>NC_056727.1:992555321-992920321 GCF_019279795.1 Protopterus annectens | reverse complement strand
TGTCGCACTGACGTCAGGGAAGAAGGCGACAACAACCGACGCCGGACCAAGACTTTGGAATTCGGCCGACCGAGGACCCGCCTGACGGCAGAGAACCCATATGTGATTATTGCAGCTGTATTAGCACTCACACATCTACATTTATGGTAGGTACAAAACTGTACTTTGTGTACACTTAACCATAAATATAGATGTTAGAGTGTATTCACTGTTGCAGTCCTGGTTTCCCTCCCTCAAGCCCCCCTGTTTTTCTCTATTTCTCTTTTCTCTCTATGGCTATTCCTAATGGTATTGGTATTTACTTTTTACTGGTGGTTTCCACATAATGTGCTAGCTCCCTATTTGGGGCAAGAAAAACTGATGTAATGGGGTCAGCTGCCTGGTTTTATACCCCGGACGACCTGAGGTCATGGAAGATGCGACAACATCCGACACAGAAATACCAAGACTCTGGTGTTTGGGCTGACTGAGGGCTACCTGCAGACAGATAACCCAAGTGTGATGACTTCTTCTTTTGGCTTTTCCCAGTTGGGGGTCGCCACAGCGGATCATCTGTCCGCTCATGATTGACAGTGGAGTTTTACCGTGTCGAGTTGCCAGCCCGGCACCCAACCTTCCACAGAAGGCACACACACTCGCACCTAGGGCCAATTTAGTGTCCAGTCCACCTACTGCATGTCTTTGGGATGTGGGAGGAAACCGGAGCACCCGAAGGAAACCCACGCGACCACAGTGAGGACATGCAGTCTCCCCACAGAAGGCACTCCAGCCGAGAATCGAACCGGAGAACCTCTTGCTGTGAGGCGGCACCGCTAACCGCTGCACCACCGTGGCCACCCTCCAAGTATGATGACTGCAACAGTCAATACACGCAAACATCTACATTTGTGTTAAGTGTACACAACTGTACCTTTTAGAACTTTTTCCTCCTGCCACAGTTTTGTCAGAATCTGCTCCTTTTGCTGGTAGGATTGCATCTTTACTCTTAAAGATCTAGGATGTCCTTCAAGAATGCAACTGCAGTCCTGACATATGGGTTGTCCTGCCTCAGGCAGCCCTTCGGTCGTCCGGATTCCAAAGTCTGGGTCCGGCATCGGCTGATGTCGCCTCCTCCCCGACGTCAGAGCGGCTGGGGTATAAAGGCATCCGCCAACGCCATCTTCTTCAGTCTTTCTTGCCGTGCGGTGCCCGAAGCAGAAGCAGTTCGCAAGTGTCGGTCGGTCAGCTCCTGTGTTTTCAGTTACCGAAGTCATCTAAAAGCTAAGTACCCCGTTGGGGAACTTTTTTCTTGCCTCAGCCGATGTCAGAAAAAATTGAAAAAGTTAATAATTGTTTGTCTTGTGGTAAACAAATACCTCATAAGGACTTCCATTCTTACTGCCTGGGCCCAGACCACGACGTCTCGGCCTGTGCTTGCTTTAATAAGCGCGCACTCAGGCGCCGGGCAGAATTTGCCAAAGACTTTTTTGGCGAAACTTATGCTTATATCATGCCGTCGGAACAACCGACAGCACATATTACCAAAAAACGTAAGGACCGGGACCGACATCCTTGGCCCGCGTCGTCCACCGATACCACGCCTAAGCCCTCCACAAGTGCATCAGTCTCTTCGGAAGCGGTAACTCAACCGCTCCAGGCCGACAACACCGTTTTAACGCGTACTTCAGTCCTGGAGGTTGCCCCGGTGCCGGTTGTTGATTTTCCTCCCGAAACCGAAGCTCTAGATTTACCCGACACCATACCAGTGGATAAAGTCACCCCTGCACGTGGGACAGCTAGGCCTCCGGTCTCCATGTCCATCAAGGCCTTCACACGTGCTAAGGCTGCCAGCCAGACTAAGACCCATCCTAAATCTTTTTCCCAGGGCCCCTCTTCTGATAAACAGATCATGACTCTAGCTGCAGATCTTAACTCTCTTATCAGAGGTTCTCAGTCGCATCCAGACAGAGATTCTCAGCCGCCTGCAGATAAAAGGCCTAGAACTGAGCAGGCAGATACCCTCTCTTCAGATGAAGCCTCTAGGGATTCAGAGCACTCAGATACCCAGGAAGAATCCTTCCAGGCCTACGAGGACTCTGATGCTGAGGAATCAATTCCTTCTGCCTCTCCTCCAGAGGATATTTCTTTCGGTGAAGTTCTCCACTCCATGAGAGAACATTTTCATTGGCAGGGTCAGGAATTCTCCGACTCCAGGAAAAGGCTACGTACCTTCCTTAAGTTACCCCAGCACAGACTATTAGCTATTCCTCCAGTGTTGGATGTCTTGGATGATGTATACTCAGACTCCAGTGCTTCCCCTGATTCTCTCCCTCCTGCTCCTGTCAAGCCAGATAGATATTACAGGGTTCCTGAAACACATAAGCATCTCTTTAAGGCCCACTCTGTGGATCTAGAAACCATTTCACAGGGGCCCTAAGGAGTGGCTACTTCGGCCAAAAACCTTCTGCCCACGGACAGGGAAGCTAGGTCCCTGGAGAGATGGGGCAAAAAAGTTTATACCTCTACCACCCTTGCCATGAGGTCACTTAACTGTCTTTTTCATATGTTTCAGTACCAGGATTACTTAATGGATGATTTGCAGAAAACGTTAGCCTCTCCTGAGCCTATAGATAGAAAGGCACTGCAGGTTTTGGTTCATAACACTCAGCAGGTTAGCAATCATTTTCTTCAGTGTGGTTATGATGCATTGGAAGCTTCATGTAGGGCAGCTATGACAGGGGCCGTATAATGAGACATGCTTGGTTGAAAGAACAGCCACTGCCAGACCATGTTAAAGTAAAGCTCCTGGATGCACCTCTGGAAAAACAGAAGCTTTTTGGTGCTAATGCACAGGATGTGTTGAAGTCTATTGAGGAAAAGGCTAAATCAGTACAGACAGTCAGATTTCCTCCGGGTTCAGCCACCCAGATTCAGCAGGAATTGGCCTTCAAAGAATTGGTCCTTTCCAGACACTGACAAGTTTCAAAGGGGAAAAAAATAGGCGTGCTCGAGGTAGAGGGCAATACCGAGGCTCCTACAGGGGCCGCCAATGGCAACCACCAAATTAAGTGGCGCAGGGAGTTCAGCTGCACCACAGGGACAATCACAATGACTTGACTTTCACACCGCCGACCAAGGCTCAAAGAGAAGCACTTCTAGGCGGAAAATTATCCTTATTCTCAGAACTGACACATTTTAACCAATTACAAATGGATTCTGGACATAGTAGACAAAGGTTACAGGTTCCACTTCCATACTTTACCAACGAGACAAGGCATGCCAAACCTGCCACAAAATCAAAGGGCAGAGGCACTCGTACAAGTTTCAAAGCTGTTACAAATAAAAGCAATAGAAAAGGTTCCTCCTCAGGAACAAGGCCAGGGATTCTATTCAAGACTGTTCCTTGTTCCAAGAAAAGAAAAACAATGGAGGCATATACTGGACTTGTCCGCTCTAAACACTTTTCTCATTGTGCCAAAATTCAAAATGCTGACGTTACAGCAACTCCTTCCCATGCTGGGCAAGGGGTCTTGGCTGGTTACTCTGGACCTCAAGGAGGCATGCCTGCATGTCCCTATCAGACACAGTTGCAGAAGATACCTCCGATTTCTTGCAGGGTCAGAGCATTATCAATTCTCAGCATTGCCGTTTGGCTTATCTACTGCGCCCAGACTATTCTCGAAATGCCTGGCATCAGTAGTTGCACATTGCAGGCTCCAGGGGATTCAAATATACCCTTACCTAGACGACTGCCTTATACAAGCAGACAGCAAACAAACCTTGTTAAGAAACTTGGACTATGTCATTCAATTGCTACAGGCTTTGGGATACACAGTCAACATTCAAAAATCAAGACTATTGCCATCCCAACAGATTATTTTTCTAGGAGCAAAACTGGACACACAATCACAAATGGCTTTCCTCACAGAGGAGAAACAAGAGCATTTACCAGATTACTTCAAAAGCCTAGCAAAGCTCACCCAGCTGACCGCAAGGAAGATCCTGCAGGCCCTGGGGTTCATGGCATCTTGCATTCTTCTGATCCCTCTGGCAAGACTACACATGAGAAAGCTACAGTGGTACCTAAAAAGCTTATGGTCTCAACACAGCCACAATCTAGAAGACGTAATACCACTCATTCCATGCCTGCAAAGGGAATTTTTGTGGTGGGCTCAAGCAAGTCATTTAAACGAAGGCATGTCTTTCAACAAAGCTCAAGCAAGTCAAACCATTACAACAGACGCCTCAGATCATGGATGGGGGGCGCACATGGAGGGCAGATGCATTCAAGGGCAATGGACTCCCAGGGAAATGCATCTGCACATAAATCAAAAAGACTTGTTGGCAGTGATGCATGCAATAGAGGCCTTCGGAAAATCCTTTCAACAAGGTCGTCTGCTAATAAGGATAGACAACACCACTGTCATGTGGTACATAAACAAGCAGGGAGGCACTCATTCGTATCCCCTCTGCAGACTAACAATGACTCTCTGGGAAAAGTCCCTGAAACTAAACATCCACTTGCAATCCCAGTTTGTTCCAGGCAAGGACAATGTTCTGGCGGACAGGCTGAGCAGAAATTTCTTGGATCCACACAAATGGATGCTGCATCCACACATTTTCTCACAAATAACAAGTGCATGGGGAAGACCGGACATAGATCTCTTTACTTCTCACCTCAATCATCACCTGGAGAAGTTCTGCTCAAGGACGCACCACCCTCTAGCCTGGAGAACGGATGCTCTCCTTCAGCTGGAATTCCCTAACAATTTATGCATTCCCTCCTCTACCATTACTGACCAAGGTATTACTGAAGATCAAAGCAGAACCAACCAAAAGGAATTTTATTAGCTCCAGACTGGCCAAGGCAGCACTGGTATCCATTGCTACTGAGCATAACACGCACCAAACCGTGGCCCTTGCCTCAATGGCCTCTGCTTCTAACTCAGCACAATTACAGAACTGTTCATCAAAACCTGCAAACATTGCAGCTGACAGCTTGGAGGGTTCCATGACTTTGACCCATATATCTCTCTCCGAAAAAGTTCAAGAAATCTTGCTGAAAGCACGCAGACCTTCCAAAAGAAAAACCTATTCGGCCAAGTGGAAGAGATTCATCATCTGGAATGCCAACAAGGGTCAGGATGCATCAGTAATGAGCATACCACAGATATTAGAATACTTGGCAGAAATGTGTCATAGTGGCCTCTCATATTCTTCCATTAAAATTCACACTTCAGCAATCTCAGCAAAATACAACTGTGACCCACCTGTGTTTACGCATCCCTTGCTAAGACAGTTTCTAAGAGGGATAAAGAATATCAAACCTCCCAGAAAACCACCAGTACCTGCATGGGACCTCAAGTCTTGGAAAAATTAACTCTTCCTCCTTTTGAACCACCAGCATCTTCAGAAATGCAATATCTGTCCTGGAAAACGGTTTTCCTGTTGGCAGTTACCTCAGCAAGAAGAGTCTCGGAGATACAGGCCCTCATGGCAGTACCTCCCTTTCTCATTTTTCATCAGGACAGAGTTTCTCTAAGGACCAATCCTTCATTCATGCCAAAAGTGATATCCAGGGTGTCTCTAAATCAAGCAATTCACCTGCCTACTTTCTTTCCCAATCCTCAAAATAAAGGGGAAAAGCTGCTGCACACTTTGGACATACACAGACAATTACGCTACTACTTGGACAGAACAAAGACCACCAGGAAGTCTGACCAACTATTTGTAGCCTTTGCTGCTGGAGTGCAAGGAAAGGCAATCTCCAAACAAACAATTTCAAAATGGATTGGACACTGCATCAGATTCTGTTACTCTTTCCATGGAAAAGGTGTGCCAGCGAATATTAGGCCACACTCCACCAGAGCTATAGCCACATCCACAGCCTTTCTAAGAGGAGTGGCTACAAAGGACATTCTAGAGGCTGCTACATGGAGCTCCATGCATACATTTACCAAACACTACAACCTGCCTTTATACTCCAGATCCCGAGCAGGCTTTGCTTCGGCAGTCCTGCAGGGCCTTTTAGATACACCATCCCTTTCTTAGATCCTACCACCCCCAGCTTGGCTATGGTATTCAACCCATATGTCAGGACTGCAGTTGCATTCTTGAAGGACATAGTACAGTTTTGTACCTACCATAAATGTAGATGTCCGATAGATATGCAACTGCAGTCAGGTTTACCCTCCCTCCTACCCCTCTGCAGTTTTCCTTTTGGGTCCATTCCCCCTTTCCTCTATTAGCTGGGGATATCTGTTATGGTGTATCTGTTTATTACTGTTGTGCATGTCTGGAATTTTTTTATCCATTCACCAAATTTAGCCTTCCTTGGAGGGCACCTGGCATCTGGGGCAAGAAACACTGAAGAAGATGGCGTCGGCGGATGCCTTTATACCCCAGCCGCTCTGACGTCGGGGAGGAGGCGACATCAGCCGATGCCGGACCCAGACTTTGGAATCCGGCCGACCGAAGGGCTGCCTGAGGCAGGACAACCCATATGCCAGGACTGCAGTTGCATATCTATCGGACATCTACATTTATGGTAGGTACAAAACTGTACTTTTCTTTCTCATAGCCAGGTTTGTAGCATACACACAATGTGCTCTTTCAGCTAACAACTCCTGCTGTGCAATAACTGTCCAGTTGCTTATTTGTGCTTTCATAAAATTAATGCAGTCTGATGTTCTTCATTCCACATTGCTGCAGTCCTAACTATTGGGGTAGTCCGCTGTCCAGTCGGCCCGAATACCAAAGTATATGGCTGACGTCGGTCACGGCGCATTAGACTGACGTCAGTACGTCAGGGTACTAATGCGCATGACCGACGCCATATCCTCAGTCTTTTTTGCCGCATGGTCCGATGCAGAAGCAATTTTGCGAGTGCAGGTTGGCGTTCTGAAAGTTTCTGAAGTCAGAGTTTCAGACCGAATCAAAGTTGGCTAAGTACCCGTTGGGAATATTTTGGTTTTTCTTGCCTCAGTATTTAACCGGATGTCAGAAAAAGTGAATAACTGTATTTCTTGTGGGAAACAGATACCTCATAGGGATTACCATACTTTGTGTATACCTTGTTTAGGGCCTGAGCACGACGTTGTTGGATGCCGCTCTTGTGCTAGATTTAACAAACGCACTATTAAGAGAAGGTTAGACTGTGCCAGGTTAGTGTTTGGGAAGCGTTGTAATTATAAAATGCCGTCGGATGCTCCGACGCCCGCTTCAGCCAAAAAACGCAAGGACAAAGCAGCGAAGCCAAGAGGGGAAGAACCGACAGTCCTGGACGTCGGTTCTTTAGAGGGCTCAGTGGAGCCGGAGGTTCTGCCAGGAGTTTCTTTGGAGTCTCAGGGAGAAACTGTATTGTTGCAGGATGTGTCCTCTCAGGAAGTAGGCCAGGCTGAAGGGGCTTCTCAGGTGGCTGTTCTTCCTTCTATTCCTAAGGTGGTTAGGGCCTCGCCTTCTGTTGCCAAGGCTTCTGTAAGAGGCAGGCCTACTTTAGCTTCTGTGGGGATTTCTCCTAATGTTTCAGGGTCTTTGCCTAAGAAGCATATGCTAAAAATGGCAGAGGATTTGATTACTATGATTAGAGGTTCTATGCCCCCTCCTGATAAGAGGCCTAGGGTGGAACCTGAGTTTGAGAGTTTTGAGCAATGTTCGGAGGCTTCTGAGTCTTCTGCTGAGGACTTGCAGGAGTATCCTCCTTATTCTGATTCTGATGTGGATGATTCTACTCCTTCAGCTTCGCCTCCTGAGGATTTTTCTTTTTCAGAGACCCTGCATTCCATGAGGGAGCATTTTAAATGGGAAGGTCAAGATTTCTCTGATTCC
Source organism: Protopterus annectens (assembly GCF_019279795.1). NCBI lineage: Eukaryota > Metazoa > Chordata > Ceratodontiformes > Protopteridae > Protopterus > Protopterus annectens. The sequence continues at coordinate 992,912,515 of NC_056727.1, read as the reverse complement.
AGGAAGAGGCTTAGAGAATTCTTGTTTTTACCCCAGCATAGGCCTTTAGCTATACCTCCTGTTCTGAATGTTGTAGAAGATGTTTTTGCAGAGGCTTCACTAAATCCTGATTCTTTGCCTCCTGCCCCAGTTAAACCGGATAGGTACTATAGGGTTCCTGAAGCCCATAAGTATCTTTTTAAGAGTCCTAGGGCGGACCCAGAAACTGTCTCTCAGGGGCCTAAAGGTGTGAAGGCTTCTGTGGTTAAAAATCCTGTTCCTCCTGATAGAGGCAAGGGCTTTGGATAGATGGGGAAAGAAAGTGTACACTTCTTCCACTTTAGCCATGAGGGCTTGAATTGTCAGTTTCATATGTTAAAATATCAGAATTATCTCCTTTCACAATTGAAGTCTAAGGTGGATGCTCTGGCTGAAGGTATTGAGTGTAAAGAGCTGCAGGATTTAGTCCATGTTTCTGAACAAGTGGGAAAGCATTCTTTGCAGTGTGGTTTTGATGCTGTGCAGGCCTCCTCGAGGGTGGCTGCCACTGGTACTGTTCTTCGTAGGCACGCCTGGTTGAGAGATCAGAACTTAGCTGAGCATGTTAAGACAAGGATTTTGGATGCTCCTTTACAATCTGATGTGTTGTTTGGTTCGCCTGTGGAAGCAGTTTTAAAGAAAATGGAGGACAAGGCTAAGTCTATGCAAACTGTTAAGGATTTTTTGCAGGTGCAGCCTCCGAGGTTTAGTAGAAATTGGCCTACTAAGGGGTGGACTTATCCTGCTTATGATTCCCAGTCTAGGGGTAGGTCTAGACGTGGTAGGGGCAGAGCTCAAGGTTCTTTTAGGCCTAGGACAGGGAGTTCACCTGCTCAGACTTCTGGTGAGGGCAGGGGTCAGTCCTTTCGTAAGCAGACCCAATGACCTGCCTTTTCAGCTGCCAGTACATTCTCGCCTGGCGGCACCTCTAGGAGGAAGACTGTCTCTTTTCAAAGAAAATTGGGATTTAATTACCCAAGACAAATGGGTTCTGGATATCATTCACCACGGTTACAGGTTTTATTTCCATACCTTGCCTCCTTTCAAAGGCATGCCAGACATTCCTCCTCTACAAAGAACAGAGGCTCGCAAACAAATTTCTCTGTTACTCCAAATAGGAGCCATTCAGTCAGTTCCTGTGCCAGAAAGGGGCCTAGGATTTTATTCTCGCCTGTTCCTGGTACCAAAGAAGGGGAACACGTGGAGACCAATTTTGGATTTATCTATCCTCAACACTTATCTGGACATTCCAAAGTTCAAAATGTTGACGTTACAACAGCTTTTACCTCTGCTGGGCAAAGATCACTGGATGGTAACTTTAGATCTCAAGGAAGCTTACCTTCATGTGCCTATAAGACTAAGTTGCAGGAAGTATCTGCGTTTTCGAGCTGGAAATTTTCATTATCAGTTCTCTGCATTGCCCTTTGGCTTATCTACTGCGCCCAGAGTATTCACAAAGGTTCTGGCTCCAGTGATAGCTTACTTCAGGCTAAAAGGAATTCAAATCTATCCTTACTTGGACGACTGCCTGATTCTGGCTCAAGAAAAGGAAGACCTTCTACAGCATTTGGAATATGTCATAGCAGTGCTAAGATGCCTAGGGTATTCTGTGAACGAAATAAAGTCCAGTCTAGTACCCTCTCAAGACATGTGCTTTCTGGGTGTGAGACTGAATACAGCAGCCCAGATGGCCTTTTTAACCCCGGACAAACAAAAGAATCTTTCCAGTTACTTCCATCAATTATCTCTTCAGTCCGGGCTGACTGCAAGGACAGTCCTTCAAGCCTTAGGGTTCATGGCATCTTGTATTCTGGTGCTTCCCAATGCCAAACTGCATATGAGGAAGCTACAATGGTATCTCAAAAATCTATGGACACAGCACTGCCAGCACTTGGACACTGTCATTCAAATAATACCTTGCATTCAAAAGGAATTTTTGTGGTGGGCTCAGGAATGTCACCTAAACAAGGGACTCTCTGTGACCTGGCCAGAGGCAAGTCAGATTCTAACGACAGATGCCTCAGACATTGCTTGGGGAGCTCATCTAGATGGAAAGTGGATACAAGACAAGTGGCCTGCCAGACTACAGCATCTACATATCAACATGAAAGAGATGTTAGCAGTCCAGTTTGCATTAATGGCTTTCAAGGAGTTACTTCTTCCAGGACAGGTGTTGATTCTAACAGACAACACAACTGTCATGTGGTACATCAACAGACAAGGGGGAACACATTCTTACCCATTGTGCAGGCAAGCAATGATTTTATGGGAGACTGCGCTCAGCTTGCAACTAACTCTTCAGGCAAGGTTTCTGCCGAGCACAGAACTCCTTAGCAGATGTGTTAAGCAGACAAATCATGGATCCCCACGAGTGGAAACTGGATCTTCATGTATTTCAAAAATTGACAGTGTCATGGGGAACTCCAGACATAGATCTGTTCGCTTCTCCACTAAACCACCAGCTGCCAATGTTTTGCATGAAGGGATTTCATCACACAGCTTGGAAAGTGGATGCTCTTTCTTTCAGTTGGAAAAATCTTCATGTGTATGCTTTTCCACCTCTGCCTCTTCTCCCAAAGGTGCTTCTAAAGGTCAGACAAGACAAGCCAAGGATGATTTTAATAGCTCCAGATTGGCCTCGCAGCACTGGTACCCATTACTGAGGAGTCTGGTAAGGAAGCCTCCATGGCCTTTACCCTTGATTCCACACCTATTGTCTCAGAGGGACGGTCATCTGCTCAATGTCAAGCTTCAAACTCTTCATCTAACAGCCTGGCATATTCTGTTTTGAAAGACAGCAGGTCTCAACTTCCTCAACAAGTTTTAAATGTGATTATGGAAGCAAGAAGACCTAGTACAAGGAAAGTGTACGCAGAAAAATGGAAGAGATTTTTATTTTGGACTGCAGCAAAGAATTTGGAGATTTGAGCCTAAGTTGAGTGTGGCTCTTCAATATCTTACTGAGTTATTGGACAAAGGTTTGTCTTTCTCTTCCATTAAGATTCATGCTGCAGCAATTTCAGCTCACTATGATTGTGACCCACCATTGTTTTCACATCCTTTGTTCAAGCAATTTCTTAGGGGGGCAAAGAATATAAGACCCCCACGAGAGCTCCTACTCCTGCTTGGGATCTCAATTTTGTGTTTGAGAAACTTACTCTACAACCTTTTGAGCCTGCAGCTACTGCTGACCTGAAATACTTGTCTTGGAAGACTGCTTTTTTGTTGGCCATTACTTCTGCAAGAAGGGTTTCTGAGTTACAGGCCCTTATGGCGGTTGTGCCTTTTTTGATTTTTCATAAGGATAGGGTATCATTACGTACTAATCCTTCCTTTATACCTAAGGTGGTTTCTAGTGTGGCTTTAAACCAAACTATTCATTTGCCTACTTTTTATGCAGATCCCCAAAATAAAGGGGAAAAGATTTTGCACACTTTAGATGTACACAGGCAATTGCGTTATTATTTAAGCAGGACTAAGGATTTTAGACAGTCTCAGCAGTTGTTTGTTTCTTTTGCTTTGAGTTCGCAGGGCAAGCCTGTGTCAAAACAAACTATTTCTAGGTGGATTGGGTTTTGCATTGCATTTTGTTATTCCCATCATGGCAAAGAGATTCCAGCGTGGATAAGGCCTCATTCGACTAGGGTTACTGCCACTTCAACAGCATTTCTAAGGGGTGGCAACTAAGGATATTTTGGAGGCAGCTACTTGGAGTTCAGTGCATACTTTCTCTAAGCATTACCACCTTCCTCTCTACTCTAAGTCTAGGGCTGGTTTTGCCACAGCTATTTTGCAAGGCATGTTATCAGCTCCTGCTTCCTTATGATTTCCCAGCCTCCCTTACCTCTGCTTTGGGATTCTACCCAATAGTTAGGACTGCAGCAATGTGGAATGAAGAACATAGTACAGTTTTGTACCTACCATAAATGTAGATGTTCGAGGATCCACATTGCTGCAGTCCAATTTACCCTCCCTCCTTCCCCTCTGTGTTTAGGGGTGGTTGTGTAGGTGAGATTATTTTCTGGTACCTTTGTATATATTGTATATATTTTTGGTGCAGGTATGTTTGGTGTGTTTTGGTTTTGGCCTTGTCTTTTTAGGGTCTTCTGACATCTGGGGCAAGAAAAGACTGAGGATATGACGTCGGTCATGCGCATTAGTACCCTGACGTACTGACGTCAGTCTAATGCGCCGTGACCGACGTCAGCCATATACTTTGGTATTCGGGCCGACTGGACAGCGGACTACCCCAATAGTTAGGACTGCAGCAATGTGGATCCTCGAACATCTACATTTATGGTAGGTACAAAACTGTACTTTTCTTCCAGTTTCTCTGGTATAGCTGAAAATCTCAGGTTTTCCCAACGTGGTTTGTCTTGTAATTGTGTTATTTTTCAAAACCCCTCTTCCTGAGAATTCTTGTATTCAGCCAGCCTTTTCATTTCACCATCTGATTATGCAGTTGTATTACCTCATCTGAATATCTGTTTAAAGCTTCTTCCATTTTTCCAGCCTTTTGTTTGTGTTAATGCACTCCATCAGTGTGTTTATTTTAAGCTCGTCTTTGTGCAGTTATCCTCTAGCTTCCTGTAGGTTACTAGAATTCCTGTCTGGCGTTGCATTGGTTTTTTGCTGAACAGCAGTAGAACTTTCCCCGGTCAGTGTTTCTTCCTCCCTTTTTGTAGCAGATCTTTTTCCTCAGGTGCTGTATTTCTTTTTTCCTGGCATCCAGGCAGTGTACTTAGTAGATAGTTACTGAACTTTAACCATAAACCCAAGTCTACTGGCCTCCTCTGGGTTTTTCACACTGCGAGAGCAAGAGTTAAGGTGTTACTCAGTGTGCGGCCAACTAGTCAATCCTCTTTTCTCCTCATGACCTCTCAAGGTATTTGCAGGCAGTACCACAGTAATGTGGTATGTAAATGGGGAGGCGGGATCTCCTTTTCTTTGCTGTTTGGCAGACATGTTGTCGGATCTTGCGGTCTAGTATCAAGTGACACTTCAGGCAGTTTACATTCCCTCAGGTCAAAACGTTGTGGCAAATGCACTATGAAGGTTCTTAACTCAATCCCACATATGGATGCTTTACTTTAATGTGTTTCTGGAAATTGTCCACCAGTGGGATGCTCCTCAAATAGATCTGTGTCCCCTCTGAACAGACAGCTTTATGTTTTGCTAATGTCCCAGGTCCTGCAGTTTGGAAGGTGGATGCCCTATTTTTTTTCTTCTTGAAAGGGGGTGTTTCTTTATGCTTTCCCCTCCCCTTCCCCTCATTCCAAAAGTCCTTTTTAAAATTCATCAGGATGCTCACCAAAATAATTTTGACTGCTTTTTGGCCGAGACAGTATTGCATGTTGTTCGTGTTTCACTGTTGCAGTAATCACATTTAGGTTATCTGCTTGCAGGTAGCCCTCAGTTGGCCTGATTATCAAAGTGTTGGTTCCTGCGTTGGTTGCTGTCTCATCTTCCATGATGTCAGGTAGTCAGGGGTATAAAGCATGCAGCCGATGCCATTACATCAGTCTTTCTTGCCATGTGCTGCCCGAAGCAGCTCACAAGTGCCGGTCAGCCGACTCTTGAAATTTTCATTTTAGAGTTTGATCTGAAGTCTTCAACTAAGCTAAGTACCCTGTTGGGGATCCTTTTTCTTGCTGTAAACCGATGTCAGTAAAAGTTAATTGTATTTCTTGTGGAAAGCAAATACCTCAAAGATTTTCATTCGTACTGCATTCCTTGCTTAGGCCCAGACCACGACATACCTCGCTGTCGATTTTGTGCCCTATTCAAACCTCATACTATTCTACGGTTCATTTTCACATGTAAATATTTTGGTACTTTGTTCAGTTATCCACAAATGGCTTCTGTAAGCCACCTGACTACTGACAATACCAAAAAAAACGCAAAGATAAAGACAGACCGCATACGTCCAAAGCTGCCAGTGATGCTTCTAAGCTAGTCGCCAGTTCACTGGTACTCAGTGAGGCGCTTTTGCAGCCCCTGATACCTGCTACTTCAGATTCGCAGGGCTCTACTGAGACCCGTTTGGAGTCCGGTGTGCCGCTTGATGCTGCTTAGATTGTGGAACCTGCAGATGTCTCTACCTTGGATGGGTCCGGAGCTGCTGTGCAGGCACCGGCTTTTGAGGGTGCATTCAGGCCTACGGACTTGCATATTAAACCGATGCCATCTTCTTCAAGGCCTAAAACTCGTTCCATGACCAGAAAACAGACGCCCAGACTGCATGGTCAGGCCCCTGTGCCTAAAAAACATATAAGAATGGCTGAAGACCTTAGTACTCTAATCAGGGGAAGCCACCTTTCTCCCTCTGAGACCTAGAACTGATTTTCCTTCTGATTCTTCTGATCAGGATTCTGAAATTTCTGTTTTCTCTTGTGACCAGGATGTGCCCATATCTACCTATGAGGATTCTGATGGAGGACTCCATTCCCCCTGCTTCCCTTCCAGAGGATTTCTTTTTTGGTGAAACCTTGCATACTCTTAGGGAGCATTTCCGCTGGGAAAGCAGGGATTACGCAGATTCCAAAAAGAGGCTTAGGGAATTCTTACTACTGCCTCAACACAGGCCTTTAGCTATCCCTCCTGTACTGGATATTGTAGATGATGCCTTCTCGGAATCTAGCCTAGCCCCTGACACTTGACCTCCTGCTCCCAGAAAACCTGATAGGTATTACTGGGTACTCTGACAAGTTCCTCTAAAAAAAAAATCCTACTGCGGATCCTGAGACCATTTCACAGGGACCCAAGGGCATTAAGGCTACTACTGCCAAAAATTCTACCCCCTCTGATGGATTCCAGGACGCTGGATAGATGGGGTAAGAAGGCTTACACTTCTGCAACTTTGGCCATTAGGGCCTTAAACTGCCAGTTTCATATGTTAAAGTATCAGCAGCATATTATTGGATTGCTTAAACAAAAAATGATGATTCCTGACTGTGCTGAAAATAAAGAATTACAGGATTTATTGCATTCTGCTAAACAAGTTGGAAAACATACTTTGCAATGTGGTTTTCATTCATTAGAGGCATCTTGCAGGGCTGCTGTGACTGGGTCTGTACTTGGAAGGCATGCTTGTCTTAAGGAGTAATCTTTGCCAGATCATGTTAAAGCTAAATTATTGGATGCTCCCTTAAACCAAGACTGCCTGTTTGGCAACAAAGCAGAAAAAGTACTTTAAAAGATGGAGGAAAAAGCTAAATCTATGCAAACTGTTAAAGATTTCCTGCAAGTACACCCTCCCAGATTTAGTAGGCATTGGCCGTCTAAGAATTGGTCCTTTCCTGCCTTTTCCAGGTCTTCAGTCCAAACCCAGAACCAGCTGAACACCCATGCTTCAGTCCCAAGGTACTCACAGGCCTAAGCAGTGGGGGGCTCCCACTTCCAAAGCAGGGAGTAGTAAGTCTTCCCCTATGGTAAACTGTCTCAATGTCTTAACTTTAAACCTTCCAAGCCCTGCTCAACTGATTGTTCCATTAGGGGCAAAAATCGCCCTGTATGCGAAAAATTGGGACCTCATTACCCAGGACAAATGGGTTTTAAATATGGTTTCCCAAGGATACAGATTCCACTTCCACTCCTTGCCAACCCCAAACGGTTGGCCAGACCTACCCCCAAATCACTGGGCAGAGGCTCAAAAGCAAGTTCTCTCTCTAAGCATCAGGGGTATTCAACCTGTCCCAGAAGAAGAATGGGGGCAAGGTTTCTACTCATGACTTTTCCTGGTACCCAGAAAAGACAATTCCTGGCGTCCTATCCTGGACCGGTCTAGCCTAAACACCATTTTGGTAATCCCAAAATTCAAGATGCTAACTCTTCATCAGCTGCTTCCCATGCTAGGCAAAAATGCCTGGTTGGCAACACTGGATTTAAAGGAAACCTACCTGCACATCCCAATAAGGGAATTTTGCAGACTATACCTACATTTCAGAGCAGGCTACATGCACGATCAGTTCTCTGCACTGTCCTTTGGCTAATCTACTGCGCCCTGGGTATTCACAAAGTGCCAAGCTCCAGTCATTGCATTTTGCAGGCAAAGAAATATTCAAATAAACCCATACTTGGACGATTGTCTAATTAAGGCAGAAAGCCAGGACTTATTAAATCATCTAGCATTTGTAAAGAAATAGCTAAATTCTCTGGGGTACACCATAAACTAAAAGAAATCACGTCTTGTACCTTGCCAACAAATTGTATTCCTGGGAGCAAGTTTGAATGCAACTTCCCAGATGGCCTACCTCACGCCAGAGGAACCAGTTCACTTGACGGGCTACGTCAAACTACTGGCCACAAAGACCCAGCTGTCTGTAAGGAAAATACTGCAAACCATGGGGTTCATGGCCTCTTGCATTCTGCTAATTCCATATGCAAGACTGCATATGAGGAAACTACAGTGGTATCTAAAAAGCCTATGGTGTCAACATTCTCAGCATCTAGAATCGGTGATTCCTGTCATACCTTGTGTAAAGAGTTCCTTTGGTGGGCAGAAGCCTGCCCACCAACTCATGCCCTCTCTGCAGGCTACCCATGGCTCTGTGAAACACAGCCTTGAGCTACCCAAGTGCACCTGCAAGCTCAATTCCTGCCAGGAAAGCTAAATTCACTGGCAGACGACCTAAGCAAAAATCTCTTGGACCCACACGAGTGGAAACTGGAACCAAAGATATTTAACATGTTGAGAAACAAATAGGGGAGCCCAGAGATGGAACTGTTTGCCTCCCCTCAGAACTACCAATTGGACAAAGTCTGCACAAGGACTCCCCACAAACAAGCATGAAAAGTGGATGCCCTGTCCACCTAGAAAAACCTTTCAGATGATGTTCATCGTGCATACAGCTGCAGTCATAACAGATGGGTTCTCCTGCCATCAGGCAGGTCCTCGGACAGCCGAATTTCAAAGTCTAGGTCCGGCGTCGGTTGTCGTCGCTTCTTCCCTGACGTCAGTGCGACAGGGGTATAAAGGAACCAGCCGACGCCATTTTCTTCACTCTTTCTTGCCGCGCGGTGCCCGAAGCAGAAGCAGTTCGCAAGTGCCGGTCGGCCAGCTCCTGGAATTATGAAATTTGGAAACCGAAGTCTTATTAAAAGCCAAGTACCCCGTTGAGGAAACTTTTCTTGCCTCAGACCGATGTCAGACAAAGTTAATAATTGTATTTCTTGTGGGAAGCAAATACCGCATAAGGATTTCCATTCCCTCTGTATACCTTGTTTAGGCCCAGACCACGACTTCTCGGTCTGTCGCTTTTGTGCTACATTCAACAAACCCACTATTAAGCGTCGGGCGGAGTTCGCCCAGCATTATTTTGGGAAAGCATTTAACTATACTATGTCGTCAGATACTCCGACTCCGGTTTTGTCTAAAAACCGCAAAGACAAGGACCGACACACGAGGTCCGCGGCCTCTACAGACACCACGCCAAAGCCTACTACACGTGGTCCGGCTCTCAGTGAGGCGCCTACGCAGCCCCTGATTACCGACGACACTTCTTTGATGGTGTCTCCTGTGCCCGTGGTCGCAGGCCCCTCGGCCTACACCCCGACTACAGATACCGAAGCCACTCTTGGCGTTGAAACTCAGAATGTGGACAGGTCCACCTCCTCTCAAGGTGTCTTCAGACCTTCCTCTTCTTTCTCCATCAAGGCTTTCACAAAGTCTAAAGCAACCATGCACCCTAAGAGACCAGCTACACAGGGCCCATCTCCAGGCCCCATGCCTAAGAAACAGATGCTTAAAATGGCTGAGGATTTTATTACTCTAATCAGAGGCTCTCAGCCCCCACCGGACAAAAGGCCCAGAGTGGAGGAAGATTCCCCCTCCTCTGATCAGGGCTCCATTATTTCAGAGCACTCTGATGATGAGGAACATTCTTGCTCCCCGTTTGAAGACTCTGATGCGGAGGAGTCCATCCCTTCTGTAGCCCCCCCTGAGGATTACTCATTTGGGGAAACTTTGCATACCTTAAGGGAACACTTCCACTGGGAAGGCCAGGATTATTCACATTCCAAGAAAAGGTTCAGGGAATTTCTCTTGTTACCTCAGCATAGGCCTCTGGCTATACCTCCTGTCTTGGACATCCTAGATGATGTTTACTCGGAGGCCTGCCTTAACCCGGACTCTCTACCTCCAGCTCCAGTTAAGCCTGACAGGTACTACAGGGTTCCTGACTCGCACCAATTTCTTTACAAAAGCCATGCTGCTGACCCAGAAACCATCTCACAGGGCCCCAAGGGAGTTAAGGCCTCCATTGCCAAAAATCCATTGCCTTCGAGAGATTCCAGATCCTTAGAAAGGTGGGGAAAAAGGTATATACCTCGGCTACCTTATCCATGAGGGCCTTAAACTGTCAGTTTCATATGCTAAAATACCAACAGTTTTTGTTATCACAATTGAAGAGTAAAATGTCACAACCTGAACAACCAGACTTGAAGGAGTTGCAGGATTTGATGCATAGTGCAGAACAAGTGGGTAAGCATACCTTACAATGTGGTTTTGATGCTATAGAGGCCTCATGCAGAGCTGCTGTTACAGGATCAGTCATACGTAGGCATGCCTGGCTCAAGGAACAAGCCTTGCCTGATCATGTCAAAGCTAAATTACTAGACGCCTCTTCAAAAAGGATGTACTATTTGGTGCTAATGCTGAGGAGGTATTAAGGAAAATGGAGGAAAAGGCTAAATCAATGCAAACTGTGAAAGAATTTCTACAGGTTCAACCCCCACGTTTTAGTAGAAATTGGCCTTCCAAAAACTGGTTCTTTCCTGCCACAGACAGACCCCAAAGAGGCAGATACAGGCGCCCGAGGGGCAGAGGACAATCCCAAGGCTCGTATAGAGGCAGACAAAGGCAAGCTTCTACGCAAAGAGGTGGTGAGGACAACTCGCAATCTTTCAGAAAGCAAACCCAATGACTTTCCTCTTTGCATGCCAACCAGGTTTCAAATGGCAGCCCCCTTAGGAGGAAAGCTGGCATTATTTTCAAAAAATTGGCATGTTGTCACAAAGGACAAATGGATCCTGGACATTATAAACAGAGGCTACAAATTCCATTTTCACACCCTTCCAAAAATGAGAGGCATGCCAAACCTGCCACACAATCAAAGGGCAGAGGCAGAAAACCAAATTACAGATCTCATAAACATGAAAGCTATTCAAGAGGTACCTACGCACGAACAAGGTCAAAGTTTTTATTCCAGGCTATTTCTGGTGCCAAGGAAGGGAAAAGATTGGAGACCTATTTTGGATCTATCCATCCTAAACACATTTCTACTCGTACCAAAATTCAAGATGCTCACTCTACAGCAACTTCTTCCCATGCTGGGCAAAGAGTTTTGGCTGATAACATTGGACCTCAAGGAGGCATACCTGCATGTCCCAATCAGACAAAATTGCAGAAGATACCTCAGATTTCTTGCAGGTTCAACCCATTATCAATTCTCTGCATTGCCGTTTGGCTTATCTACTGCGCCCAGAGTATTCACGAAACGCCTGGCAGCAGTAATTGCTTACTGCAGACTTCAAGGGATACAAATATACCCTTATTTGGACGACTGCCTGATCCAAGTGGACAGCAAGCACATTCTTCTGAAACATCTGGCTTTTGTAATAATGTTATTGAAATCTCTGGGATACACAGTCAACAAAAAGAAATCAAGGCTAATACCCTCTCGGAAGATAATTTTCCTGGGTGCCAATTTGGACACAAACACCCCGATGGCCTACCTCACGCCAGAGAAGCAGGGACAACTAATACAATACTTCAGAACACTAGCAAATTGCACCAGGCTGACCGCAAGGAAAATCCTGCAGGCTCTGGGATTCACGGCATCTTGCATCTTACTAATCCCATGTGCAAAGCTGCATATGAGGAAACTACAATGGTACCTAAAAAACATATGGTCTCAACACAGCCACAGTTTGGAAACAATAATACCACTAATTCTATGTCTGCAAAATGAATTTCTGTGGTGGGCTCAAGCATGTCAAACAAACACAGGTCTTCCATTCAGCAAGCCTCAAGCAAATCAAGTCATCACAACAGATGCCTCTGACTACGCCTGGGGGGCGCACATGACAGATCGGTGCATTCAGGGCAAATGGTCCCAAAAAGAAAATCACCTTCACATCAATCAAAAAGAAATGCTAGCAGTAATAAATGCTATGAAAGCTTTCAAGAACCTTCTACAACCAGGTCAATTATTGATAAGAACAGACAACACCACAGTCATGTGGTACATAAACAGGGAGGAACACATTCTTACCCCCTATGCAGACTGGCCATGTCACTTTGGAACTTGGCCATGGACTTACAAATGGAACTACAAGCACAATACTTGCCAGGCAAGGAAAACACGCTGGCAGACAACCTAAGCAGGAATATGACAGATCCACACGAATGGAAATTGCATCCAAAAGTTTTTACAGAAATAATCCAAGAATGGGGAAGGCCAGACATAGATCTCTTTGCCTCCCACAAGAATCATCAATTGACAACATTCTGCTCAAGGATCTTCCATCCAAAGGCCTGGAGAGTGGACGCTCTTTCTTTCAGTTGGACATCAATGACAGTTTATGCCTTCCCTCCTCTTCCTCTGCTGCCCAAAGTTCTATTAAAGATCAAAGCAGACAGACCAAAGATGATTCTCATTGCTCCGGACTGGCCAAGGCAACACTGGTACCCACTCCTGAGGAGCCTGACGCATTCCCCACCATGGACCCTGCCTCTAATGCCTCTTCTTCTGACTCAGCACAGTTTCAAAACTCTTCACAGCCAGCTAAAACACTCAATCTAGCCGCATGGAAGATTCCTTAGCATCTCAGCAGGCCCTACTCTCCAAGGAGGTGCAGGATGTCATTTTGGAGGCCAGAAGGCCATCAACTAGAAAAGCTTACTCTGCAAAATGGAAACGTTTTTGTGTCTGAAATGAGAAAAAGGGCCAGGATCCTGGAAAACTGAATTTACCTCAAATACTACAATATTTGGCTGAACTGCTAAGCAGTGGACTTTATTTCTCCTCCTTCAAAATACATGCCTCAGCCATTTCTGCGGAATACAACACTGATCCACTTTTATTCTCTTACCCTCTCTTAAGACAGTTCCTCAGAGGGGCTAAGAATTTAAGGCCTCCAAGGAAACAACCAATACCTGCTTGGGATCTTAATTTCATTCTGGAAAAATTGACCTTGCCTCCCTTTGAGCCAGCTGCCTCATCAGATTTGCAATATTTGTCCTGGAAAACAGCTTTCCTTCTAGCTATCACCTCAGCTCGTAGTGTTCCAGAACTACAGGCTCTCAAGGCTGTCCAGCCTTTTATCATCTTCAATCAGGACAGAGTTTCCTTACGAACCAACCCGTCCTTTATGCCTAAAGTGGTATCCAGGGTAGCTTTAAATCAGGCCATACATTTACCTACTTTTTATCCTAATCCTCAAAACAAAGAGGAGAGATTACTACATTCCTTGGACATCCACAGACAACTGCGTTATTATTTGGACAGAACAAAGCAAAATCAGAACAGCTCTTTGTGGCCTATGCGGTAGGAGCTCAAGGGAAGCCAATTTCCAAACGGACAATCTCAAAATGGATGGCCCACTGCATACGCTTTTGCAATTCCTTTCATGGCAAAACTGTTCCTACAGGCATTAGAACTCATTCCACCAGGGCCACAGCCACCTCTGCAGCCTTCCTCAGAGGAGTTCCTACCAAAGATATTTTGGAAGCAGCCACTTGGAGTTCTGTGCATACCTTCTCCAAGCACTACAACCTACCATTATACTCCAAATCTAGAGCAGGCTTTGCCACTGCAGTCTTGCAGGGCATTTTGGCTCCTCCTAGTTCCAACTAGTGCCTACCACCCCTTTCTTAGCTTTGGGATTCTACCCATCTGTTATGACTGCAGCTGTATGCACGTTGAACATAGTACAGATGTCCTTCAAGGATGCATCTGCAGTCCTTACAAATGGGTTGTCCTGTCGTCAGGCAGCCCTTCGGTCGGCCGGATTCCAAAGTCTGGGTCTGGCCTCGGCTGGTGTCGCACTTCACCCGACGTCATAGCTGCAGTTCTTCGGGTATAAAGGCATCAGCCGACGCCATTTTCCTCAGTCTTTCTTGCCGTGGCACCAAGCAGAAGCTGTTCGCAAGTGCCGGTCGGTCAGAACCAGAGATTACTACTACCGAATACTACTACGAAGACTTCTAAAGCTAAGTACCCGTTGGGGACTCTTTCTTGCCTCAGCCGATGTCAGAAAAAGTGAATAACTGTTTAACTTGTGGGAAACAAATACCTCATAAAGATTTCCACTCTTACTGCTTACCTTGTCTAGGCCCAGACCACGGCGTTGCAGCTTGTCTAGCCTGTGCTTCTTTTACGGCGGACGCTTAGACGTCGGTCGGAATTTGCTGAGGAGTTTTTCGCTCGATTTTGCTTATATTATGCCGCCGGATCCTCCGACTTCACAAATATCTAAAAGCGAGGAAAGGACCGACACTCGCGGTCCGGTTTCGTTAAAACCGCGTTAAGCCAACATGAGTGTCTCTGTTTCGGCTGAAACTGAGCAAGCGGTTCTTCCTTCAGCCGAAAACTTTCCTTCTACCGAGGCCTCTTCCAACCTCGTGGAATCGGCTTCTGAAATCCCACCTGCTGTTGCAGTTTCTCAGGAATTATCAGACACTATTCCCTTGGATATTTCAACCCCTGCACATGGAGCTGCTAGGCCACCTGCAGCCATGTCCATTAAGGCCTTTGCCAGGGCTAAAGCAGCTAAAGCTACTAAATCTGTGCCTGCTAAGCCCCCCTCTCACAGGCCTAGCTCTAGTTCACAAATGCTTAGTTTAGCAGAGGATCTCATTTCTTTAATCCGAGGATCCCAACCTCAACCAGACAAGGGCCTCTCACCCGCCTCCAGAGAAGAGGCCTAGAGCAGAGCCCCCTGAGCCAGTGTCTACAGATGATTCCTCTGATGATTCAAATGATACCCTCCAGAGGCTCCGTACTCCGCTTATGAAGACTCTGATGCTGAAGAGTCCATCCCTTCGGCCTCTCCGCCTGAGGAATTTTCTTTTGGGGAAACCTTGCATGCTATGAGGGAACAATTTCAGTGGCAGGGCCAGGATTTTTCAGATTCCAGAAAAAGGCTTAGAACTTTTCTGCATTTACCACAACATAGGCCTTTAGCCATACCTCCAGTTCTTTCTGTTGTAGATGATGCATTTAATGATGCTTGTACTGCTCCTGATTCTCTGCCTCCAGCCCCTGTTAAGCCCGATAGATACTACAGGGTCCCGGACACACATTACCACTTGTATAAGGCTCCCTTTGCAGATCCAGAGACTATCTCCCAAGGACCTAAGGCTGTAGCAGCTACCTCTGCCAAAAACCCCCTCCCCTCTGAAAGGGAATCCAGATCCTTAGAGAGATGGGGTAAAAAAGTTTACACTTCTGCTACTCTTTCAGCTAGGGCCTTGAACTGTCAATTTCACATGATGCAGTATCAAGAATTTTTGCTAGACCAGTTAACCAAAAAAGTGTCCTCGGATGAAACAGTAGACAAAAAATATGTGCAGGAAATGGTACATAACATTCAACAAGTCAGTAACCATTCCTTAAAATGCGGCTATGATGCACTGGAGGCTTCCTTTAGATCAGCCATGACTGGCACAGTCATCAGAAGGCATGCATGGTCAAAAGAACAGGCCTTACCAGACCATGTCAAATCAAAACTATTAGATGCTCCTATGGATAAGATCAATTTGTTTGGCACTCCTGCACAACAAGTGCTGAAGAAGATGGAAGAGAAGGCAAAATCTGTCCAAACAGTGAAAGATTTCTTACAGGTCCAACCTCCGAGGTTTAGCAGGAATTGGCCATCCAAGAATTGGTCCTTTCCAGACTCCTCCAGAACTCAGAGAGGCAGGAATAGGCATTCAAGAGGCAGAAGCCAATCCAGGGGTGCCTACAGAGGACGCCAGTGGCAGGGCAACAACCAGCGAGGCACAGACACCACCACAACTACAGGTCAATCACAGTGACTTGGCTCTGGCACCGCCTACCAGGGAACAACTACAAGCACCCTTAGGCAGGAAGCTAGCCTTATTTTCAACAAACTTGCATTACATCACAAGAGACAAGTGGATTTTACAGACAATAGACCAAGGTTACAGGTTTCACTTCCATACTCTACCAGGGAAGAGAGGAATGCCAAACCTACCTCC
Organism: Protopterus annectens; assembly: GCF_019279795.1. Taxonomy (NCBI): domain Eukaryota; kingdom Metazoa; phylum Chordata; order Ceratodontiformes; family Protopteridae; genus Protopterus; species Protopterus annectens. The sequence continues at coordinate 992,896,275 of NC_056727.1, read as the reverse complement.
AAATCAAAAGACAGAAGCTCTAAAACAAATATTCCAATTATTAAGGATGAGAGCTGTAGAAAAGGTACCATCTATGGAGCAAGGAAAGGGATTTTACTCCAGACTCTTCCTGGTACCAAGAAAAGAGAGCAAATGGAGACCTATTCTCGACCTGTCCACTTTAAACACATTCCTCATTGTTCCAAAATTCAAAATGCTGACCCTACAGCAGCTTCTTCCCATGCTGGGCAAGGAGTCTTGGCTGGTGACTCTAGATCTCAAGGAGGCATACCTGCACGTCCCCATACGACCAAACTGCAGAAGATACCTCAGATTTCTTGCAGGATCAGAGCATTATCAATTCTCAGCATTGCCCTTTGGCTTATCTACTGCCCAGAGTGTTCACGAAATGCCTGGCATCAGTAATTGCTCATTGCAGGCTTCAGGGAATCCAAATCTACCCCTACCTGGACGACTGCCTGATACAAGCGGACAACAAAAACAAGCTAGCAGAAGACTTACAAAGGGTCATTTACCTGCTACAAGCCCTGGGATACACAGTCAATATAAAAAAGTCAAGACTGATACCATCCCAGAGAATAACCTTTTTGGGTGCAGAGTTGGACACATCAAAGCAAATGGCATTCCTAACTGTAGAAAAACAGGAGCAGCTACCTCTCTACTTCTTGGCTTTAACAAAGCAGAACCATCTGACAGCAAGAAAAGTACTGCAAGCCTTGGGCTTCATGGCATCCTGCATAATATTGGTTCCTTATGCCAGACTGCATATGAGAAAACCACAGTGGTACCTAAGGAATTTATGGTCTCAACACAAGCACAGCTTAGAAACCCAGATTCCAATTATTCCATGCCTGAAGCAAGAATTCCTATGGTGGGCTCAGGCTTGTCAATCAAACACAGGATTGCCCTTCCACAGTACTCAACCAAGCCAAACCATCACGACAGACGCCTCAGACCTCGGTTGGGGGGCACACATGCTGGACAAGTGCATACAAGGCTTATGGACTCAAGACCAGCTGCACTTACACATAAATCTAAAGGAAATGCTGGCAGTAAAACTGGCAATTCAGGCATTCAGACCATTCCTCCAACAAGGTCTATTGATGATAAGGACAGACAACACCACAGTTATGTGGTACATCAACAAACAGGGAGGCACACATTCGTATCCTCTTTGCCGGATGGCACTAGACCTCTGGAATGTGGCCCTGAGCTACAACATTCAGTTAAAAGCAATTTTTGTACCAGGAAAAGAAAACATTCTAGCAGACATATTAAGCAGGACTACCACGGATGCCCACGCATGGATGCTGCATCCGGACATCTTCAAAACCATTACAAGAAAATGGGGGCTTCCAGAAATAGACTTATTTGCATCCCCACGCAATCACCAGCTAAAGAAATTCTGCACAAGGACGTACCACCCACTTGCTTGGAAGATGGACTCCCTATCCTTCAGTTGGAAAAACCTGACAGCATATGCATTCCCACCACTTCTTTTGATGCACAAGGTGCTATTGAAGATCAAAGAGGACCGTCCAAGGATCATTCTGATAGCTCCAGACTGGCCAAGGCAGCATTGGTACCCATTACTGAGGAGCATGTCTCGGGAACAAATATGGCCACTACCCCTGGTTCCCTTGCTGTTAACACAGAGCAACTACAACAATCTGCATCCAAACCTGAAAACTCTGCAGCTGACTGCCTGGAACATTGCATAAGACCAATTAACCCAAATTTATCCCAAAGGGTTAAAGACATTATCCTTGAGGCTCGCAGACCCTCAACAAGAAAAAATTATTCAGCAAAATGGAAAAGATATCTCATTTGGAGTACTGCAAAAGGAGAAGATGCGTCACTGGTAAACATAGCCAACATCCTGGAATACTTGGCAAAGCTCTTCCACACAGGCCTGTCCTATTCCTCCATCAAGATTCATGCATCAGCTATTTCAGCAGAATACGACTTGGATCCTCCTGTCTTCTCACACCCTCTGCTCAGACAGTTTCTGAGAGGAATTAAAAATGTAAAGCCTCCTAGGAAGCCACCATTACCAGCATGGGACTTGAACTTTGTGCTAGAAAAATTGACACTTCCTCCTTTCGAACCAGCAGCAACAGCAGAATTACAATACTTATCATGGAAGACTGCTTTCCTGCTGGCAATCACTTCAGCAAGAAGGGTATCTGAACTTCAGGCATTAATGGCAGTACAACCCTTCCTGATCTTCCATCAAGATAGTGTCCATGAGAACAAATCCTTCCTTTATGCCTAAGGTGGTCTCCAGAGTTTCTTTAAATCAGGCTATCCACCTACCTACATTCTTCCCCAACCCACAGAACAGGGAGAAAGACTGCTGCATACCTTGGATGTACATAGACAATTACGCTACTACCTGGACAGGACCAAGGGCAATAGAAAAACTGACCAGCTACTGGTAGCATATGCAACAGGAAGGAAGGAAAAGCAATTTCAAAACAGACAATCTCCAAGTGGATAGGAAATTGCATTAGATTTTGTTACTCCTACCATGGAAAGAAAACTCCAGAGAACATCAGGCCTCACTCTACAAGGGCTACAGCCACTACCACAGCCTTCTTACGAGGAGTGGCTACCAAGGACATTTTAGAGGCTGCTACTTGGAGCTCCGTGCATACATTTGCCAAGCATTATAATTTACCTTTATACTCTAGATCCCGAGCAGGTTTTGCCACTGCTGTTTTGCAAGGGATCCTAACTACATCATAACTTTATTTTTCCACCTCCCCCAGTTTGGCTATGGTATTCTACCCATTTGTAAGGACTGCAGATGCATCCTTGAAGGACATAGTACAGTTTTGTACCTACCATAAATGTAGATGTCTGATAGGAATGCATCTGCAGTCAGGATTACCCACCCGCTTCCCTCTGTGGTGCTCCTAGGGTATTTGCCCATCTTATAGCTAGCTGGGGAATCTATTATGGTGTATTTGTTTGTATATATGTACATACATGCTTATTTTTTGTGTTTGCTCTCTACTATTTGGAATCATTGGCATTTATCCAAATTTAGCCTTCCAAGAAGGCACCTGGCATCTGGGGCAAGAAACACTGAGGAAAATGGCGTCGGCTGATGCCTTTATACCCGAAGAACTGCAGCTATGACGTCGGGTGAAGTGCGACACCAGCCGAGGCCAGACCCAGACTTTGGAATCCGGCCGACCGAAGGGCTGCCTGACGACAGGACAACCCATTTGTAAGGACTGCAGATGCATTCCTATCGGACATCTACATTTATGGTAGGTACAAAACTGTACTTTTTGTACCTACCATAAATGTAGAATTTCGAGTGCTAATACAGCTGCAGTCCAGGTTTCCCTCCTTCCCCTCTTGGGACAGGCATATAGGCTAACACATCCTCATACAACCTGATTGGGGTTTTCATTTATGATGTATTTGCTTGCAACTACTGTATTTTGATTATATAGCACTGCATTATCACACATTTTTATTATTGCCTTCCTTCTGGGGGCACCTGACATCTGGGGCAAGAAAAACTGAAGAAAATGGTGTCTGCTGGTTCCTTTATATCCCTGTCGCACTGACGTCAGGGAAGAAGCGACGACAACAGATGCCGAACCTAGACTTTGGAATTCGGCCGACCGAGGACCCGCCTGACGGCAGGAGAACCCATCTGTTATGAATGCAGCTGTATTAGCACTCGAACATCTACATTTATGGTAGGTACATAACTGTACTTTCATAGTGTTACCCTGCTGCAGTCATCACACTTGGGTTATCCTGTCGTCAGGCGGTCCCGCAGTCAGCCGGAATTCCAAAATCTTGGTCCGGCGTCTGTTGCTGTCGCTTCTTCCCTGAGTCAGTGCGCCAGGGGTATATATAATGCATCCGACGCCATTGTCTTCAGTCTTTCCTGCTGCGCGGTGCCCGAAGCTGAAGCAGTTCGCAAGTGCCGGTCGGCCGACTCCTGAGATTTTCGAAGTCGAATTTCAGATCCGAAGTCTTCAATAAAGCTTAGTACCCCATTGGGGAAACTTTTCTTGCCTCAGACCGATGTCAGAAAAAGTTAACAATTGTATTTCTTGTGGGAAGCAAATACCTCATAAGGATTTTCACTCTTACTGCATACCTTGCCTAGGCCCAGGCCACGACATCACTGGTTGTCATTTTTGTGCTAGGTTTAATAAGCGTACTGTAAAAAGATGCTTTGATTTCGCACGACACTACTTCGGTAGAAAATTTAACTACACTATGCCATCGGAACAACTGACTACCGGCGTGCACAAAAAACGAAAGGATAAAGACAGGCAGCCTAGACCCAAGCCAGACTCCGAGGCCTCGGCTGGTCCGGTCTCTGGTTCACCGGTCTTCAGTGAGGCTCCGACGCAGCCCCTGACTACCGCAGATCTGGAACCTGAGACCGCTTCGGAGCTTTTGGCGGAGAGTACTAGGCCGACGCAGCCATTTTGTTTAGCCCCTACTGACGACACAGCTGAAAAAGATGTCGGTGCTGCAGAAACACCTTCGGTTTCTGAAGGCGTCTTCAGACCGACTACGCTCACCATAAAAACGTATCCTAAGACTAAGACTCCTATTAAACCTAAAAAGACTGCACTTCAGTCTCTAGTTCAAGGCCCCATGCCTAAGAAACAGATGCTCAAAATGGCTGAAGATTTGATCTCTTTAATCAGGGGTTCCCAACCCCCACCCGACAAAAGGCCTAGATAAGAGGAAGATTATGCCTCCTCTGAACAAGTGTTTATTTCCTCAGGCTCCTCTGAGGAACAAGATTACTCCTTCTCCCCTTATGAATATTCTGATGCTGAGGATTCCATTCCCTCAGCTTCTCCTCCTGAAGACTACTCCTTTGGGTAAAGTTTACACACTATGAGGGAACATTTCCACTGGGAAGGTCAGGATTACTCTGACTCAAAGAAAAGGCTCAGAGAGTTTATTTTACTCCCCCAGCACAGACCACTTGCCATCCCCCCAGTTTTAGACATTGTGGATGATGTTTACTTAGAATCCAGTCTGAACCCAGAATCTGAAGTAGGAGAATTCATTTGTCAGCCACCTGTGGGGTATGGATCCGATATCGGATCCGAACCGGCATGGTTTATCCAGCTATGGATCCGAGCTCCTAGCTCCTCCCATCACTCATAATGCCCTGCTCTCCCTACATGACCTCGGATCTAGTTTGCCGCGCATGGTGAAGGCTGGGTAGTCAGAGCTCCAAAAGCTAAGTCTTAGTATTCTTATTAAAGGGTTTTAAAACTTTTAAGTTGTGTGAAAGTTATAGGTTTTCCTTCTGTTTATATCTTTTTTGGGTTAATTTAATATAGTTTTTACCCTCCCCTCGCTGGTTCGTAGTTGGTGTGTGTTTTTTTTTTTTTTTTTTTTTTTTTGGGGGGCCTTTGTGTGAGTGTTTTAGTTTATTTTATTGTTACTATTTAAAAAAAAAAAAAAAAAAAAAAAAAGTGATGTCTGAGGCCCCAAAGGCTGTTTTTTCAAAGTGCTCCGAGTGTGGCCATAAGCTTTCCCCTGCTGATGGCCACACTCAGTGCGTTCGATGCCTCTGGGTTGAACAGGGTGTTCAATCTGTGCAGGGTTCAACCCCAGGGCATTGAAGGAGCGGAGGTCGAAGCTGGTCTTGGCGGGACTCTTGCCCCCGGATTCGGCTTAGGCCCCCGCCCCCTTGGTGGTCACTGCTTCGGCAGTCCCTGCCTTGCCTGCTCCCCCTTCTCCACCTGGGATTCAAACTCCCGCCAAAGGGTCGGAGGAGAGGAAAGCCAGGAAAAAGGACCGGAGAGAGAAGCACCACAAGCGGCGGGCTGAGACCTCCATTTCGGCCCCGCCGGCTAAGCGGGCTTCTCCTCTGGCCTCTCTGACTGCTGGCTCTCCCCCTCCTCGGCTCCGGTCCCCGTGCTTTTCACCGGAGCCTGAGGATGAGGAGACCCGACCTCCTTCAAGGCTATCGAGGCGGCACTCAAGGCCTACCTTGGTAGCCTCGTCGAGGTCTACTTACAGCCTCTCCGATGCTGATCTGGACCGGATGATGCGAAGGTTCATCCAGGCCCAGATGCAGATGGGAGTGCTCCTGCCTCCCCCCCCCCCTCTGAGGGGGAGCTCGACCCCCCTTTTTAAGCCCATTGCTCCTTCTGCGACCCGCTACCCGGGTTCGGAGCGCCCAGAGCTGGGCAGCCTCTGGTGGGTCGGCGCCGACAGTACTGGGTACTTCGGATCCGACCCTGCCCTCGAATCTGTCGGATCTGACCTCTCGGATCCTTGGCTCGAGCTTCGGATCCCAAGGACTCAGTGTGCCTTCGGCGCCGTCCTTGTCGGGGCACACTGGTTCCTCGGATCCGAGGGGCTCGACGCCGGCTCCGATCCGCTCATCAGATCCGAGGGGGAGCCGACTTTCGGATCCTATTGCCGAGGCTGGCTCCCCCTCGACTTTTGATGTAGTGGAGAGGGCTCTGTTGAGGGCATCCGGACCCCCTGCCCTTGCTTCGCCCGTCCACTCCATCTGCTCTGGGCCAGGCTTTTATCACCCGGCCACTGGGACAGCCCGCTTCACTGCCCCAAGCAGTTCCTGTGGTTCTGGACATTGCTGGTGAGGGCTCCAGACAGCCCCCCCCGAGGAAGCACCTCGCAAGCATTCGTGTAAGAGGAGGCACATAGACTCCCCCGAGTCTTTGACCGAAGACACTGACTTGGAGGAAGGGGAAGGCTCCCCAAGATCACCCCCTGAGGATGTCTCCTTCGGAGACATCATGGAAATGTTACGAATTAGAGGTGGGTGGTCTGCCCCAAAGTCTTCCTCGGACGAGTCAGTGTTCTTGGAGGCATTTGAAGCGGGCTCGTCTACCTCTTGGTTGTCCCCTCCTGCCGACCCCCTGGTGGACCTTATTACCACCAGGGTGTGGAAGGAACCAGACACCGTGGAGCCAATCCCTAAGAGGCCCGACAGGATCCTTAGCCCCCCTGCTGACCGTGCCCACTGGGGCAAGGGACCCCCGGTAGATGCTATGTTGTCGGCAGCAGCCACTAAGAGGGAACTCGCCCAGGAGAGTCCCTCAGTCCATCCCCCGAGCAAGGAGTCTCGGATGATGGACCGTTTGGGGAAGCGAATCTTTAGTTCAGCGACCTTCTCAGTGAGGGCGCTCAACTATTTGGCACACGTCGCTAGGATGCAGCGCGATCTTATCAAGGAATACGCTGCATCCCCCCAGAGTCCATATCGGAGGAGGACAAACTTATGCACTCCAAACCGTATGGCCACTCTTCGTTCTGTGACTAACACCTCTATGCGGTTACTTTCCCACGCTACCGAGGGAGCCGCTAGAGCTGCGGGAGCGGGCCTAGTCACAAGACGGCAGGCCTGGCTCCACCACTGCGATTTTACGGAGCCCTTCAAGGCGTCATTCGTGAATGCCCCCTTTGACGGTTCTGCCCTTTTTGGCAAGATGGTTCGCGATACTTTGATTCAGAGCGAGAAGGATGGGAAAACGCTGTCTGCCGTCGTAGTCCGCTTCTCTGTACCCCAGAGGTCCTACTCTAGGAACCAAAAGGGCCAGAAGAAGATGTGGTTCCGAAAGTCGCAGCATTCCCAACCCGCTCCGGACAACCAGTCCATCCGCGGCAGAGGAGGACAGGGAGGACACCGCCCTAGGGGCAGAGGGGCTCCCAGGAACTTTGGGTCCAGGGAACCTTTTTCAGAACGGCCCACGCAGCAACCCTGAGGGGTTGCCCGACTGCTCCACTCTGGAGGCAGTCGGGGGACGTTTCTCGGAGCACCTAGCAGCATGGGAGTCCATTACATCGGACCGCTGGGTACTCCGGATTATATCCAGAGGTTACAAGATCCCCTTTCTTCATGTCCCAAAGTTAAAAATCCTCCCCTATGTTCCACCCGATCAGAGGGAGGCCGCTTCAGCAGAAATTGGCCATCTGCTGAGAAAGAGCCATCCAGCCCGTCCCCCCAGACCAGATCGGATCAGGGTTCTACTCCAGGTTCTTTTTAGTGCCAAAAAAGACGGGGGACCCAAGACCCATTCTAGACCTGTCCCTGTTGAACCTGTCCGTTCCCAAAGAGAAGTTCCGGATGGTCACTTTGCAGTCCATCCTCCCCCTTCTAGGGGAGAATCACTGGATGTGCTCTATAGACCTCAAGGACGCATACTACCACATTCGGATGGACAGACAATCCAGGAGGTTTCTTCACTTCCGGCTGGGAGCCAGTCACTACCAGTTCAGGGTCCTTCCCTTTGGTCTCACCACAGCCCCCAGGGTGTTCACCAAAGTGCTAGCAGTGGTTGCGGCCCACCTGAGGCTTCAGGGGGTGCAGGTCTTTCCGTACCTAGACGACTGGCTTCTCACCTCCCCAACAAGGCATCTACTCTCTTTGGCAAGAGACTCCTTCCTACGTCTAGCTCCCGAGCTAGGCATCACGGTAAACATAGAGAAGTCCAACCTGGTCCCTACTCAAACAATAGAATTTATAGGAGCCAGGTTAGACACGAGAAATTTAAGAGCCTTTCTCACAACCGACAGGGTTCGGAATCTGCGACTCCAGGTGCGGGCCATCCTTCACTCCAGCTCAACACCTGCGGAATTGATCCTGAGGGCGCTAGGGTCTATGGCGGCAGCGATTACTCTTCTTCCGCACGCCCGCTTGAACATGCGGGTGCTTCAGTGGACACTTCAGGTGCAATGGTCATTTCTCTCCCTCCCCCTGTATCATCCCATTGCAATCAGCAAGGCTTGCAAGCGGTCTCTTTTGTGGTGGCTCCATTCTCCGGACCTCCACAGGGGCTGCCTCTTTTGTGCATCTCCCCCCTCTCGCCACGGTGACCACGGACGCTGCCTGCCTCGGTTGGGGGGGGGGCATTTTGCGGGCCAGATGGTCCAAGGCACGTGGAGCGATTCAGAGACCTCCCTGCATATAAATGTTCTGGAAATGAGGGCGGTGCTCTTGGCGTTGCAAGCACTTCAGGCCCTCCTTCCCCTGGGAACAATTGTGATTCAATCAGACAACATGTCGGTGGTCTGGTACATCAACAAACAGGGGGGAACCAGGTCTTACCCTTTATGTCGAGAAACCATGAGAGTGTGGGAATGGGCGATCTCCACCAACCGCTTTCTCATCGCAACGCATATTCCGGGTCGGACCAACATCCTAGAGGACAAGCTCAGTCGCACCATTCTCTTCCCGTACGAGTGGTCTCTCAATTCTCAAGTAGCGAAACGTATCTTCGCACAGTGGGGGACTCCCTGTTGCGATCTCTTTGCTTCTCCTTTAAACGCCAAGTGCGACAGTTTTTTCGCTCTAATCCCCCCTCCAGGGGATTCTCCGAGAGACGCTCTGGTGCATGCTTGGCCTCCCGGTCTTCTTTATGCATACCCCCCCTCTACCTCTGATGCTACAAGTACTTCAGAAAGCCTCTCGGTTGGTGTGCAGAATGATCCTCATTGCCCCGTTCTGGCCTCGACAGATCTGGTTCCCTTACCTAAGGTCTCATTCAGTGAATCCACCTTGGATTCTAGATCCCATTCCGGATCTGATATCACACCCGTCGAACCTGCCAACTCCGAACCTGGACAACCTGAAGTTGACTGCTTGGCTGCTCCAGTTCCACTCCTAATCAGGACTCCCGGTATCTCGTCCCCAGTTAAGGCCATTCTGGCAGCGGCCCACAAGCCCTCTACCAGAATAATTTACCGCAGTAAATAGAAGCGTTTCTCCATTTGGGCTGAGCGGCAAGGCCTAGATCCTTTCACGGTTCCCCTTCCTTTGGTTCTAGATTTCCTTACTACTCTCTTTAATGATGGCGCCAGTAGTTCCATGGTCAAAGTTCAGCTGGCGGCCATATCTCATTACCATGTTGGACACGATTCAGGGTCTCTTATGTCGGCTAAGTTATGCAAAACCTTCCTAAAAGGCACCTTTTTGCTCAGATCCCCTGTCAAAGAAACGGTTCCCCCGTGGGATCTTTCCTTGGTACTTCAGGCCTTGACCGCTCCCCCCTTCGAACCTGCGGCCACAGTCTATCTTAAATACTTGTCCTTTAAGACTGCCATTTTGGTAGCCATTACTTCGGCTAAGAGAGTTTCAGAGCTTCAGGCCCTGTCCATGAAACCGCCTTATTTGATTTTTCATCCGGACCGGGTGTACCTCAGGATCAATCCCTACTTTCTTCCTAAAGTAGCTTCGGAAGCTAATATTAATCAGTCCATCAACCTCCCTGTTTTCTTCCCTAAGTATCAAAACAAAGGCGAATACAAGCTGCATTCCTTGGATGTTCACAGGCAGCTTCATTTTTACCTTCATAGGACAGCTGGTCCTGGGCAATCAGACCAGTTTTTCATTTCTTTTGCCAAATTCAGTCTGGGTAAACCAATTTCCAAAGATTTTGTCACGCTGGATTTCACAGTGTATTCTGTTGGCGTACCAAGCCTCTGGGGCCCGCACCGGAGGGAGTCCATGCTCATTCGACCCGGTCTGTCTCTACTTCAGCGGCCTTTAAGTCTAGGGTTCCTCTGGATGACATTTGTTCAGCAGCCACTTGGGCTTCATCTCATACCTTTATTACTCATTACAAGCTGGACGTCACCCTCCGCGGTGCTCCGGAATATCCTTCCATGATGGCCACCCAAGATTCAGGTAGCTGGGGACTCTGTCCCACAGGTTGCTGACAAATGAATTCTCCTACTTCAGATTTAGAAGTTATGTACTTACCATAACGTTCCATCTGAGTAGGTGGATTCATTTGTCTGCAACCATCCCGCCCTCCTATCCCCCTGGCCTTGTCAGTTTCCTGCATAGGGTGCGTTACCCTTTGGTTAGGGTAGTTGGTGCAGGGCAAACTCGATCTGAGGTCATTTAGTGAGAGCAGGGCATTATGGGTGAGGGGAGGAGCTAGGAGCTCGGATCCATAGCTGGATAAACCATGCCGGTTCGGATCCGATATCGGATCCATACCCACAGGTTGCAGACAAATGAATCCACCTACTCAGATGGAACGTTATGGTAAGTACATTACTTCTAATTATAGAACATTTGTCTGATGATGACCAGGTATAATTTTGCATCTGAAGTTGTTTTCATTTGGTCTTCAAACTGAGGGACTCTGATCTGGCAGATCCGACTCTGCCATATATTCCAGCATCGGATCTGAAGTCCAAACTCCTTCCCTACCCATAAAGCCCCTCTCCCTCCTCCTCTCAGATCTGGTTTGCCGCTCGATTTAAACAGCACTGGATGTTCATCGTGCATACAGCTGCAGTCATAACAGATGGGTTCTCCTGCAGTCAGGCGGGTCTTCGGTCGGCCGAATTCCAAAGTCTAGGTCCGGCATTGGTTGTCGTCGCTTCTTCCCTGACGTCAGTGCGACAAGGGTATAAAAGAACCAGCCGACACCATTTTCTTCAGTCTTTCTTGCCGCGTGGTGCCCGAAGCAGAAGCAGTTCGCAAGTGCCGGTCGGCCAGCTCCTGAGATTATGAAAGATTTGGAAACTGAAGTCTTCTTAAAAGCTAAGTACCCAGGTTGGGGAAACTTTTCTTGCCTCAGACCAATGTCAGACAAAGTTAATAATTGTATTTCTTGTGGGAAGCAAATACCGCATAAGGATTTCCATTCCCTCTGTATACTTTGTTTAGGCCCAGACCACGACGTCTCGGTCTGTCACTTTTGTGCTACCTTCAACAAACGCACTATTAAGCATCGGGCGGAGTTCGCCCAGCATTTGTTTGGGAAAGCATTTAACTATACCATGTCGTCAGATACTCTGACTCCGGTTTTGCCTAAAAAACGCAAAGACAAGGACCGACACTCGAGGTCCGCGGCCTCTACCGACACCATGCCAAAGCAGACTACACGTGGTCCGGTTCTCAGTGAGGCGCCTACGCAGCCCCTGATTACCGATGACACATCTTTGGCGGTGTCTCCTGTACCCGAGGTTGCAGGCTCCTCGGCCCACACCCCGACTACAGATACCGAAGCCACTCTTGGCATTGAAACAGAATGTGGACAGGTCCACCTCCACTCAAGGTGTCTTCAGACCTTCCTCTTCTTTCAAGGCTTTCACCAAGTCTAAAGCAACCATGCCCCCTAAGAGACCAGCTACACAGGGCCCATCTCCAGGCCCCATGCCTAAGAAACAGATGCTTAAAATGGCTGAGGATTTAATTACTCTAATCAGAGGTTCTCAGCCACCTCCGGACAAAAAGGCCCAGAGTGGAGGAAGATTCACCCTCCTCTGATCAGGGCTCCATTATTTCAGAACACTGATGATCAGGAACAGTCTTACTCCCCTTTTGAAGACTCTGATGCAGAGGAGTCTATTCCTTCTGTATCCCCCCCTGAGGAATACTCATTTGGGGAAACTTTGCATACCTTAAGGGAACACTTCCACTGGGAAGTCCAGGATTATTCAGATTCCAAGAAAAGGCTCAGGGAATTTCTTTTGTTACCCCAGCACAGGCCTCTGGCTATACCTCCTGTCTTGGACATCCTAGATGATGTTTACTCTGAGGCCTGCCTTAACCCGGACTCTCTACCTCCAGCTCCAGTTAAGCCTGACTGATACTACAGGGTTCCTGACTCTCTCACCAATTTCTTTACAAAAGCCATGCTGCTGACCTAGAAACCATCTCACAGGGGCCCAAGGGAGTTGAGGCTTCCATTGCCAAAAATCCATTGCCTTCCGAGAGAGATTCCAGATCCTTAGGTGGGGAAAAAAGGTATATACCTCGGCTACCTTAACCATGAGGGACTTAAACTGTCAGTTTCATATGCTAAAATACCTCCTTCAAGAATGTCCTTCAAGAATGCAACTGCAGTCATAACATATGGGTTGTGCTGCCTCAGGCAGCCCTCGGTCGGCCGGATTCCAAAGTCTGGGTCCGATGTCGGCTGATGTCGCATTTCTCTCTGACGTCAGAGCGGCTGGAGTATATAAGCATCAGCTGACGCCATTTTCTTCAGTCTTTCTTGCCGAGCGGTGCCCGAAGCAGAAGCAGTTCGCAAGTGCCAGTCGGTCAGCTCCTGTATTCTTCGAATCCGAAGTCATCAAAAAAGCTAAGTACCCCGTTGGGGACCTTTTCTTGCCTCAGCCGATGTCAGAAATTACTGAAAAAGTTAACAATTGTCTGTCTTGTGGTAAACAGATACCTCATAAGGATTTCCACTCTTACTGTCTTCCTTGCCTTGGCCCAGACCACGACGTCTCGGCCTGTGTCGCCTGTGCTCGCTTCAATAAGCGCACTCTCAGGCGCCGGGCGGAGTTCGCTGAAGACTTTTTCGGCGAAAAATTTGCTTATACAATGCTGTCGGAACTTCCGACATCGCAAACTCCCAAGAAACGAAAAGACTGGGACCGACATTCTCTGCCCGCGTCTACCACCGACTCCACGCCAAAACCTTCCGCTAGTGCTCCGGTTCCCCCTGAGACTGTTATTCCACCGCTCTGAACCGAAGACACCGCATTACCGACGACTCCGATACCGGATACCACTCCGCCAGTTATAGATTTTCCTCCGGATACTGAAACCGAGGAAATGCCCGAGACCATTGCTGTAGATAAGGTCACTCCTGCACGTGGAGCTGCTAGGCCTCCTATGGCCATGTCTATTAAGGCCTACACTCGTGCCAAGGCAGCCAGCAAGACCAAGCACCTTGCTGCTAAAGCCTTACCTCAGCCTACTCCTGAGACACAAATCATGACTATGGCCGCAGACTTAATTTCCATGATTAGAGGTTCACAGGCCCATCCTGAGAGAGGATCCCAGCCTCTCCTTCTGATAAGAGGCCCCGGGTTGAACCCTGTGACCCTATCCCTTCAGATGAAGATTCTGAGTGCTCTGTCCACTCCGATGGCCAGGAAGAGCTTTTCCAGACCTATGAGGACTCGGATGCAGAGGATTCCATCCCCTCGGCCTCCCTTCCTGAGGATATTTCTTTTGGGGAAGTTCTGCATACCATGAGGGAACATTTCAAGTGGCAAGGCCAGGAATATTCTGATTCCAGAAAGTGCCTTCGAACCTTCCTTAAGCCCCAGCACAGGCCCTTAGCTATTCCTCCTGTGCTTGATGTTTTGGATGATCTATATTCTGACTCCAGTGTTACCCCTGATTCTCTTCCTCCTGCTCCAGCCAAGCCAGACAGATATTACAGGGTCCCTGAAACACATTCTCATTTATTCAGGGCCCATGCTGTTGATTTAGAAACTATTTCTCAGGGACCTAAAGGTGTTTCAGCTTCCACCTCTAAAAATCCCTTGCCTTCCAACAGGGAAGCTAGGTCATTAGAGAGATGGGGGAAAAAGGTCTACACCTCCACTACTTTATCTATGAGAGCTCTGAATTGCCTCTTTCATATGTTACAATATCAGAATTACCTGTTAGATGATTTACAGAAAACATTGGCCTCTCCTGATCCTTTAGACAGGAAGTCTTTGCAGGAAGCTGTACATAATTCTCAGCAAGTCAGCAATCACTTTCTGCAGTGTGGATATGATGCATTGGAAGCTTCATGTAGGGCAGCTATGACAGGGGCAGTCATTCGTAGACATGCATGGTTAAAAACAACCTCTACCAGATCATGTTAAGGCAAAACTTCTGGATGCACCCTTGGAAAAGAACAAGCTTTTTGGTGCTAATGCTAAAGATGTGTTAAAGTCCATCGAGGAAAAAGCAAAATCAGTTCAGACTGTCAAAGATTTCCTCCAGGTTCAGCCCCCCAGATTCAGCAGGAATTGGCCTTCAAATAACTGGTCCTTTCCTAATCCTGAAAAATTTCAAAGGGGTAAAAACAGGCGTGGCCGAGGAAGAGGACAATACAGAGGCCCTTACAGGGGACGACAATGGCAGCCAGCAAACCAAAGAAGTGACACAGGGGTCTCCTCTGCCCCACAGGCACAATCTCAATGACTTTCCTCTACGTCCGCTGACCAAGGAGCAAATAGAAGCTCCCTTGGGCGGAAAATTATCTCTGTTTTCAGACAATTGGCACAGATTGACAAAGGACAAATGGATTTTGGACATTATAGATCAAGGTTACAGGTTCCATTTTCATACCTTACCAAGAAAACAAGGCATGCCAAACCTACCACAAAACCAGAGGGCAGAGGCTATCAAGCAAATTTCTCTGCTTGCTCAGATCAAAGCAATAGAAAGAGTTCCACAACAAGAACAAGGCCAGGGTTTTACTCAAGACTGTTCCTTGTTCCAAGAAAAGAAACTCAATGGAGACCAATACTGGATTTGTCCGCATTAAACACTTTTCTCATAGTACCAAAGTTCAAAATGCTGACTCTACAGCAACTCCTTCCCATGCTGGGCAAGGGGTCTTGGCTGGTTACTCTGGACCTCAAGGAGGCATACCTGCATGTCCCTATCAGACACAGCTGCAGAAGATACCTCAGATTTCTTGCAGGGCCAGAGCATTATCAATTCTCAGCATTGCCATTTGGCTTATCTACTGTGCCCAGAGTATTCACAAAATGCCTGGCTTCAGTAATTGCTCATTGCAGGCTCCAGGGGATCCAAATTTACCCATACCTGGACGACTGCGTCATACAAGCGGACGACAAATTGATGTTGACAAAAAACTTGAACTATGTCATACAATTACTTCAGGCTCTGGGATACACAGTCAACTTCCAAAAGTCAAGACTTCAACCATCCCAGCAAATAAACTTCTTAGGAGCTAATCTAGACACAGCCTCTCAAATGGCTTACCTGACAGAAGACAAGCAAGAGAAGTTAACTCAATATTTCAAAGGTTTGGCAAAACTCACACAGATGACTGCAAGTAGATTCCTACAGGCCCTGGGTTACATGGCATCCTGCATTCTCCTGGTTCCATTAGCAAGACTACACATGAGAAAGCTTCAGTGGTACCTAAAAAGCCTATGGTCTCAGCACAGCAACAACTTAGAGGCAACCATACCGCTCATTCCATGCCTACAAAAGGAATTCCTATGGTGGGCCTCGGTAAGCCAGGCAAACACATGTATGTCATTCAAAAAACCTCAGATAACACAGACCATGACCACAGACGCCTCGGACCTTGGATGGGGGGCGCACATGGAAGGCAGATGTATACAAGGACAATGGTCTCCAAAGGAAACACATCTGCATATAAACCAAAAGGAAATGCTGGCAGTAATGCATGCCATCGAGGCCTTTCGACAACAACTTCAGCAAGGCCATTTATTGATACGGACAGACAACACCACTGTGATGTGGTATATAAACAAGCAAGGGGGCACCCATTCTTACCCCCTTTGCAGACTGACCATGAATCTTTGGGAAAAATCACTGAGCCTAAACATACAGTTACAATCCCAGTTTGTTCCAGGCAAAGACAATGTGCTGGCGGACAGCCTAAGCAGGAATTTCATAGATCCACACGAGTGGAGGTTACATCCGAAGATCTTCACACAACTCACCTCGACATGGGGCAGGCCAGAAGTAGACCTATTTGCCTCTCACCTCAACCATCATCTACAAAAATTCTGTTCAAGGACATACCATCCACAAGCTTGGAAAATAGATGCTCTTTCATTCAACTGGAATTTCCTAAAAATCTATGCATTCCCACCTCTGCCACTGATGACCACAGTATTACTAAAGATCAAAGCAGAGAGACCCAAGGGGATCCTAATAGCTCCAGACTGGCCAAGACAATACTGGTACCCACTACTACGGAGCATATGTCACAACAAGAAGTGGGCCCTTCCACAATGGCCCCTACTTTTGACTCAACACAACTTCAAAGCAGTGCATCCAAACCTTCAGACACTGCAGCTAACAGCCTGGGAGATCCCATGAATAACCTCAATCTATCTCTCTCCAAGGAAGTTCAGTGGATATTAACAGAAGCTCGAAGACCATCCACCAGACAGGTTTACTTAGCAAAATGGAAGAGATTCAACATTTGGAATACCAGTAAGGGACATGATGCATCATTACTGAACATCCCACTCATCCTGGAATACTTGGCAGATATGCTACAGAATGGACTCTCATATTCTTCCATAAAGATACATGCTTCAGCTATTTCAGCTAGATATAATACCGATCCGCCTGTGTTTTCACATCCTTTGCTAAGGCAATTCCTCCGGGGAATCAAGAACATTAAGCCACCAAGAAAGGCTCCAGTGCCAGCTTGGGACCTCAACTTTGTCCTAGAAAAACTGACTCTACCTCTGTTTGAGCCAGCAGCTTCAGTGGACTTACATTTTCTCTCATGGAAGACAGCTTTCTTGTTGGCAATTACCTCAGCAAGAAGGGTTTCGGAACTACAGGCCCTAATGGCAATACCACCGTTCATAATCTTTCACAGAGACAGGGTCTCCTTAAGAACCAACCCTACTTTTATGCCGAAGGTGGTATCTAGGGTTTCTTTAAATCAAGCTATTCATCTGCCTGCTTTCTTCCCAAATCCTGAGGACAAAGGGGAAAGACTGTTACATACCTTGGACATTCACAGACAACTTCGCTACTACCTGGACAGAACCAAGACCAGTAGGAAGTCTGATCAACTTTTTGTAGCTTACGCCCCTGAGTACAAGGAAAAGCAATTTCAAAACAGACTATTTCAAAATGGATTGGACATTGCATCAGATTTTGTTATTCCTTCCATGGGAAGAATGTTCCAGCCAATGTCAGACCACACTCCACCAGAGCTACAGCCACCTCTACAGCATTCTTAAGAGGGGTGCCTACAAAGGACATTCTAGAAGCTGCTACATGGAGCTCCGTGCATACATTCTCCAAACACTACAATCTCTCTTTATACTCCAGATCCAGAGCAGGCTTTGCTTCGGCAGTCCTGCAGGGTTTGATTGCCACACCATCTCTTTCCTAGAGCATTCCTCCTCCCCCAGCTAAGCTATGGTATTCTACCCATATGTTATGACTGCAGTTGCATTCCTGAAGGACATAGTACAGTTTTGTACCTACCATAAATGTAGATGTCCGATAGATATGCAACTGCAGTCGGATTTTCCCTCCCTCCATACCCCTGTATGCCTTGGGTCCACTCCTATCCCTGTTTCTCTTAGCTGGGGATATCTGTTATGGTGTATCTGTTTATTGCGTACTTATTTGTCTGGAATCCTGTTTTTGTCTTCCAATTTGATTACAGCCATCCTTGGAGGGCACCTGGCATCTGGGGCAAGAAACACTGAAGAAAATGGCGTTGGCTGATGTTTATATACTCCAGCCGCTCTGACGTCTGAGAGAAATGCGACATCAGCCGACGTCGGACCCAGACTTTGGAATCCGGCCGACTGAGGGCTGCCTGAGGCAGGACAACCCATATGTTATGACTGCAGTTGCATATCTATCGGACATCTACATTTATGGTAGGTACAAAACTGTACTTTTCTGTTATCTCAATTGAAAAGTAAAATGTCACAACCTGAATAACCAGACTTGAAGGAGTTGCAGGATTTGATGCATAGTGCAGAACAAGTGGGTAAACATACCTTACAATGTGGTTTTGATGCTCTAGAGGCCGCGTGTAGAGCTGCTGTTACAGGCTCAGTCATACGTAGGCATGCCTGGCTCAAGGAACAAGCCTTGCCTGATCATGTCAAAGCTAAATTACTAGACGCCCCTCTTCAAAAGGATGTACTATTTGGGGCAAATGCTGAGGAAATATTACGGAAAATGGAGGAAAAAGCAAAATCAATGCAAACTGTGAAAGAATTTCTGCAGGTTCAACCCCCACGTTTTAGTAGAAATTGGCCTTCGAAAAACTGGTCCTTTCCTGCCACAGACAGACCCCAAAGAGGCAGATACAGGCGCCCGAGGAGCAGAGGACAATCACAAGGATCGTACAGAGGCAGACAATGGCAAGCTCCTACACAAAGGGGTGGTGGACAACTCATAATCTTTCAGAAAGCAAACCCAATGACTTTCCCCTTTGCAGGCCAACCAGGTCTCAAATGGCAGCCCCCTTAGGAGGAAAGCTGGCACTATTCTCAAGAAATTGGCATGTCACAAAGGACATATGGATCCTGGACATTATAAACAGAGGCTACAAATTCCATTTTCATACCCTTCCAAAAATGAGAGGCATGCCAAAACTGCCACACAATCAAAGGGCAGAGGCACAAAAGCAAATTTCAGATCTTATAAACATGAAAGCTATTCAAGAGGTACCTATACACAAACAAGGTCAAGGTTTTTATTCCAGGCTATTTCTGGTGCCAAGGAAGGGAAAAGATTGGAGACCTATTTTGGATCTTTCCATCCTAAACACATTCCTACTCGTACCAAATGATGCTCACTCTACAGCAACTTCTTCCCATGCTGGGCAAGGAGTCTTGGCTGGTAACATTGGACCTCAAGGAGGCATACCTGCATGTCCCAATCAGACAAAATTGCAGAAGATACCTCAGATTTCTTGCAGGTTCAACCCATTATCAATTCTCTGCATTGCCCTTTGGCGCTTATACTGCGCCCAGAGTATTCACGAAATGCCTGGCATCAGTAATTGCCCACTGCAGACTTCAAGGGATACAAATATACCCTTATTTGGACGACTGCCTGATCCAAGCGGACAGCAAGCACATTCTTCTGAAACATCTGCCTTATGTAATAATGTTGTTAAACTCTCTGGGATACACAGTCAACAAAGAGAAATCAAGGCTAATACCCTCTCGGAATATAATTTTCCTGGGTGCCAATTTGGACACAAACACCCAGATGTCCTACCTCATGCCAGAGAAGCAGGGGCAACTAATTCAATATTTCAGAACACTGGCAAATTGCACCAGGCTGACTGCAAGGAAAATCCTGCAGGCTCTGGGATTCATGGCATCTTGCATCTTACTAATCCAATCCTGCAGGCTCTGGGATTCATGGCATCTTGCATCTTACTAATCCCATGTGCAAAGCTGCATATGAGAAAACTACAATGGTACCCAAAAAACATATGGTCTCAACACAGCCACAGTTTGGAAACAATAATACCACTAATTCCATGTCTGCAAAAGGAATTTTTGTGGTGGGCTCAAGCATGTCAAACAAACACAGGCCTTCCATTCAGCAAGCCTCAAGCAAATCAAGCCATCACAGCAGACGCCTCGGACTACGCCTGTGGGGCGCACATGACAGACCGGTGCATTCAGGGCAAATGGTCCCAAAAAGAAAAGCACCTTCACATCAATCAAAAAGAAATGCTAGCAGTAATAAATGCTATTATAGCTTTCAAGGACCTTCTACAACCAGGTCAACTATTGATAAGAACAGACAACACCACAGTTATGTGGTACATAAACAAGCGGGGAGGAACACATTCTTATCCCCTATGCAGACTGGCCATGTCACTTTGGAACATGGCCATGGACTTACAAATGGAACTACAAGCACAGTACTTGCCAGGCAAGGAAAACACGCTGGCAGACAACCTAAGCAGGAATATGACAGATCCACACGAATGGAAGTTGCATCCAAAAGTATTTACAGAAATAATACAAGAATGGGGAAGGCCAGACATAGATCTCTTTGCCTCCTACAAAAATCATCAATTGACAAAATTCTGCTTGAGGTTCTTCCATCCGAAGGCCTGGAGAGTGGACGCTCTCTCTTTCAGTTGGACATCAATGACAGTTTATGCCTTCCCGCCTCTTCCTCTGCTGCCCAAAGTCCTATTGAAGACCAGAGCAGACAGACCAAAGATGATCCTCATTGCTCCGGACTGGCCAAGGCAACACTGGTATCCACTCCTGAGGAGCCTGACGCATTTCCCTCCATGGACCCTGCCTCTAATGCCTCTTCTTCTGACTCAGCACAGCTTCAAAACTCTTCACAGTCAGCTAAAAGCACTCAATCTAGCCGCATGGAAGATTCCTTAGCATCACAGCAGGCCCTACTCTCCAAGGAGGTGCAGGATGTCATTTTGGAGGCCAGAAGGCCATCAACTAGAAAAGCTTACTCCGCAAAATGGAAACGTTTTTGTGTCTGGAATGAGAAAAAGGGCCAGAACCCTGGAAAACTGAATTTACCTCAGATACTACAATATTTGGCTGAACTGCTAAGCAGTGGACTTTCGTTCTCCTCCATCAAAATCCATGCCTCAGCCATTTCTGCAGAATACAACACTGATCCTCCTTTATTCTTTCACCCTCTTTTAAGACAGTTCCTCAGAGGGGCTAAGAATTTAAGACCTCCAAGGAAACAACCAATACCTGCTTGGGATCTCAATTTCATTCTGGAAAAACTGACTTTGCCTCCTTTTGAGCCAGCTACCTCATCAGATTTGCAATATCTGTCCTGGAAAACAGCTTTCCTTCTGGCTATCACTTCAGCTCGTAGAGTTTCAGAACTACAGGCTCTCATGGCTGTCCAGCCTTTTATCTTCCATCAGGACAGAGTTTCCTTACGAACCAACCTGTCCTTTATGCCTAAAGTGGTATCCACTAGCATTTACCTAGGAAAAAAAATCGCTGTTCTGACAGTTCAAAATTGTAAGCTTTCACTTACATAGGTTCGATTAATCATTGTTCACTTTTTTTAAGCATTTGATGATCTAATATAGACCATATATATATATATATATATATATATATATATATATATATATATATATATATATACACACACACACACACATATATGTGTGTGTATATTATATATATATATCTATATATATATATATATATATATACATATATATATATACACACACATACAGATTATATATATATATATATATATATATATATATATATATATATATATATATATATATATATATGCCTATACACACACACACACACACACCGGTTGTGTATACTGGTTCTCTAGATGAATTGGACTCTTTTCAAGAGTCCAACGAAGTTTTTTTAGGACCCAGAAGGTCAGAACGTTTAGCCCACAAAAACCAAAATGTAATCAACATGAATTCCTTTTCAAAAAACCAGGATTGGAACTACAGGGGACACAGGGGGAACAGGGAGGGTCAGATGCCATAATTACACATGACAATGGTATTGTGTCTGAATATTGTGGATATAAAATATACAACTATTCTGATTTGACACTAGAAAAAACTCATTTCCACTTGTTTTCCAAAGGCTTCAAGTTTATAAAGAGTTTTAAAGGAGACTTGTCACAGATTTTAATTGATTTAAAATTGTTCCTTAGAAAATTAAATCTCAAAATTCTTTACAACAAAGGAGTTGCTAAGCAGTATACAGGGGACAGTGTCAACCAAACCTCCACTAGAAGGAGTGTTTACAACCCTCCACTTCACCCTTTGCTCCATACTTTTGAGAACATTGTCACAAAAGAAATATATGAAACATATAGCAAAAACACCAAGGGTTTTGGCAGAATCACAATTTAAAAGCAGAAGAAGCCACCCTCCTGAAGAATTTAATACAAAATAAACAACTACGTTTTATGGAACCAGACAAAGGGGGAGGTTTGGTAATTTTTAAGCAAAACGATTATACAAAAGCTATAAGTACCATTTTGACACAAGAAAAAACCTACTGTTTGGTGTCCCTCAATGAAATTTCTACTGCTTACAACAGAATTGACTCCCTTTTAGAGGAGTATTTGGTGGAACAACGAATTAACCAGACTACCTTTCATTTTCTCCGACAAACCCACCCACTCATCCCTGGTTTTTTTGGGATACCAAAAACACACAAAAACATCATGGAACCACCCTTTAGACCAATTGTCTCTGCCCGTGGATCTAAAACCCATCCCTTGGCAGTATTTATTGATCAGAATTTCAAAAATATTGCAAAAAAACATAAACATCTTATAAAAGACTCTTGGGACTTTTTGGGCAAGATGCACCAGGGGATAGTCTCCTCATTACCATTGATGTGAAAGATTTATTTACCTGTATCCCTAGGAAAGAGGGCTTTGAATTTTTTGAAACCAGTATTCATAAATATTCCGAATTAACACCAGACAGAAAATCTTTATTGTTGGAACTAATGGAAATAGTTTTAGACAATAACTTTATAAACTTGAAGGGTTCTTTACAAACAAACTAGTGGTGGCAATGGGGCAGCTTGCCCATATATGCCAACCTGGTACTCCTGGAATGGGAGACCTTACACATTTTGAGAGTGTTTTTTCTGCTAAAATCACAGCTTATTATAGATTTTTGGACGATATTTTTGTGATTTGGGATGGGACACCAGTTGAGTTGGAACAATTTATTTTTTACATCAACCAAACCACCTCCTGGTTGTCTTTCACTCACCAAGTTAGTGCAGAATGTATCAACTATTTAGACATTACACTATCCAAAACCTTGAATGGTTTCAAATCTCAGGTGTATAGAAAACCAACTTGGTGTAACAGCTACCTCCACTTTGACAGCCAACATCCTTTTTACCAGAAAAAAAGCATTATAAAAGGGCAGGCTGTCAGAGTGGCTAGGATGACATCCCACATAGAAGATCTCCAACCAGAATTCATCAAATTGGGTAAAATGTTTGGAGAAAGGGGGTATCCTGTGGTTTTGGTAGAAAACATTTTGACGGAAGTATATAACGGGTGGGGTACCCGTTTCAAACCTTTACTTGGGCACCCCATTGAGAATACAGAAACATCAGAAGATAGACCCCATGAATTTTCAGGATCTTGTTCTATTCAACACAACAACTTTTCTCCTATTTTCAAAAAAATCTTACAAGAAAACTGGCCTATTTTAAAAACCAACCCTGAAATTATTGAAGTTATAGGGAACCAACCTACATTTATTCATCGGGTGGGCAACAATCTTAAAAGAACCTTGGAAGGAAGAGACTATTCTTACAAGAACTCCAGGGGTACCCACCCCTGTGGTAGATGTGCCCAATGTTCTTCTATCAACACCTCTAATAGTATTGTTTTAAAAAATGGGTTGAATACGGAGGTTAAATTCTGTAGGGGTAACTGTTATTCTTCCATGGTGGTGTATTTGGCAACCTGTTGTTATTGCCCATGTTACTACGTGGGCAAAACTGAACGTCATTTAAAAGAAAGGATTTATGAACACAAGAATGACATAAAAAATAAGAGACCAGTGCCTTATACAAACACACCACCATGTGCCAACCCGTCCCATCTTTTAAATTTGGTATCATAGATGCGGTTAATTTGGAAATCAGAGGAGGAGATATCAAAAATATTTTACTGCAGAAGGAAGTTAGATGGCAGTTAAGATTAAAATCCAATATTTTTCCAGGTTTAAATGAGTATATAAACATCAAAGCCATCTTAACAGGAAAGGCAAATATACTTTGAAGATGGCACAAATATTTTAATACACCAGATGTAAGCACACATTATATATCAACTTACTCACGAAATAATGATGTAGATTACTTTTTTGTTTATTTATATTTCTAACAAAAAAACTTTTTTATGATGCATTACCATTTAATCAGTCAGAAGTGTGTGTATACATATAAACAACCACCAACATGTTCTTGTTTCTTTAAATTTTGAATGTTCAGTATTTTTAGAATTTTATTGATTAATTGTTTTATTAATGTGAAAATTTCATTGGTTAAACATTTTTTATAAATTATGTCAGTTATAGTAGGACTTTATCTGATGAAGTTTGTTTTATGCAGACGAAAGCGCTCATGAATTGTATTTTACATTAAAGGATTGGACTTCTCAGCAGGTGAACTGTGTTTTGTTACCAACCTGTCCTTTATGCCTAAAGTGGTATCCAGGGTAGCTTTAATTCAGGCCATACATTTACCTACTTTTTATCCCAATCCTCAAAACAAAGGAGAGAGATTACTACATTCCTTGGACATCCACAGGCTACTGCGTTATTATTTGGACAGAACAAAACCTTTCAGAAAATCAGAACAGCTCTTTGTGGCCTATGCGGTAGGAGCTCAAGGAAAGCCAATTTCCAAACAGACAATCTCAAAATGGATAGCCCACTGCATATGCTTTTGCTATTCCATTCATGGCAAAACTGTACCTACAGGCATTAGAACGCATTCCACCAGGGCCACAGCCACCTCTGCAGCCTTCCTCAGAGGAGTTCCTACCAAGGATATTTTGGAAGCAGCCACTTGGAGTTCTGTGCATACCTTCTCCAAACATTACAACCTACCATTATACTCCAAATCTAGAGCAGGCTTTGCCATTGCAGTCTTGCAGGGCATTTTGGCTCCTCCTAGTTCCACCTAGTGCCTACCACCCCTTTCTTAGCTTTGGGATTCTACCCATCTGTTATGACTGCAGCTGTATGCACGATGAACATAGTACAGTTTTGTGCCTACCATAAATGTAGATGTTCAAGTGCTAATACAGCTGCAGTCCAGGTTTCCCTCCCTCCTTCCCCTCTAGGGGTATTCTTTTATGGTGTATTTGCTTGCAACTACTGATGTCCTTCAAGGATGCAACTGCAGTCCTGACATATGGGTTGTCCTGCCTCAGGCAGCCCTTCGGTCGGCCGGATTCCAAAGTCCTGGTCCGGCATCGGCTGATGTCGCCCTTTCCCTGACGTCAGAGCGCCTGGGGTATAAAAGCATCAGCTGATGCCATCTTCTTCAGTCTTTCTTGCCACGTGGCGCCCGAAGCAGAAGCAGTTCGCAAGTGCCGGTCGACCAGCTCCTGTGTTTTCAGCTACTGAAGTCTTCAAAAAAGCTAAGTACCCCGTTGGGGACCTTTTCTTGCCTCAGCCGATGTCAGATAAAACTTTAAAAGTTAATAATTGTTTAACTTGTGGGAAACAAATACCTCATAAGGATTTCCACTCTTACTGCTTACCCTGCCTAGGCCCAGAACACAATGTCTTTGCCTGTACAGCTTGTGCTTCTTTCAATAAACGCACTCTTAGGCATCGGGCAGAGTTTGCACAGGATTATTTTGGGGAAGGTTTTTGTTATATCATGCCGTCGGAGCTTCCGACAGCGCATTTACCTAAAAAACGGAAGGATAAGGACCGACATCCGTGGTCCACTGTCTCTGCCGACACCACGCTTAGGCCTACCGCGAGTGTCTCGGTCTCTTCTGAGCCGGTTTCACAACCGCTACAGACCGATGACACCATCCCACCGGTTACTTCGGTACCGGAGGCCAGCTCGGTGCCGGTTTCTGTTCTCCCCTCTGAGACCGTAGCCCAGGATATTCCTGACACCATTTCTGTGGATAAGACTACTCCAGCACGTGGGGCTGCCAGGCCTCCAGTGTCTATGTCCATTAAGGCCTACACACGTGCTAAGGCTGCCAAACAGGCTAAGTCTCTCCTTCCAAGATCCGTTTCTCTGGGATCCACTTCTGGTTCTCAAATTTTAAGTTTAGCTGAGGACCTTATCTCTTTAATTAGGGGTTCTCAGCCACATCCAGAAAGAGGCTCTCAGCCCCCTTCTGTCAAGAGGCCTAGGGTTGAGCAGGTAGATCCGCAGTCCTCCGATGAGGCCTCAGGTGATTCTGCACATTCAGACTACCAGGAGGAGGCCTTCCCGGCCTACGAGGATTCTGATGCGGAGGAATCCATTCCTCTGCTTCTCCTCCTGAGGAGTTTTCCTTTGGGGAAACCCTTCATTCCATGAGGGAACACTTCAAATGGCAAGGCCAAGAATACTCAGATTCTAGGAAAAGGTTAAGGGAATTTTTAAAGCTACCTCAGCATAGACCCTTAGCTATTCCTCCAGTTTTAAATGTTTTAGATGTGTACTTAGAATCTAGCGTTTCCCCTGACTCCCTCCTGCTCCTGTCAAGCCAGACGGGTACTACACGGTCCCAGACACTCACCAATTTCTGTACAAGGGCCATACTGCTGACCCTGAAACTATTTCTCAGGGGCCTAAAGGGGCTTCCTCTACTACTGCTAAAAATTCACTTCCTTCAGAAAGAGATTCTAGGGCTTTAGAAAGGTGGGGCAAGAAAGTATCTACATCTTCCACCCTTTCTATGCGAGCATTAAATTGTCAATTTCATATGATTCAGTAACAGGAATACATGTTGGATGACTTGCAAAAGAGATTGGCTTCCCCTGAACCATTAGATAGAAAGGGGCTACAGGAATTGGTTCATAATACTCAGCAGGTTAGCAACCATTTCCTTCAGTGTGGATATGATGCATTAGAAGCTTCATGTAGAGCAGGAATGACAGGTGCGTTCATACGCAGACATGCTTTGTTAAAGGAGCAAACATTGCCAGACCATGTGAAAATTAAGCTTTTGGACGCACCACTAGAGAAACATAAGCTATTTGGTGCTACTGCGCAAGAGGTTTTAAAGAAAATAGAGGAAAAGGCAAAATCAGTGCAAACAGTCAAAGATTTCCTCTAGGTACAGCCTCCAAGATTCAGCAGGAATTGGTCTTTTCCAGACACAGACAAATTTCAAAGAGGCAAAAACAGACGTGGCAGAGGTAGAGGGCAAATTCGAGGCTCCTACAGAGGACGTCAATGGCAGCCTCAGAACCAGAGAGGTGGGGCAGGACCTTCCACTGCTCCGCAGGGACAATCTCAATGACTTGACTTTGACTCCGCCATCCAGGGCTCAATTAGAAGCACCTTTGGGCGGAAAATTATCTTTATTCTCGCAAAATTGGCACAATATTACAAAGGACAAATGGATACTGGACATAATAGACAAAGGATACAGATTCCATTTTCATACACTACCAACAGGACATGGCAGGCCAAACCTGCCACCAAATCAAAGGGCAGAGGCACTCAAAAAAATAACAAACCTACTTCAAATAAGAGCAATAGGAAAAGGTTCCTTCTGCAGAACAAGGCCAAGGATTTTATTCAAGACTGTTCCTTGTTCCAAGAAAAAAGAACCAATGGAGACCCATTCTGGACTTGTCTGCACTGAATACTTAACTTATTGTGCCAAAATTCAAAATGCTGACTTTACAGCAACTCCTTCACATGCTGGGCAAGGGGTCTTGGCTGATAACTCTGGACCTCAAGGAGGCATACCTGCATGTCCCAATCAGACAAAGTTGCAGAAGATACCTCAGATTTCTTGCAGGCTCAGAGCATTATCAATTCTCAGCATTGCCCTTTGGCTTATCTACTGCGCCCAGAGTGTTCACGAAATGCCTGGCAACAGTAATTGCACATTGCAGACTTCAGGGGATACAAATATATCCTTACCTGGACCGACTGCCTTATACAAGCGGACAGCCAGCAAGCCTTGTTAAAAGGCTTGGACTATGTCATTCACCTACTGCAGGCCTTGGGATACACAGTCAATATTCAGAAATCAAGTCTCGTACCATCCCAACAAATACCTTTCCTGGGTGCCACACTGGACACAAACACCCAGGTGGCGTTTCTGACAAAAGAAAAACAAAAACAATTACCAGAGTACTTCAGAAAATTGGCAACACGCACCCATATGACTGCAAGGAAAATCCTGCAGGCCCTGGGTTTCATGGCATCTTGCATTCTTCTGATTCCACACGCAAGGCTGCATATGAGGAAACTACAATGGTATCTAAAAAGTCTATGGTCTCAACACAGCCACAGCCTGGAGGCATTGATCCCACTCATTCCATGCCTTCAAAAGGAATTTCTGTGGTGGGCTCAAGCAAGCCAGATAAACAAAGGTCTGCCTTTCAGCAAGCCTCATACAAGTCAAACCATAACAACAGACGCCTCGGACCATGGATGGGGGGCGCACATGGAGGGCAGATGCATTCAAGGACAATGGACACAAAAAGAAAAGCACCTGCACATCAACCAAAAAGAAATGCTAGCAGTGATGCATGCAATCAAGGCCTTGGAAAAGTTCATGCATCAGGGCCATCTACTAATAAAGACAGACAATACCACAGTTATGTGGTACATAAACAAGCAAGGAGGTACCCATTCCTACCCTCTTTGCAGACTGGCAATGAATCTCTGGGATATTTCTCTACAATTGAAAATAGAACTGCAATCCCAGTTTGTACCAGGGAAGGACAATGTTCTGGCAGGACAGCCTAAGCAGAAACATCATGGATCCACACGAATGGATGTTGCATCCAGACATCTTCTTACAAATAGCTTGAGCATGGGGAAGGCCGGACATAGATCTTTTTTCCTCCCACCTCAATCACCATCTGAAAAAGTTTTGCACAAGGACATACCATCCTCAAGCATGGAAGGTGGATGCTCTCTCCTTCAGTTGGAACTCTCTAACACTATATGCCTTCCCGCCTCTTCCTTTGATGACCAAGGTGTTACTAAAGATCAAGACAGAGCAACCGAAAGTCATTCTGATAGCTCCAGAGTGGCCAAGACAACACTGGTACCCACTGCTACGGAGCCTGACGCACACAAATCCGTGGCTCCTTTCTCAATGGCCACTTCTTCTGACACAGCACAATTACAGGACACTACACCCCAGCTTGAAAACATTGAAGCTGACAGCTTGGAAGATTCCATGACTATTCCTCAGGATACACTTTCCAAAAGGGTAAAAGATATCATCCTGGAGGCACACAGACCTTCCACTAGAAAAACATACTCAGCAAAATGGAAGAGATTTCTTATCTGGAACAGCAAAAAGGGTCAAGACCCATCAGTGATGAGCATTCCACAGATCCTAGAATATTTGACTGAAATGCTACACAATGGCCTTTCATATTCTTCCATAAAAATACATGCTTCAGCAATATCTGCCAAATATAACACTGATCCGCCTGTATTTTCTCACCCATTGCTAAGACAGTTTCTAAGAGGTACAAAGAACATCAACCCTCCAAGGAAACCACCAGTACCTGCATGGGACCTCAACTTCATGCTGGAAAAATTAACTCTTCCTCCCTTTGAACCAGCAGCATCTTCAGAGTTGAAATTTCTGTCTTGGAAGACAGCTTTCCTTCTGGCAGTAACCTCAGCAAGAAGTCTCTGAGCTACAGGCCCTTATGGCAATACAACCATTTCTCATTTTTCATCAGGACAGAGTTTCCTTGAGAACCAATCCGTTATTCATGCCAAAGGTGGTATCCAGGGTGTCCCTGAATCAAGCTATTCACCTGCCTACCTTCTTTCCCAATCCTCAAAATAAAGGAGAGAGACTTCTGCACACCTTGGACATACACAGACAGCTGCGCTACTACTTGGACAGAACAAAGTCTTTCAGAAAATCTGACCAGCTTTTTGTAGCTTGCGCTACTGGATTGCAGGGAAAAGCAATTTCCAAACAGACAATTTCTAAATGGATTGGAAATTGCATTCGGTTCTGCTACTCTTTTCATGGAAAAACTGTGCCAGCTGACATCAGGCCACATTCCACCAGAGCTACAGCCACCTCCACAGCATTTTTAAGAGGAGTGGCAACAAAGGACATTTTAGAAGCTGCTACATGGAGCTCCGTGCATACATTTTCCAAACACTACAACCTGCCTTTATATTCCAGATCCAGAGCAGGGTTTGCTTCTGCAGTTCTGCAGGGCATTTTAGCTACACCATCTTTGTCTTAGTGCCTACCACCCCCAGGTTGGCTATGGTATTCAACCCATATGTCAGCACTGCAGTTGCATCCTTGAAGGACATAGTACAGTTTTGTACCTACCATAAATGTAGATGTCCGATAGGTATGCAACTGCAGTCAGGTTTTCCCTCCCACCTACCCCTCTGTGGTATTCTTTTGGGTTTCTACCCCTCATTTTAGCTACCTGGGGTAATCTTTTATGGTGTATTTGTTTTTATGTTGTTGTACTTGTCTGGAATTTTTTCTCTATTTTCAAAATTTAGCCTTCCTTAGAGGGCACCTGGCATCTGGGGCAAGAAACACTGAAGAAGATGGTGTCGGCTGACACTTATATACCTCAGGCGCTCTGACGTCGGGGAAAGGGCGACATCAGCTGACGCCGGACCAGGAGTTTGGAATCCGGACGACCGAAGGGCTGCCTGAGGCAGGACAACCCATATGTCAGGACTGCAGTTGCATACCTATCGGACATCTACATTTAGGGTAGGTACAAAACTGTACTTTTTTTGATTATATTGCATTGCATTACTACATCATTTTATGTATTGCCTTCCTTCTGGGGGCACCTGACATCTGGGGCAAGAAAAACTGAAGAAAATGGCGTCGGCTGGTTCTTTTATACCCCTGTCGCAGTGAAGTCAGGGAAGAAGCGACGACAACAGATGCCGGACCTAGACTTTGGAATTCAGCCGACTGAGGAACCGCCTGACGGCAGGAGAACCCATCTGTTATGACTGCAGCTGTATTAGCACTCGAACATCTACATTTATGGTAGGTACAAAACTGTACTTTTCCACTGCGTCAAGTTCCATTGATCATAAATGTTGCTTTTTGCTCTCTCAAAAAAAAATCCATCTCTTTTATTCTAACGTGTGTGTGTGTGTGTGTGTGTGTGTGTGTGTGTGTGTGTGTGTGTGTGTGTGTGTGTGTGTGTGTGCGCGCGCGCGCACTCATACGAGTGTTTTGGGCCTTCCTTTGCCATGGCTAACACCCCTAAGCCAGGCTTTAGGAAGTGTGCAGAGTGTTGGCATAAGCTACTACACTCTGATGCTCCCACACTGTGCATTGTCTGTTTGGATGTTTCCCATTTAGATTCCTCCTGCTCAATCTGTATGGGCTTCAACCCCTATGCTTTGATCAACAGGAGGAACAAGGTTATTTTGACGGGCTTTCTCCCACTACCTGCAGAGACTGCTGCTGCTTCATTCCCCATCTTCTGGGACTTGACTTCCTGCTAAGAAGCCTGGGGACTGAGAGAAGGCCCGTACTAAAAAGCGGGATCAGCCTAGGAGGAGATCCAGAGCGCTTTTCCTCGTCTTAAGTCCTGCTCAGATCAGAGTCAGAGTTCCCTTCTGCTCCAGTCTCCATGCTTCTGCCTTGAGCTGGATCCCCAGCCACCACCTCTCCTCAGTGCTGTTCTAGGCTGGAGTCTGTGGCCTCTTCAGTCTGGTCTGCTCAGAGTCCGTCTGAAGCGCAGGTGGACAGGATGATGAAATTCCTTCAGGCCCAGATTCAACTGAGTCTTCCTGCTCCGTCCTCCACCAGGGCCGGGAGCATGCAGTCCACCTTCCTCCTCATCTCTCCTTCTCCAATCTGGCCTTCAGTTTCGGAATCCTTGTGTCTGAGGTTCCTGGGTGTTGAGGGGTCAGCGCCGATGGGCCCCGATACCCTGACAGTTGCCTTCAGAGGTTCAGCTCAGATGGGGGATTGCCGACTGGTAGTCTCTGGATACAATTAGTGGGCACCTATCTTGGCACCCAACAAGTCTGGGAGTCCATTACAAACAATTGTTGGATTCTGCACATCATATCCAGAGGTTGCTGTTTCCCCTTTCTTCATCCCCCTGTTCCACCCAGTCAACATGAGGAGGCAGCTGTAGAAATTGCCAGGCTGCTCGCAGAATGAGTCATACAGCCCTCCCCCCCAGACCAATCTGGATCAGACATTTATTCCAGGTTCTTTTTGGTGCCAAAGAAAACAGGAGACTTAAGACTTATTCTGTATCTTTCAACCCTGAACCTGTCCTTTTGTCAAGACAAAGTTTAGGATGGTTACCCTTCAATCCATTCTGCCCTTCCTGCAGATGAATGAATGGATATGCTTGGTGGACCTCCAGGATGCGTGCTACCATATCAAGATGGACAGGTCTTCCCAGAGGCTTCTCCACTTCCGGCTGGGAGCCAGTCATTTTCAGTTCAGAGTGCTCCCGTTTGGACTCACCACTGCCCTCTGGGTGTTTACCAGAGTAATGTGGTAGTGGCAGTTCACCTGCGGCTGCAGGGATTTCAGGTATTTCCCTACCTGGACTATTGGCTCCTCTTCACTCCCTCCAGGCACTGGCTGATGCAGACCAGGGATTATTTTCTCCATTTAGCCCCGTCCTTTGGTATTACCATAAATCTTAAAGTCCCAACTGACACCAGTTCAGGTGTTTGATTTCATAGATGCCTGACTAGACACTACACAAGGCAAGGAGGTTCGGCCTCCAGACACTCTTCTTTCTGCCATCATGTACAGGACATTTTTCAAGCCCAGTTACCCCCAGTGGGCTTAGTTCTTTGGGCATTGGGGTCCATGGTGGCCACAATCACCCATTTTCCAACTGCGAGCCTTCATGCGAGGGTCCTGCAGTGGCACTTAGTGGTCCAATGGTCCTTGCTAGACCTTCCCTTGTCCCATCCTGTTTGACTGTCTCTTGTTTGCAGGGACTCCCTTCTTTGGTGGCTCAAATCCCAAGACCTTCTTGGACAGCCATTTGTTCTTTCTTCTCCCACGACCACTGTGACCACAGATGCCTCCCTTCTCAGGTGGTGGTGGAGGGGCATTGCATGGGAAGGATGGTCCAAGGCACGTGGTGTGCTCTGGAGACAAATCTGCACATCAGTGTCCTGGAGATGAGGGTGGTGCTTTTGGCATTGCAAGTTCTGCATGCCTCTCTTCCTACTGGGACTGTTGGCATACAGACTGACTATTCCAGTGGTACGGTACATCAACAAACAGGAGGGAATCAGGTCCTATCCCCTTTGCTGCAAGGCTATGAGAGTGTGGGAGTGGGCGATCTCCACTAGTCGTTTTCTTGTGGCAACGCACAATCCGGGGAAGTCCAGCATCCTGGTGAACAGGCTCAACTGGTTTCTTCTGCTTTACGAGTGGTCTCTGAATCAGTCAGTAGCAGATAAGATCTTTCTAAAGTGTGGTCGCCCTTGCTGCGATCTCTTTGCCTCACCTAATGTGAAGTGCGGCGAGTATTTTGCTTTGATTCCCCCCTTCCAGCGGAGTCCTCCAGAGATGGTCTCATTCATGCTTGGCCCTCCAGTCTATTGTAAGTGTGTCCTCCGCTTCCTCTTATTCCCAAGTTCATTCAGAAAGCTCGGTGGCTGGGGAGTTCATTTATCCTCATTACTCCTTTCTGGCCTTGTCAAGTTTGGTTCCCCACTCTGTGGTGTCGTATAGTGTGTCATCCCAGGATCCGGTCCTGGATCTGATTTTTGCACCTGTCAGGGGATTTTCTTCATGTTTCACTGTTGTAGTCCTCACATTTGGGTTATTCCTGCTAGGGTAGCCCTCGGCCGGCCCGAATGCCAGAGGCTTATTTCTGCGTCTGTTGCTGTTGCTTCAGGACTGACATCTGGTTGTCAGTAGTATAAAGTAAGGAAGCTGACACCATTACATCAGTCTTTTTTGCGATGGAGCCTGAAGCAGATGTAGTTCGCACGAGTGCCGGTTGGCCGCTACCTGAGTTTCGTCTACTGAATTGAAGTTGAAGTCTTCTAAAGCTAAGTACCCTGTTGGGGATCCTTTTTTCTTGCACTAACTGATGTCAGAAAAAGTTAATTGTCTCACCTGTGGAAGGCAAATACAACACCGAGACTTTCATTCTTACTGCATCGCTTGTTTAGGCCCAGATCACAATGTGGCCCGTTGTCGCTTCTGTGCTTTGTTCAACACCAGAACTATCTGTCGTCGGGCCCTTATTGTAGCTAGATATTTTCGCTTACAGTCCTCTAATTCCGATATGACTTAGGTAAGCTATCTGACAGCAGATCTTGCGAAAAAACAGACTGACCGCACGGGTCCAAACCTACCGACGGATGCTTCTGTTAAGCTAGTCATCAGTTCCCCAGTCCTCAGTGGGAGGCACTTTTGCAGCTCTGATGCCCGCTTCTGTGGATTCGCAAGCCGCTACCGTGACCCTTTCAGAGTCTGGTATGCTGTAGAGCTCTTCGACTAAGTATCCTGTGGTCGTCTCTACCTTGGATGGGTTAGGAGCCGCTGAGCAGGCACCTGCTTCTGAGGAAGTCCTTCTCACTGCCGATTCTCTACACAAACCGTCTTTTGTGACCACCATTCTTTCGAAAATTACAGTTTCTTAGGCCCAGGGTATGAACCACACCCAAGAAACCGACCCAGTCTCGGGCACCTGCTTCCTTGCCTCAGTCTCGAATGCTTTAAAATGGCAGAAGAACTTATGCTGATCATGGGAAGCTAGGCTACCCCCTCCAAAAGAAAGAGATTTGTCCCCTGTAGTTTTGTCTGAACAAGAGTCCGATAACTCTAATGCATCTGAGTGTGAAGACATGCAACCCCTCTCTACGTATGAGGATTCTGATGCAGAGGATTCCATCGCTTCAGCCTCTTCCCCCAGAGGACTTTTTCTTTGGGGAACCCTTCATACCTTAAAGGAGCATTTCCAATTGGAGTGTCTAGACTACCTTCAGTCTAAAAAGAGACTCAGGGAATTCTTAGATCTTCCACAGCACAGATCCTTGGCCATCCCTCCAGTCCTGGATGTTGTGGAGGATGTTTTCTTGGAATCCAGCTTGACTACTGACACCCTCACTCCTGCACCCAGAAAACCAGACAGACAGGTACTGTGTAGAGTCCCTGACTCTTTCAAATTTCTTTTTAAAAATCCTACTGCTGACTCTGAGGTAATTTCTCAAGGGTCTAAAGGGATTAAATCAACTTCTGCTAAGAATCCCACCCCCTCAAATAGGGATTCCCAAGCACTAGACAGATGGGGTAAAAAAGTATACACCTCAGCTACTCTTGCTAATCAGGGCACTAAATTGTCAGTGACATATGCTAAAATTTCAGCAACATACCTTGGAACTCCTCAAACAAAAAAAAAAAATCTTCCTTTCCTGCTTGTGCAGAATCTAGAGAGTTAGAAGATTTAATGCATTCTGCAAGTCAAGTAAATAAACACACCTTGCACTGTGGTTTTGACACCCTAGAAGCTTCTTGCAGGGTAGCAGTCACTGGATCTGTCATTAAAGGCATGGGTGGCTTAAGGAACAGCCCTTGCCAGACCATGTCAAATCTAAATTGTTGGATATCCCCTTGCACAACTTATTTGGCAGTAAGGCAGAAGAGGTCTTGAAAAATATGGAAGAAAAAACAAAATCTATGCAAACAGTTAAGGATTTCTTACAGGTCCAGCCACCCAGGTTCAGCAGGCATTGTCCCACCAAGTACTGTTTTTTCCTTGCTTCCCCCTAAGCCAGTCCAGCCCAGGCCCCGGGGAACCAGACCCCTCAGACAGCAGCCACAGGGAATGCAGAGATCTAAGTGGTGGAGTACCTCCACTTCAAAACCAGGGAGTTCTAAGCCACTCCCTTATGGTAAGAACTCACAATGACTCGCCTCCCCCACCCCCTCCCTCTGCCCACCTTCACTTACCCCTAGGAGGAATACTCTCCTTTCAAGCAAGCACCTGGGCCACCCTTACCAACGACCACTGGGTTCTCAACATAGTGTCTCAGGGATACAAATTTTCCTTCCACACCCTTCCCAACCCCAGAATGGTTCCCAGATCTCCTTCCAAACCAATGCGCAGAGGCTTAAAAGCAAATCCTTTCTCTGCTTTCTATGAGGGCAGTAGAGCACGTTCCTCCAGAACAGATAGGCCAAGGTTTCTACTCTAGACTTTTTCTGGTGCCCTGAAAAGAGGGCCACCCCATCCTCGATCCATCCATTCTAAACACCTTCCTGGTGATCCCAAAATGCTCACCCTCCAGCAGCTGCTACTCATGCTCCAAGAATGCTTGGCTAGCCACCCTAGATCTAAGAGGCCTTACCTCCACATTCCTTTCAGGGAATCATGCTGGAAAGATGGGTAGGATCTCAACACTTTCAGTTCTCTGCACTTCCCTTTGGCTTATCTACTGCTCCCAGAGGTTTCACAAAAAGTCTGGCTCCGGTCATTGCCTTTTGCAGACAAAGGAATATCCAGATTTACCCATAGTTAGATGACTGCCTTATTCAGGTAGATGGCCAGGAAAAGCTGCTTAAGCACCTGGTCTTTAAGACCCTACTAACCTCCCTAGGGTACACAATCAACGAAAATAAATCCAAACAAGTGCCCACCCAAAGGATTGTGTTCTGGGAGCAAGCCTGGACAGAGCATCCCAGATGACATTCCTTACACCAAAAAAAAAAAAAGAAAGAAAGAAAACTCCAGCAAAGCTAGAACTTCCACTGAGTGACCACCCAAACCTCTTGTATCAGTGGCACATGGGATATATAGGTTCATAGGTTCATAGATTAGTACTAAGCTAACTGCTCTTGCGAGCCATTTTTTAAGTAGCAGTTAGTCCCAGAGACTCAAACCCTGTACCTTGTGTTTGTAAGACAAACACCTTAACCATTAGGCCACCCTCCCAACCCCTAATATGCAAATGATCCTTATGAACAACAGGTGTTTCAGCTGAATGGTGATTCTGAATGCCCATGACTTGCTTCGTCGTTTTACTGGACAATTTCAGGCCAATAAAGCCAAACCCCACTAGCTGTGGATATGCATATTTCGGCCTAAGATGTTTGGGAGGTCACTCATTGGATGTTCTAGCTTTGCTGGAGTTTTCATTTTGTTTTTTACTGAATGTTTTTTCAGTGACCTTCTCACTCATTGTTTTACACCAGGAAAACTAATTTTCCAGACAGCCTACTTCTCTCAACTAGCTACCCAGACCCCAGTTATCTGCAAGGAAGATCCTGCACGCTCTGGAGTTCATGGCATCTTGCGTACTACTCATTCCATATTCCAGACTTGCATATGAGGAAACTTCAGTGGTACTAAAAAGCCTTTGGCGTCAGCACACTTAAGATTTCGAGACTTATACCTATAATTCCTTGCCTCAGAAAAGATTTTCTTTGGTGGGCAACAGCATGCTCCCACAACAAGGGACTACCTTTATCACCACCCCCCGCTGCCCAAACCCTCACCACAGACCCATCAGATTATGCTTGGGGTTCACGCCTGGATGGCAGGTGCATGCAGGGCTTATGGAGCTCACAGCAAATCCCTGTGCACATCAACCAAAAAGAGATGGCTGTCCAGCACTCCTTGATAGCTTTCAAGCCCCTTCTCTCCCCAGGGGCTCTCCTGATCAAAACAGACACCACACTGTGATGTTGCTTGTCAACAAGCAGGGAGGGATTCACTCTTGCCCTCTGCAGGCTGGCCATGACCCTTTGGCACACAGCCTCTGCCATACACCTGTTAGCACAATTCCTACCAGGTTCTCGCAACTGTCTGGCAGACCAATTAAGCAGAAATCTTCTGGGCCCACACAAGTGGCAGTTGAACGGAAGAACCTTCACCATAATAACTCAGAAATGGGTCACTCCGAAGGTCAACCTCTTTGACTCCCACGCCAACCATCAGCTCAGCAAGTTCTGCACCAGGGAGCATCACTGCATTCCTTGGAAAGTGGATGCCCTGTCCTTCCCCTGGGTCAATCTATTGGTCTGTGGCTTTCCTCCACTAACTCTCATCCCCAAGGTACTGCTCAAAATAAAGGAGGAAAAACTAAGGACAATTCCTATATCTCCAGACTGGCCTCACCAGCACTTGTACCCTTTGCTGCGCAGCCTGTCCCCACTGCCACCATGGCATCTTCCTCAGATTCCAAACCTCTTGACCCAGATGGAAGAGGAATTCATGCATGCCCAATTGCAGATACTCAGTTTGGCAGCTTAGCTTATTCCGCAGCCCCGGATCAATCTGCCAACCTCAGTAAACGGGTTCTAGATGTACGTGAGGCCGGATGCCCTAGCACTAGAAAGTCTTATGCTGACATATGGGAAATGTTCTGCACCTGGATCCAGGCTAAGGGAGCCAATACGGCACAGCCCTCCCTCTCATCCTAGATTACTTAGCTGACCCTACTACACAGTAGCCTCTCTTTCTCCAGTATAAAAATACATGCCTCTCTCTCTGCTCATTTCCCCACTGAGCAGCCCCTTTTTCTCACACTCTTTGATCAAACAGATGTTCATCGTGTTTCACTGTTGCAGTCATGACTGTAGGGTTCTCCCCTGCCGGCAGGCAGGCCTCGGTCGGCCAGAATCCCAAAGTCTGGGTCCGGCGTCGGCTGTTCAACCATGCTCCCTGACGCCAGAGCGCCAGGAATACAAAGCTGACAGTCGACGCCATCTTCTCCAGTCTTTCTTGCCGTGCGGTGATAGCAGTTCGCAAGTGCCGGTTGGCTGACTCCTGACGATTTTTTTCTGAATATCTTCAGTCTGAAGACTTTTTTCTCAAAGCTAAGTACCCCGTTGGGGAAATTTTTTCTTGCTCCAGTCCGATGTCAAAAAAAGTTGTTAATTGCATTTCATGTGGGAAGCAAATACCTCATAAGGATTTTCATTCTTACTGTATTCCTTGCTTAGGCCCTGACCACGACGTCGCTAGTTGTCGATTTTGTGCTAGATTCAATCAACGTACAATTAAACGAAGGTACGATTTTGCTTTTCATTACTTCAGTAGGCGCTTTAACTACAAAATGTTGTCGGATACGGTTAAGGCTACCGGAGTTCACAAACATCGCAAGGATAAAGACAGGCCTCCTAGGTCCAAATCTGATGATAGCGCACAAGCGGAGCCAGCTTCAGGTTCAGCCGTCGTCAGTGAGGCGCTTTTGCAGCCGCTGTCGTCGGCCATTTCAGAACCGATGGCCGAAACGGACTCTCATGAGGAGCCAACAAGGCCTTTAAATATCTCTATTGCAGGACCTTCGGACAATGCTCCTTCGGATGGGTTCGGAGCCGCTGTGCAGGTACCGGCTTCCGAAGGGGTTTTCAGGCCTACTCAGCTTACAGTAAAGGCAAAGCCAAAGACTCCTAAATCAGACTACAACACAGGCCTCTTCTGATCCGGCTCCCAAGTCACAGAAAGAGTTACTCAAGATGGCGGAGGATTTACTTACTATGATTAGGGGGTTCACATCCCCCTCCGGATAAAAGGCCAAGGCAGGATGTTTATTATGATTCTTCTGATCAGGCTTCTGTTTCTTCAGTTTCCTCTTCTGACCAGGAATATTTATTCCCTCCTTATTGAGGATTCTGATGCTGAGGAATCTATTCCCTCAGCTTCTCCCCCTGAGGATTTCTCTTTTGGGGAAACTTTGCATGACATGAGGGAACATTTCCACTGGGGAGGACAGGAGCATTCAGAATCTAAGAAAAGACTAAGGGATTTTCTTCTTCTCCCCCAACATAGACCCCTGGCTATTCCTGTTTTGGATATTGTGGCTGATGCTTTTTCGGAGGCTAATTTAACCCCTGATTCTTTTCCTCCTGCTCTTGTCAAGCCGGATAGATATTACAGGGTTCCTGATTCCCACCAGTTTTTATACAAGAACCCTTCTGCTGACCCTGAAACCATTTCTCAGGGCCCTAAGGGAGTTAAGGCCGCTTCTGCCAGAAATCCCATTCCCACTGAAAAGGACTCTAGATCTTTAGAAAGATGGGGCAAAAAAGTGTACACTTCTGCTACTTTGTCCATCAGGGCTTTAAACTGTCAGTTTCATATGCTGAAATACCAGCAATTTCTCTTGTCTGTTTTAAAACAAAAGCTTACTTCCATTTCTGCCTGTGCAGATGATAAGGAAATACATGACTTATTGCATGCCACTGAGCAAGTTGGAAAGCATGGTTTTCACTGTGGGTTTGATGCCTTGGAGGCTTCTTGTAGGGCTGCTGCCTCCGGCACAGTCAGAAGGCATGCATGGCTAAAGGAACAAAATTTGCCAGAACAAGTGAAAGCTAAATTATTGGATGCTCCTGTTCAGCATAATGTTTTGTTTGGATCAAAAGCTGAAGAAGTGATTAAAAAGATGGAGGATAAGGCGAAATCCATGCAAACAGTTAAAGATTTCTTACAAGTACAGCCATCAAGATTTAGCAGAAAATGGCCTTCTAAAAATTGGTAACCGCAAAAAGAAGGCAGGTGCCCCAACGTTCACTGATCAAAAGTAAAGCACCAAAACGAGGAACTGTGACACTAACAGTTTAATACAAGTAACGCTGAAAATTCACAACACGTTTTTGTCCTTGACTTCATCAGATAACAGCACTCTGGTGAACTCACCTTAAATACATTAACTAATTACTGATAGCCAATGACAAAACTTATCAAATCAATTAATTAATTAAAAATAAAAAACACATATATACACAAATTGTACTTCCTAAAACCACCATGAAAACCATACCCTATAATAAATAGCATGTACAAAAAATAAAAAATATATATAAATATGAATATATATATATATATATATGTAAATGAACCATTTCTAAAATCTTAACATTTTGTTCTAAAAATATAATAACATCTATCTGGAATGGTGTAACAATTCTATAATTTAGCAGACCTCAGCTTTAACACTGGCTTAAGTGAAATCATGTCATTGAGACCTGGTGTTCTGTTGGCTTCTAAAACAATTTGCCAAAATAATTCTCTGTATTCCACCAGTGTTTCCCAATTCCCCCTCTAGGGTCAACTGGCACACTTTCTAACACAAAAAATCTAAATGTAGCTAATTTACATACACTGGTGTGCTTATATAATGCATTATTTTCTTTTTTGGTCCTAATGTCGTATAAATGTTCGTAAATTCTTTGCTTTGACATTCTTTCACTCTTCCCTATATAAAATGAATCACATTTTGTACAGGTAGCTAAATATATTATACCCTTAGTATTACAATTAACATATGTTCCTAAAGTTAATCTCCTTTGTCTACTAGGTAAATATAGTGTTTGTCCAACATTCAGGTGTGTACAATAACTGCACCTTCCACATTTAAATAAACCTACTTTTTTCCTAGTAACTTTCTCAAACAATCTTTCATTTGTACCTCTCTCCAAAATATTCTTAATATTAGTACCCTTCCTGTAGGTAAATTTTAGTTCCTTATCAAAAATACAGTGCAAGTCGGATAGTCTAGAAAAATTATTCCATTCTCTATTAATAATTCTTTTAACCAATCCTGAGTGACCATCATAGGTTGTGGTAATACCAGATTCAAAATCCACCCCACTGTTTGCGTTGTTAAAATCTTGTCTATCAAATACTCCACTTATACCTAAAATAGGTGCAAACTTGCCTCTTCTTTCACTAGTAACCTCGCTACATATTTGGTCAAAAGTTATTTCGGGTAACCCCTGTTTGAAAATAAACTTTTCAAAAATCCACATTCATTAATGTAAGTAGTGTCATCTGAGGTCATTCTGCCAAGACAAACTAATTGACCTTTAACTACACTTCTCTTTTGGTGGGGTGGATGTGAACTGGTAAAATGTAAGTATGAGTTTGAAAAAGTCTCTCTTCTAAAAATCTTTGAACTGAAACCTTCCTTAGTCTTAGTAATGTTAACATCCAAATAATTCAACATCTGGGTATCATATTTGTGTGTAAATTTTAAAAAGTCAGTAGTATCATTTAAGAATTCAAAAAACAAATTAAAATCCTCATTATTACCATTCCATAAAAAACATAAATCGTCTAAAAACCTACCATAAAATGTCCAAAATCTACTAAAAACCGAAGTTAATACATGTGTTTTCCCAATATGATATAATAATATTGGCATAAGTAGGAGCACAATGTGCCCCCATAGCAACCCCCTTACATTGTTTGAAGTATTCTCCTTCAAAAAAAATAAAATTATTTTTTAATACCACCTCCATTAATACCAATATTGTTCTGAACTCATTGTGAGTAATTCCTGAAAATCCTACTAGCATTTCTTCGAACCATTCAAGGCCTATATCATGGGGGATACTAGTGAACAAATCAACCACATCCAAAGTAACAAAAACCAACTCTTCAGATTTGTCCAATTTTCTAAGAAGATCACAGGAATCCTGAAGTATGTAGGTGTTGTTCTTGAGCACTTTCTTGACCTTACAATCTATGTATTTTGCTAGAGGGGCTGTGATAGAACCTTCTGCAGAAACTATTGGTCTCAAAGGTGGGTCATCAATGTCCTTGTGTACTTTGGGTATGCCAAAAATAGAAGGAACCTTCGGTTTTTCAACATATAAAAATTTATATGTCTTTAAATCTGTTAGTCCATCTGTTAATAAATCATTCAGTATCATATGTATTTTGTTGTGCCACATTTATTTCATTGA
Organism: Protopterus annectens; assembly: GCF_019279795.1. Classification (NCBI taxonomy): domain Eukaryota; kingdom Metazoa; phylum Chordata; order Ceratodontiformes; family Protopteridae; genus Protopterus; species Protopterus annectens. The sequence goes on along the minus strand of NC_056727.1, from coordinate 992,853,416 downwards.
TAGATACCCTAGTGTATTTAGTAGAGTCACTTAAAATCTCCTGCATTTTGCCTTCATATATAATATGGTCCATGAGCACCCCCCCCCCCACCTTTGTCAGGTTTCATAACCCTTACATTTTTATGATTACTCACTAGTTTAAGGGTTTCTTGATTAGATTGCATGTTGCATGTCTTGAGTGACTTCCTTAGTTCATTTTCTAATACTAGCTCAAAATTCTTTAATTGTGGGTGCAGTGGTGGATTTAAACATACTTTTAAGGACTAATTTATCCTCACTAACTTTTTTTGTTACCATTAAAAAATATTTCTAAGTTTTTCTTTCTAATGAATAACTTAATATCTATTAAAAGCTTGAAAATATTGGTTCTCTGTTTGGGTATGAATCCAAAGCCCTTGGAAAACAAGTCAAAAAAAGTTTTATTCACAGTGGTATTGGAATAATTAAAAATATTAAAATCATTGAATGTCCATTTATGCCCATCATTGTAAATATTTAATTCTTCCACCTCATGTGATTCCTCACTCGGGCCCCCCATTCCCTCAATTGATAGTTTTTTGAACTATAATCAATAGGTTCTTTATACATCAGCCTCTCAGACCTTCTAAGCGGTGGAAAATCAAGGCTCTCCTTCATTATCAAATACAGGTGTTTGTTTTCACTAACACTATAGGTAACAACCCTCTTACATACTTACCCCTAGGAGGAATACTCTCCTTTCAAGCAAGCACCTGGGCCACCCTTACCAACGACCACTGGGTTCTCAACATAGTGTCTCAGGGATACAAATTTTCCTTCCACACCCTTCCCAACCCCAGAATGGTTCCCAGATCTCCTTCCAAACCAATGCAGAGGCTTAAAAGCAAATCCTTTCTCTGCTTTCTATGAGGGCAGTAGAGCACGTTCCTCCAGAACAGATAGGCCAAGGTTTCTACTCTAGACTTTTCTGGTGCCCTGAAAAGAGGGCCACCCCATCCTCGATCCATCCATTCTAAACACCTTCCTGGTGATCCCAAAATGCTCACCCTCCAGCAGCTGCTACTCATGCTCCAAGAATGCTTGGCTAGCCACCCTAGATCTAAGAGGCCTTACCTCCACATTCCTTTCAGGGAATCATGCTGGAAAGATGGGTAGGATCTCAACACTTTCAGTTCTCTGCACTTCCCTTTGGCTTATCTACTGCTCCCAGAGGTTTCACAAAAAGTCTGGCTCCGGTCATTGCCTTTTGCAGACAAAGGAATATCCAGATTTACCCATAGTTAGATGACTGCCTTATTCAGGTAGATGGCCAGGAAAAGCTGCTTAAGCACCTGGTCTTTAAGACCCTACTAACCTCCCTAGGGTACACAATCAACGAAAATAAATCCAAACAAGTGCCCACCCAAAGGATTGTGTTCTGGGAGCAAGCCTGGACAGAGCATCCCAGATGACATTCCTTACACCAAAAAAAAAAAAAGAAAGAAAGAAAACTCCAGCAAAGCTAGAACTTCCACTGAGTGACCACCCAAACCTCTTGTATCAGTGGCACATGGGATATATGCAAATGATCCTTATGAACAACAGGTGTTTCAGCTGAATGGTGATTCTGAATGCCCATGACTTGCTTCGTCGTTTTACTGGACAATTTCAGGCCAATAAAGCCAAACCCCACTAGCTGTGGATATGCATATTTCGGCCTAAGATGTTTGGGAGGTCACTCATTGGATGTTCTAGCTTTGCTGGAGTTTTCATTTTGTTTTTTACTGAATGTTTTTTCAGTGACCTTCTCACTCATTGTTTTACACCAGGAAAACTAATTTTCCAGACAGCCTACTTCTCTCAACTAGCTACCCAGACCCCAGTTATCTGCAAGGAAGATCCTGCACGCTCTGGAGTTCATGGCATCTTGCGTACTACTCATTCCATATTCCAGACTTGCATATGAGGAAACTTCAGTGGTACTAAAAAGCCTTTGGCGTCAGCACACTTAAGATTTCGAGACTTATACCTATAATTCCTTGCCTCAGAAAAGATTTTCTTTGGTGGGCAACAGCATGCTCCCACAACAAGGGACTACCTTTATCACCACCCCCCGCTGCCCAAACCCTCACCACAGACCCATCAGATTATGCTTGGGGTTCACGCCTGGATGGCAGGTGCATGCAGGGCTTATGGAGCTCACAGCAAATCCCTGTGCACATCAACCAAAAAGAGATGGCTGTCCAGCACTCCTTGATAGCTTTCAAGCCCCTTCTCTCCCCAGGGGCTCTCCTGATCAAAACAGACAACACCACACTGTGATGTTGCTTGTCAACAAGCAGGGAGGGATTCACTCTTACCCTCTGCAGGCTGGCCATGACCCTTTGGCACACAGCCTCTGCCATACACCTGTTAGCACAATTCCTACCAGGTTCTTGCAACTGTCTGGCAGACCAATTAAGCAGAAATCTTCTGGGCCCACACAAGTGGCAGTTGAACGGAAGAACCTTCACCATAATAACTCAGAAATGGGTCACTCCGAAGGTCAACCTCTTTGACTCCCACGCCAACCATCAGCTCAGCAAGTTCTGCACCAGGGAGCATCACTGCATTCCTTGGAAAGTGGATGCCCTGTCCTTCCCCTGGGTCAATCTATTGGTCTGTGGCTTTCCTCCACTAACTCTCATCCCCAAGGTACTGCTCAAAATAAAGGAGGAAAAACTAAGGACAATTCCTATATCTCCAGACTGGCCTCACCAGCACTTGTACCCTTTGCTGCGCAGCCTGTCCCCACTGCCACCATGGCATCTTCCTCAGATTCCAAACCTCTTGACCCAGATGGAAGAGGAATTCATGCATGCCCAATTGCAGATACTCAGTTTGGCAGCTTAGCTTATTCCGCAGCCCCGGATCAATCTGCCAACCTCAGTAAACGGGTTCTAGATGTACGTGAGGCCGGATGCCCTAGCACTAGAAAGTCTTATGCTGACATATGGGAAATGTTCTGCACCTGGATCCAGGCTAAGGGAGCCAATACGGCACAGCCCTCCCTCTCATCCTAGATTACTTAGCTGACCCTACTACACAGTAGCCTCTCTTTCTCCAGTATAAAAATACATGCCTCTCTCTCTGCTCATTTCCCCACTGAGCAGCCCCTTTTTCTCACACTCTTTGATCAAACAGATGTTCATCGTGTTTCACTGTTGCAGTCATGACTGTAGGGTTCTCCCCTGCCGGCAGGCAGGCCTCGGTCGGCCAGAATCCCAAAGTCTGGGTCCGGCGTCGGCTGTTCAACCATGCTCCCTGACGCCAGGCGCCAGGAATACAAAGCTGACAGTCGGCGCCATCTTCTCCAGTCTTTCTTGCCGTGCGGTGATAGCAGTTCGCAAGTGCGGTTGGCTGACTCCTGACGATTTTTTTCTGAATATCTTCAGTCTGAAGACTTTTTCTCAAAGCTAAGTACCCGTTGAAATTTTTTCTTGCTCCAGTCCGATGTCAAAAAGTTGTTAATTGCATTTCATGTGGGAAGCAAATACCTCATAAGATTTTCATTCTTACTGTATTCCTTGCTTAGGCCCTGACCACGGCGTCGCTGGTTGTCGATTTTGTGCTAGATTCAATCAGCATACAATTAAGCGAAGGTGCGATTTTGCTTTTCATTACTTCAGTAGGCGCTTTAACTACAAAATGTTGTCGGATACGGTTAAGGCTACCGGAGTTCACAAACATCGCAAGGATAAAGACAGGCCTCCTAGGTCCAAATCTGATGATAGCGCTGCGGAGCCAGCTTCAGGTTCAGCCGTCGTCAGTGAGGCGCTTTTGCAGCCGCTGTCGTCGGCCATTTCAGAACCGATGGCAAACGGACTCTCGCGAGGAGCCAACAAGGCCTTTAAATATCTCTATTGCAGGACCTTCGGACAATGCTCCTTCGGATGGGTTGAGCCGCTGTGCAGGTACCGGCTTCGAAGGGGTTTTCAGGCCTACTCAGCTTACAGTAAAGGCAAAGCCAAAGACTCCTAAATCAGACTACAACACAGGCCTCTTCTGATCCGGCTCCCAAGTCACAGAAAGAGTTACTCAAGATGGCGGAGGATTTACTTACTATGATTAGGGGGTTCACATCCCCCTCCGGATAAAAGGCCAAGGCAGGATGTTTATTATGATTCTTCTGATCAGGCTTCTGTTTCTTCAGTTTCCTCTTCTGACCAGGAATATTTATTCCCTCCTTATTGAGGATTCTGATGCTGAGGAATCTATTCCCTCAGCTTCTCCCCTGAGGATTTCTCTTTTGGGAAACTTTGCATGACATGAGGGAACATTTCCACTGGGGAGGACAGGAGCATTCAGAATCTAAGAAAAGACTAAGGGATTTTCTTCTTCTCCCCCAACATAGACCCCTGGCTATTCTTCCTGTTTTGGATATTGTGGCTGATGCTTTTTCGGAGGCTAATTTAACCCTGATTCTTTCCTCCTGCTCTTGTCAAGCGGATAGATATTACAGGGTTCCTGATTCCCACCAGTTTTTATACAAGAACCCTTCTGCTGACCCTGAAACCATTTCTCAGGGCCCTAAGGGAGTTAAGGCCGCTTCTGCCAGAAATCCCATTCCCACTGAAAAGGACTCTAGATCTTTAGAAAGATGGGGCAAAAAAGTGTACACTTCTGCTACTTTGTCCATCAGGGCTTTAAACTGTCAGTTTCATATGCTGAAATACCAGCAATTTCTCTTGTCTGTTTTAAAACAAAAGCTTACTTCCATTTCTGCCTGTGCAGATGATAAGGAAATACATGACTTATTGCATGCCACTGAGCAAGTTGGAAAGCATGGTTTTCACTGTGGATTTGATGCCTTGGAGGCTTCTTGTAGGGCTGCTGCCTCCGGCACAGTCAGAAGGCATGCATGGCTAAAGGAACAAAATTTGCCAGAACAAGTGAAAGCTAAATTATTGGATGCTCCTGTTCAGCATAATGTTTTGTTTGGATCAAAAGCTGAAGAAGTGATTAAAAAGATGGAGGATAAGGCGAAATCCATGCAAACAGTTAAAGATTTCTTACAAGTACAGCCATCAAGATTTAGCAGAAAATGGCCTTCTAAAAATTGGTAACCGCAAAAAGAAGGCAGGTGCCCCAACGTTCACTGATCAAAAGTAAAGCACCAAAACGAGGAACTGTGACACTAACAGTTTAATACAAGTAACGCTGAAAATTCACAACACGTTTTTGTCCTTGACTTCATCAGATAACAGCACTCTGGTGAACTCACCTTAAATACATTAACTAATTACTGATAGCCAATGACAAAACTAATCAAATCAATCAATTAAATAAAAAACACATACATACACAAATTGTACTTCCTAAAACCACCATGAAGATCATACCCTATAATAAACAGCATGTACAAAAAATAAAAAATATATATAAATATGAATATATATATATATATATGTAAATGAACCATTTCTAAAATCTTAACATTTTGTTCTAAAAATATAATAACATCTATCTGGAATGGTGTAACAATTCTATAATTTAGCAGACCTCAGCTTTAACACTGGCTTAAGTGAAATCATGTCATTGAGACCTGGTGTTCTGTTGGCTTCTAAAACAATTTGCCAAAATAATTCTCTGTATTCCACCAGTGTTTCCCAATTCCCCCTCTAGGGTCAACTGGCACACTTTCTAACACAAAAAATCTAAATGTAGCTAATTTACATACACTGGTGTGCTTATATAATGCATTATTTTCTTTTTTGGTCCTAATGTCGTATAAATGTTCGTAAATTCTTTGCTTTGACATTCTTTCACTCTTCCCTATATAAAATGAATCAATGCTCAATATGACTTTGGCAAGAAAACTTTTAAACACAGTGTTAGTAAAACTTGGTTTTGTTGCAGGTGTTAGTAAAACTTATTCTCAAATGTTAGATGACTTGGATTTTTCTTTATACAAATATAAAATGCTAGAAATTTTAGCCGCCCCTTCTTCTTTATGACCACCTCCCTTTCTTTCAGCTTTGGGATTCTACCCTACAGTCATGACTGCAACAGTGAAAAACGATGAACATAGTGCAGTTGTGTACACCTACCATAAATGTAGATGTTAGTGTGTCTTCACTGTTGCAGTCTGGGTTTCCCTCCCTCCTATCCCCTCTTGTTTTTACTTTTGTGTGGTTCCTTTTTTCACCATTCTTCTGAGGTGTATTTGCAAAGGAAATGAGACCTTTTTCATTTTGGGACTCCTGACATCTGGGGCAAGAAAGACTGGAGAAGATGGCGTCAGCTGTCAGCTTTGATGGTTGAACAGCCGACGCCGGACCCAGACTTTGGGATTCTGGCCGACCGAGGACTGCCTGCTGGCAGGGGAGAACCCTACAGTCATGACTGCAACAGTGAAGACACTCTAACATCTACATTTATGGTAGGTGCACACAACTGTACTTTCCTAAGAGGGGCTAGCAACTTGAGGCCACGCAGAAGAACACCAACCACAGCTTTGGGACCTTAACTTTGTGTTGGAAAAGCTCACCCTGACCCCTTTTGAACAAGCTTCTTCTGCAGAGCAAACTTTTCTCTCCTGGAAGACTGCTTTCCTTCTAGCCATCACTTCAGCCAGAAGTGTCCGAGCTGAAAGCCTCATGGCTGTGGAACCCTTCATCTTCTTAGCTGACAAGGCATCCCTCAGAACTAACCCATCCTTCTTGCCCAAGGTGGTGTCCAGTGTGGCTCGCAACCAATCCATTCATTTGCCCACATTTTTCCTAATCCCCAGAACAAGGGGGAAAGGATCCTACACTCTCTAGATGTACGCAGACAGCTCAGATTCTATCTAGACGAGACTAAATCCTCCTCAATCGCTGGTTAGTTCTGCTACAGAGGCAGAAGGCAAAGCCATCTCCAAACAAACCAGTTCCAATTGGATAGCACACTGCATCCATTTCTGCTACAGACATGGAAAGCCTCCCCTCAAAGGGGTCAGGACTCTGCTCTACCAGAGCAGCCTTCACCTCTGCAGCTTTCCTCAGAGGAGTCCCCACCAGTGACATCCTGGAGGCTGCCACTCTGACATCTGTTCACACTTTTACCAAACATTACCACCTGCCTCTCTTCTCCCAATCCGGGGCAGGGTTTCCCTCTGCAGTCTTGCAGGGCATCCTAGCTATCCCCTAGTTTCCTTGACTACCTCCACCCATTTCCTCATCTTTGGGAATCAACCCAAATGTGATGACTGCAACAGTGAAACACAAAATAGTACAGTTGTGTACACTTCCAATAAATGTAGATGTTTGAGTGTATTCACTGTTGCAGTCCTGGTTTCCTTCTCTCCATCCCCCTTTCATATCTTTCCTTACAAGGGATATATTGGTATTTACTTTCTACTGGTGGGGTTCTTCCACCAGAACCTGGCTGCTATTTGGGGGCTCCTGACATGTTAGGGCAAGAAAAACTGATGTAATGGCGTCAGCTGCCTTACTTTATACTACTGATGACTTGATGTCAGTTCTGAAGTGACAGCAACCGATGCAGAAATACTAAGCCTCTGGTATTCGGGCCAGCCGAGGGCTACCCTGGCAGAGATAACCCAAATGTGATGACTGCAACAGTGAATACACGAACATCCACATTTATGGCAAGTGTACACAGCTGTACTTTCCTCACCCGGATCTAGTTAGCCTAAAGCTCACGGCTTGGCTGCTCCAATTTCCAAGTGTACACAGCTGTACTTTCCTCACCCGGATCTAGTTAGCCTAAAGCTCACGGCTTGGCTGCTCCAATTTCCATGATAGCCAGGACTCCCAGGCTTTCTTCTCCTGTTAAGAAGATCCTGATTGCAGCTCATAAATCTTCTGCAAGGAAGGTCTACTCTGGGAAATGGAACCGTTTTTTCGATCTGGGCTTCTCAGTATGATTTGGATACCTTTACAGCTCCAGTGTGTACCATTTTGGATTTTTTATAGATATTTTTATTTGTGGAGCTAGTTTTTCTACTGTTAAGGTGCAATTGGCATAATTTCCAATTTTCACGTGGGCGAAAATTTGGCCGCCTTAGCTTCGGCTGAACTTTGTAAGGCCTTTCTGAAAGGTACTTTTCTTAGGCCTGCTGTTAAGGACCCCAAGCTGTCTTCGTTCTGCAGGCTTGGTTTTTCCCCGTTTGAACCAGCTGCCTCTGATGCAGTTTTTGTCATGGAAGACTGCTTTTTTGGTAGCAATTACCTCGGCAAAGAGGGCTTTGGAGCTTCAAGCATCATCTATTAAGACTCCTTACCTAGTTTTCCATAAAGACAATGCGTCCCTGCGGACCAGTCCATCTTTCTTGCCGAAGGTGGCTTTAGAATCCAGTATTAACCAGGTCATTAATTTACCAGTCTTCTTTCCAAATTCCCAAAATAAAGGGAAATGAAAATCACATCTACTAGACGTGCACAGGCTGCAGTTTATACCTTCATAGAAACAAAAGATTACATAAATTGGATCTGCTTTGTCTTTTTTTCTAAACCCTTTTTGGGAAAGCCTGTCTCTAGTGTTACCATTGTTCGTTGGATTTCAATGTATTTCTTTGGCCTATCGAGCCAAATGTTTGTCTCCACCAGGACATGTTCGGGCGCATTCTACCAGATCACGCTCTACTTCTGCGGCCTTTTAGTCCAGGGTTTCTCTTGATATCTGTTCTGCTGCAACTTGGGCCTTGTCACATTCATTTCTCATTATAAATTGGATGATCTTTGTAGGAGCAGAGCATCTTTTGGCTCAGCCATGCTCCAGAATATCCTTCCATGAGGACCTCCCAGGTTTTTTGTTGGTAGCTACGGACTCTCAGGTTGAAGACCAAATGAAAACAACTTCAGATAAATAAGGTATGTACTTACCATAACGTTCCATCTGAGTTGTTGCTTTTCCGTCCCCTCCATCCACCTGCCTTGTTTTTGGGCTACATAGCGGACTGAAGAAACATACACCCTCTTGTCCTAGCTAGCTTTCAGTATCTGGGTCTTCCTCCGGTTGTGCCATGTTTTATAGGTCTGTTGGCTTTTTAGGTTGGTGCTGTTTCTGCAACAAACACCATCTGAGAGGAGGAGGGGTGAAGGGCATTATGGGTAGAGGAGGAGCTTGGACTTTGGAGCCGATGCTGGTGTATATGGCCACGTCAGATCCGTGCTGGATCTGAGTCCCTTAGGTTGGAGACAAATGAAAACCAGCAACTCAGATGGAGCATTATGGTAAGTACATAACTTATTTTTTTTCTATTAGAAAAGCTCTCTTATTTTGGGTAATGTTAACTATTCTTCAGTGAACTGGAGCACCTATACTCCCAGTGTAGTAAATGCCACAGAGTTTTAGATTTAAACAAAATTCCCTTGAGCAGTTGGTGAATTATTAATTTACTAGAGGACACAGGGTTTTTGGCCCAATTCCTACAAATATACCTCTTGCACTAGTCTTCTAGTATCTCCATCTGTTATGAAGTCTGAGACTAACTTGACCATCTCCTTTAAACTCTGAAGAGCTCATACAGCAACCCCTTAAGTGCTACAAGCATGCTAACTTCAACCGTACTCTATATACCAAACTCCACTTATGACTGCCCCTTCTGGTTCTTAATATGGCAGCAAGCCTCACTGAGGAATTCTACACTTATTTAGAAAATTGGATAGAGCTAGCAGTCCCTAACAGAAACAAATATGTGAAATTCAGAAAACAATTCTGGCCACAACGGGGGGGTCTGCAACAAAAAGAAATCCTTTAAATTATTTCTTAGATCAAACCCCCCTCTTTTTCACAGACATCAAAAGCATAACAAGCGTCATTGCAAACAAATTCAGTGCTAACTTCACCCCCAGTGCTTCTATTCAAAGCTCTGAAATATCTAAACCCCTTACTTCCCAAATTATTTGTACAGACCATTTACTAAAAGTGGTAACCAGAGCCACAAATACTTGCTCCACGGGACATGGCAGTAGATATGGTTGCTTAACAGTTGGCCATGCCCTTGCATGCACACTAAACTGTTTTAACCAGAGGTTAGCTAGTAGCTCATTCCCTGAGTAATAACGTTGCAGTGGTGGCCCTATGATTGAGCAGGGTAATTATACTTCTCATCATCCTCTACAAAGCTGTGGGAAGTATTCTAACTGATCTCACACACTAATGTTAAGAATCCTGTTACTTTACCCCAACAGTCTGACTTTGTGAAGAGTGGGTCCTGTCTGTTTAATCTGAGAAACTTCAAAAGAGTTATGGAGACTGTAGATGGTGGCTGTGCATTGCACATATTGTATTTTGACCTGCCAACACTGTCAACACCATTTTATAGGGTCATAGGTAAATACTAGGCTAGTTGTCCTTGCAGGCCATTTTAAGCCTAGCCAGGTTCACTTTTGGTCCTTGAATTAACCTATCCCATTTGATGTTAGACTGGCCTTTCCTTAGCTCATCACTGACTTATTTATTACTCCTAGTGAGACTAACTGAGATCATGCCATAGATAATGTTAGTATACCCATGCTAGCATCAGAAATGCTAAATTTAAAAATCGAACTGTATGTGGTGTATAGATAGGAAACTGGCTGATAGACAGCACACAGTGCGATTTGTAAATTTTTTTATCAAAGTATGAAAGTTGACCAGTCGTGTCCCTCAGGACTTGATGCTGGGACCTTTCCATTTTGGTATGTACTTCTCAGATCTCCAAGCAGAGAGACGAGAATTCTGGCTAAAAAAGTTTGCAGATGACTGCAAGCAGAGTATTGTAACTATCCTGTGACACCCAAACCCTTCAGAATGACCTTTTCCTAGTAAACTCTTGAACTAAATGTTTGCCCAGACTAAGTGCTAGAAAGTGAACTTCTACGTTTGGTATACATCCCCTCCCTTTATATTGTATAGACAGCACACCACTACAAAATGAAATTAGTGTTGGCACTAGGTGCATGGATTTGATAGCTTCCTCTGCTCTCATGTGACAACCACCTATTTGCCAAAGGAATATAAAGTTCTAAAGAGGTGATCAGTCCTTTTTACTCAGCAATGATTAGGTTAATTGAGTGTGGTGCCTCTTTGGGGAATGTATTTAACTAAGCATATAAAACAATTAGAAAAACATTAAAGGTCCTTAACCAAACAGAAGACATGTCTAAAGTCCGTGAGCTACCGAGAGAGGCTGGAAGTTCTATTCCTTTATTCGGTGATTTATAGACTTTTGAGAGGAGATCTTTCTCTGTTACTGCACCATTAGAGACCTGATTGTCCTGGCACTCCTGTTTCTTTGGAAGCTCAATATGTCCTACATTACTAGAACATAGGACTTTAATCTTTACCAAGACTGCAGGGGAAAGGTGTACAACCCAGCCCCTCCCAAACTCTGGGATAAACTTCCAGTGCATGCTAAGCAGTGTGACCCATCTTCCTTTAAACACGAGTTAAGAATGGATTGGGGTATTCACAAATTTACCCTTGGATTGATTGGTATAGCTGTCCTGGAGAAAGGAGGTGTGGCCAGAGGAGGGATATTGCAAGATCATAAAACAAGATGGCTTGATATTTCTGTGTGTATATAAATAGTTCTTGCTTCTAAAGTTAATGTGAGCTAAAACATTATTTTACTATTACAGAAGCTGGCAACATCTGAATTTACTAAAAAATGCAAGATGCACTGTTTTGACATTTTGTTGAACTAAGCAAAAAAAGATGTAGCCATACTGAAACAGTTTCCTATTTTTGCTTGCAACAGATTAAATCCTGTTTGTAGCTTTGCATACTATAAATTTGTATAATAGAACACTGTTTCTGAAATTTTCTTAGAACTTTTATAACTAACAGAATGCTTTATTACTCTTAACAATTTAATACCCATATTCCAGTACAAATAAACGGTAACCGTAAGATGGATGTCAACTAACTAACTGGTTTTATTTGCAGGTGGATTTTGAGGTAACAATTCCTGGAGAAGGTAAAGATCGGATATTCAAGGTCTCTATTAAATGGATGGCAATTGTGAGTTGGAGAATGTTGCATGAAGCACTGGTTAGTGGACGAATCTCTGTTCCTTTGGACTCTGTACAGGCCTTAGATGTTGCCATGAGACATCTCGCTTCAATGAGGTAATCTTAAATTTTTTTTTTGAGTATGTAACTGTTGCTGTTCTTCCCGTGATGTAAAGTTTGCCCGCAGTTTTCATTTGTTTGTGACCTTAATTTAGAGAATAGGTAGTTACTGTGGTTTTGCTTATTCAGCCTTAAATGTTCACATTGGAATTTGAGCACATCTTACCATTCCTTTCAGGTTTTCGTTATGTAGAATAACAAATGTTGGATGTGATAGTTCTTTAAAGCGTAACCTATCTGCTAAGGAGATCAAATCTTTGACTGGACTTGCCTTGGAGCATATGCTCAGCTTAGTGGACATTACTTTCCCAGGCTATGTAACCAGCTCACATTTTTGTAACAGTGTCTCTATCCTCCATTTGACAGTTTTTTCAATGCAAGCCTGGGGCTAATAGGATCTTAATGAACTGAAGAATTCCTTCCCCCATTTCTTCTTTGCAGGTATTAAGCATAGTTGACAACCCTGTTTTGTCATTTTTCTTCTATCTTGGTTTTGTTGCAGGTCTTCTATCCAAAGTAGCTATGGTTTCAGTTTCTGTCTCTTGTTGCGAGTTCTGTTTGTATAGGTCTCCTTCCTTGTTTTAGACCAGGGGTGGGCAAACTTTTTGATTCATGGGCCACATTGAGTTCTAACATTTGACAAAGGGGCCGGAACAGGAGCAGATAGATAACATGCTTTGAAAACATCACCTCATTGGGGGAAAAATACACATCTTGGGATATGGAGAAAACATGTGCTTTAATTTCCAATGAAAATGAAGAAAAGCATTACAATAAAATCACTGACTTCGAAATGAGTCTTTAAACACTGAATATCAAATAAATGACCATTTTATTTTAAAGCACTGAAAGTTCTGTTATCCTTCAGGATATCACCATCACTCTCCTCCTGACTGTCTTTTTTTTCAAAAACGGTAGGAGATGCAGATGTACTTGTCCTGTTCCTTTTATTCAGTTTGTTTCCCCAGTGCCAAAAGTCAACAACGACCAGTGCAAGGACGAAACAGTTGCAGCAAGTCAGTCTGTGAAGCGTTATATTTGATCTGCGCGCACTGTTTATTTTAACAACGTGCGTATCACCTCAACAAAGCCAATATATCTAGAGTTCGCCATCTAGTGAGGAAACATCAGAATTGCAGGGGAAATAAAACATTAACAAGGTTAATTTATTAAATTTTTTCAAGTTTGGCGGGCCGAATCAAAACATTTAACGGGCCGCATGTGGCCCCTGGGCCGTAGTTTGCCCATGCCCGTTTTAGACCCTTCTTTCAGACTTTGAACCACTGCACTTCCTGTTCCAGTTTTAAATTACAGGTTATTGTAATTAGAATTGCTGATTATTGCCATTTGGTCTTTAATTGCATGTTATACATCATTCTGCAAGGACAGTTGGGACACATCTCTTTGCAGAAAGATTACTTAACATCCTTTCTGTTGTATGTGGTTATAAGCAGCTTCACTGATTTTGAAGTGCCATCACTGCTGCCAACCTGTCTTGTGGATCAAGGCTTTTGTTGACGTTTCCTTCCAGACTGGCTCTCTATGGCTTTTACAGCTGATTTATTCTTCAGGTGCATTGTAAGCAGGCTGCTTCGATCTTTCCCCTGTCACTAAGTTTTGAGAGGCGTACAAAGTGATCTAGGAGTGCTTCCCCTTCTCAGACTGTCTGGAGCTCAGGGTTTGTCTACATTTTCTTGTATTAGAGTACCTTTTTTGGGGTCTATATTAGAAGACTGAAAGAAAAAAAAAATAGCGAACGGCAAAACAGTGAAAAGACCAGACCTCGAAGATTGGAATATTTGCCCTTTCCTCACTGATCGGAGTTTGCGTATGTATGTGTATATGTATACATATATATATATATATATATATGTGTGCATAGAGATATATATATATATATATATATATATATATATATATATAGTATACATATATATATAGTATACATATATATATAGTATACATATATATATATATATATATATATATATATATATATATATATATATATATATATAGAGAGAGAGATAGTGGGGGTTGGGGGTGTGCAGCCCTGCACAATAGCAAGTTCGAGGTCCAGTCCTTTCGATGTTTAGACGTTCTCTATTTTTTTTTATTTGGTACTTTTAATATAGACCCCCTTTTTTGTTTTTTCTCATTTAGGGCTGCAGTGTTACATATTCTTGTGCTTGGGCAGGCTAGCATTGAGCCTGCTCCTTTATGCTTCATTTGGTATTCTGCTCCTCTATAGTTTGGTGTTGGTCCTTGTGATTCATGCATGCTCATCTGTTCTAGTGTCAGACCCAACAGCCTTTGCAGTTCAGCTCTACATGGATGTCCTTCAAGGATGCATCTGCAGTCATCACATATGGGTTGTCCTGCCTCAGGCAGCCCTTCGGTCGGCCGGATTCCAAAGTCTGGGTCTGGCGTCAGTTGATGTCGCCCTTTCCCCGACGTCAGAGCGCCTGGGGTATAAAAGCGTCAGCCGACGCCATCTTCCTCAGTCTTTCTTGCCGCATTGTGCCTGAAGCAGAAGCAGTTCGCAAGTGCCGGTCGGCCAGCTCCTATAATTCAGCTACCGAAGGCTTCAAAAGCTAAGTACCCCATTGGGGACTCTTTCTTGCCTCAGCTGATGTCAGATAAAGTTAATAATTGCTTAACTTGTGGGAAACAAATACCTCATAAGGATTTCCACTCTTACTGCCTCCCCTGCCTAGGCCCAGACCACGACGTCTCGGCCTGTTCAGCCTGTGCTTCCTTCAATCGACGCACTCTTAGGCGTCGGGCGGAGTTTGCAGAGGAATTTTTTGGGGCTACTTTCTCTTACAATATGCCGCCGGAGACTCCGACTTCGCATTTAACCAACAAACGGAAGGACAAGGACTGACACACGTGGACCGCGCTTTCGGCTGAAACCACGGCTAGGCCTACCGCGAGTGTTTCAGTCTCGGCTGAAACAGAGTCCTTGGTACTTCCGACCACTGAAACCACTCAACCGATAACCTCGGCCCCGGAGGCCCCTACTTGAATCGGTTATTGAATTTCCTTCAGAAACTGGTGTCCTGGAAACTTCCGACACCATTCCTCTAGACAAAACTACTCCAGCACGTGGTGCAGCCAGGCCTCCTGCATCCATGTCCATAAAGGCATTCACCAGGGCTAAAGCTGCTAAGCACACAAAAGCTTTGCCTCCCAGGGTTATTCCTCAGGGACCCACTACTGGTTCACAGATTCTAAGTTTAGCAGAGGACCTTATTTCCTTAAGGGCTCTCAGCCACATCCGGACAGGGGCTCTCAACCTCCTCTAGACAAAAGGCCCAGGGTTGAGCCCTCTGATCCCCACTCCTCAGATGAGGCCTCTGATGGCTGTGCTCTCTCGGACTACCAGGAGGAGGCTTTTTCGGCCTACGAGGATTCTGATGCAGAGGAATCTATCCCCTCGGCCTCCCCTCCTGAAGAGCTGTCCTTTGGGGAGACCCTTCACACTATGAGAGAGCATTTCCAATGGCAGGGCCAGGAATTCCCTGATTCCAGGAAGAGATTAAGGACCTTTTTGCATTTACCTCAGCATAGACCTTTGGCTATTCCTCCTGTTTTGAATGTCATTGATGATGTGTACTCTGAGTCTAGCATAACCCCTGGCACTCTTCCACCGGCTCCTGTCAAACCCGATAGGTACTACAGGGTCCCGGACTTGCATCATTTCCTTTACAAGGCCCACTCTGCTGATCCAGAAACTATTTCCCAGGGCCCTAAAGGGGTTGCAGCTGCCACTACTAAAAATCCTCTCCCCTCTGAAAGGGAGTCCAGGGCTTTAGAGAGATGGAGTAAAAAAGTGTATACTTCTGCTACTCTTTCTATGAGGGCATTAAATTGTCAATTTCATATGATACAGTACCAAGAGTATTTGTTAGATGAATTGCATAAAAAACTGTCTTCACCTGAACCCCTAGATCGCAAATCACTTCAGGATCTGGTACATAACTCCCAACAGGTTAGCAACCATTTCTTGCAGTGTGGTTATGATTCATTGGAAGCTTCATGTAGGTCAGCTATGACAGGTGCAGTCATACGTAGGCATGCTTGGCTGAAGGAACAATCTCTGCCAGACCATGTTAAAGCAAAGCTTTTGGATGCTCCACTGGAAAAACAAAAGTTATTTGGCTCCACTTTGAGCCTACTCCTTTATGCTTCATTTGGTATTCTGCTCCTCTATAGTTTGGTGCTGGTCCATGTGATTCATGCATGCTCATCTGTTCTAGTGTCAGACCCAACAGCCTTTGCAGTTCAGCTCTACATGGTTCTTGTGTAGGACCCAGTGCATACTTGTCTGGTGCTGACCAAGATATGGTTGTCTCTTTGTTTATGGGTTATTGATGTTTGTACCAGCTTTTGCTGCTCTAGTATTTCAGGGTCAAATGTAGACCTTAACACCTTGCTGTTTAGTGAGTGTCTAAAGCGGTTTCCGTTTTGTACCCATCAGCTGAAATCTCATTATGATCAACTCTCCACAACTACAGATTTGTGAACAATGTAGAAGTCCCTTCAGCTATCTTTGGGCAGTTTTACTGTCAGTTTGTCAAGTTGCCTTAAATGCAGTTGAAAATTACTGTGACATTTCTGCCACCAGCCCCATGGAATTAAAGTTCAATATTTTCCTGTAAGCATTATTGTGGCTATTTCTCTTTGACAGGGTAACTAGTTTGTTGATGTATGTAGTGTTCCATTTTTATGGTTAACAAATTAAAGTTTTCTGGGAAAAAAATTACTAACATTTGTAGCCGTATGTTTGTACTAAAACTGAAAAGCTTTTAGCATGATGCCTTCCAAGATGGCTGCACATTGAGTAACCACTTAATTCTAGCTCTCCCAGTGTGAAAAACTTGACAGAGAAAGCCAGTGGTCTGGATTTCTGAGTAAATTTCAGTAATTGGCTTGTAAGTGCATTGCCTGGATGCCAGGAAAAAAGTACAGAGGACCTGAAGGAAAACTGGCTACAAAAGGCAATAAAAAGCAGACTGTGAAAAGTACTATAGCAGTTCAGCAAAAGGCAGTGCAAGGTCCAGACATGATTTCTTGTAATCTTTAGGAAAGTGTAAAGCAATTGCACACAGACCTAACATAAATTAAACACTGATGGAGTATATCAACTGAAACAAAGGCTGGAAAATGGAAGAAGCTTTAAACAGATTCTCAGATAAGGTGATAAAACTGCAAAACTCAGAGGTTAAAATGAAGAAAAGGCTGGCTGAATATCAGACTGTACAAGAAGAGATATTTCAAAAAATAATAGAATTAGAGGACAGAGCATGTAGGGAAAACCTGAGATTTTCTGTGTACCTGTAAAGCTGGAAGGAACAGACGGTATTAATTTCATGAAAGCACAAATACACAACTGGACTGGTATTCCACAACAGGAATTGTTAATTTAAAGGGCACATTGTGTGTGTGTTCCAAACCTGGCTATAAGAAAACAAACTAGACCTTTAATAGTACAGATGCAATCTTACCAGCAGAAGGCGTTGATTCTGAAAAAACTGTGGCAGAAGGACAAAGTTCTAAAAGTGGGAGACAGCAGAGCGTTTGTGGCGAATGACTACTCATTGTACACCAGACAGAAGAGGAGCAAATATATTCCATTATTCAGTGAATTTCGAAAAGCAGGCATGAGATTCAAGCTGGCTATATCCAGCAATCTTAAAAATATCTCCCTGGAGAAGCAAAATCATTTTTGTAGTAGTACAGGCTAAGGAAGAAATACAACAGTTTGTCCAAGAAAGTGCGCTGTGAAACAGGAGATTCTGCTTGTTCTGGTTATAAAGACCACAGAGAGACTGTGTCAGTAAATCTTTTCTCAGTCTTTCAACGGAAAATGCTTGGGAGGGAAAAAGCTCAGGAATTGACTAGAAGAACTGAGAGTGCACTGGAAATGAAGCAAAGACCACGTTTGGGAGATGGAGCTGAAAAGGAATATTACAAGAAAATATTGGACTTTCTTGGACTTAAACTTGTAAGAGACTCTGAAGCATATGCCGTACTTCATGTCATTAATGTTTTGCAAAATACTCAGGAGAGGGGAAGAGGGAGAAAGTTAAATAAGTAAAACCTTGTTTTCATAATAGTACTATTTAAATGGTGCATAATTTTCTTTGCATGTTGTAAAGTAAAATTTTTTCAGTTATTTTTAAGTGTCAATGGGGATACTAATGTAAAAGGTGCTCCTGTTTTCTTTTCTTTTGTTTCTCCCTTATCTCTTTCCCCTTGTTCAGATTTAAAAAACATAAGCACTGCAATGTAAAAAAAAAAATCTGGTTAAAAGCATGGCAAAAGAAAAATTGTGCTTTTTCTCAGTCATTGCATAGGGAAATGACTGGGCTAAGACCATTAGCTTTGTATAGTAACACGTTTTAAGACAAAGCAAATAAATGAAAAAGAATATTGAATATTATGAGGCTTTTTTTTCTAGTAAACAGTTGTCTGGTGCTCTCTTGTCTAGCTGACAATCTGATAAAAAGAAGTGGCTTGGAGAAAATGTTTTCTGATGGCATGCATGTATGTTCCCATCTGAGAGAGCTATAAAGAGGAGGCAAAACCAGGCAGCATTTAAAGAATCACAGGCGCTACCAAATGTCTTGGCACGGATGATAATTTAGTCTAACTTGAGTCTGCGTGTATGGCTATCAGTTTGGAACATTTGTTCCTATTAGGAGGGTAAAACGTAAGTATTTGAAGATGTACATAGTTTTAAGTTAGTAGGTTTTAAGGGGGGTATGGAGGTGTGTGTTCAGTAAAACAAAAAGTTCTGCAATATGTGACGTAGGCTGTAATGGAGATGACAATAAACAACTATATAGAAGATTAACCTGCCAAACAGCGCATGCGTGTAACTAGAAATTTAACAAAAAAGCTGTTATCCATAAAAGGTGGGAATAATAATCCCTCAATATTTTTCTATGTCTTTAAAAGTTAATGGTTTCAAAAATATAAAAACAAGTGAACTATATTAAAAAATGTGGAGTACAAATAGGTATGTTACAGGGGTTGATACTTGGAAAGCATTGAACCCGTGAGTTCGATAGAGAGGTTTTCAGGATGGTTATTCAGCGGAATACCTGGGACAAAGGAATAGAGGAGTAATTTTAGCAAGAAGAGCTCCAGTAGTAACATGAGAGGATAAAAAAGGCAATAATGGTAGATTTGTAGTACTAAGGGGCTACTGGCCAGGTAGGAGGATTGCACGGCCTTGTATTTATATTCCACCAAAAACTGCAGTAATGGCGCTTAAGAGAATTCTGGGAGAAATAATCAGCTTTCAGCAAGGAATGTTGCTTATTGGGGACTGTAATTTATTATGCAACAGTGAAGATGTGTCTGGGGGTCTCAGAAGGGAAAATATAACAAAGGAGGATTTTTAAAGAATTTTCTGAAAATATTTGTCATGGAAGATGTGAATTCAGTACTAAAGTTCAGAGTGAGTTTACATATTCACAAAGATACAAATTTTCTCACCTATCCCAGGTTTTTGTATTTCACAGAAACATGTACAATAAATTGAAGGTCTTGATACTCGCCCAGTAATGTATTTCAGATCATGTGCCAATAATAACTAAAGTAACAATTGCAAGGTAATGAAATAAAAATGAGACACTGGCACTTTCCTGCCTATTTGTTGAAAAGAGCAAATTAAGGAATGGGTAGTGGATGCTATTCAGGAGCTATTAGAGAAGATAGGAATTTCTTCTCAAAATGCAACTTGGGAGTGGGATAAAATTAAAGTGGAATTCAAAAAGAGGGTGGAACTAAGAGAGAGATGGTTAAGAAGTAACAGGAATTATTTAGAGAGACTGGCAAATGTTAAAGTATTACAAAATAGAGGGAATCTCAAAGAATAGGAGGAGCAACTGCAGAATGCTGGAGAGAAAATAAGGTATTGCCTTGCTACTATGCATGAGTTTAGAAAGATTGCTGTTAAGCAGCTGTTTTTTTGATAACTAGAGCACAAAAATTTTAACACTACTCTGGCAACAAGAAGTAGAAATGGCTGTCAGCAAGCATAGGGAGCTTATAACAAGAAAGATAATGTGTCCTGTAGAAGTATTAAAAATATATTGAAATTCTATGAAAGTCTGTATAAAGCAGAGAAATGTAGAAGTCACAAAAAGGTACAAATGGAATGTTTATGGAAAGGTAGAGGAGGCTCGGTTACTAATAGGACAGGAGGAGATGAGGTAAAAATCGTAGTGTATAACCAGTCTACGTGAAAGTCCCCAGGAATGGATGTTATGCTTGTGGAAGTTTGGAAGCTTGGAGGAAAAAAAATGAAAGGTCTGGAAGGTTTTGTTTAACAGCATTTTAAGAGGAAGTGTGTCAACATCCTGGAAGAAAGCGGTAGAAGCTGTAATACCTAAAGAGGGTAAAGATCCATTGGATCCAGCGTCATACATGCCCATTTCAATATTAAGTCATTGATTATAAAATATTTGTCTCTAATGGCTAAAACAATGGCAAAAGTGATGCCAAAATTTATATGGATCATTGTGGTTTTGTGGAGGGTAGGCAAACATTTGATGCCATTAACAGAACAGTGATGATCCAGAGGGAAGTAGAATGTTAAAATACCACTGTTGGTGGGTCTTGATGCAGAGAAAGTATTTGACAGAGTAAGCTGGGACTTGAAGCAGAGCAATGGAAGTGTTTGCTTTCTCTCATAAAAGTACAAGGTTTATTAGGAGGATATATGCGGGATTGGAGGTGAAAATTAAAGTGGGTGGGGTCCTCTCTGATCTCTGCTTGTGCAGAGGAACCAGGCAGGGTTGTCCTCCCTCCCCTTTATTTGCATTATATTTAGTTGACATTTGTTTACCGGGATGGTCTGACTGGGTCTACAGAACCCGTTTTCAGGAGAGGCCCGGGGAGGAAAGCTCCATATACAGTACAATACAAATAAAGTTTAATCCGATACAATAAATATTACATAAGAAATACTATGTAAAAAATAAGTTGAAAGAAACTGCTACAAGATGTTGCAATATATTACTACACATTCAGACAATTCTGTACAATTAAAACATCGCAGACAATAATGGTCACTCTTACCACACATGATGTAGACTGTGCCCAAAAAAATAGTATGTAGGTAGTGCATTGTGTGACATTGACTGTTATAGTACATGCAAAATAGAATGTTCGTTTCAGTTAGGAAAATAGCAACCAGAACGATAGTGATGCAGATAGTTTCCTGCACTATTTCTATAATATTGTTGTCAGATGCAAGGATGTTGAAATGATCAGTGACAGGGGAGGTGTTTTTTGGGATGAAAGAGTACTAGTTTTGTCTTTGAATTAAGAAAGAATTGGGCATTTCTTAGCCAGGATTTAACTGCACTAAAGGACTGTGGAGTTTCTGAAAGTAGTTCTAGTAGTGCAGATTATGGTGGAATCATCAGTGTATTGAATGTGGGTCCCAGGGTGAGAGGCAGTGTAAAGGTTTGAAAATGTTGAGTAGGGGTCCTAGGATGGAGCCTTGGGGGACTCCAGTAGGGTTGTGGATGAAGGGTGAGAGTTTATTGGACAATTTCATAGCTTGTTTACGATCCTTGAGGTGGCTCTGAAACCATTTTACTGTATTATGTGAGAAGCCTAAGTTACACAGCGTGTTAAGTAAGGGGTGAGACAGTGTCAAAGATCTTGGAGAGATCAAGGAAATACTGAGGCTGTATAGCATCCTGCATCTCTGGCCTTGTTTCATGGTGTCTTTAAAAGATAATAGGGCTGTGCTGTGGCTAGGTCAGAAGCCATGTTTGGTTTTGTTTAAGATTTTGCAATAGGTATTGCATTACCTGCTGATGGATGCCTCTCTCGAATTTTGGATATGGGTGACAAGATGGATATAGTGCGGAAATTGCATGGATCAAGAGCTGCCTCCTTTGTGGATGGGGGTGATGTGAGATTGTTTCCATATGGTGGGTACTTCTGATTTAGCTTGAGACTTGTTTATAAGGATACTGATTGGGTAGGTGACTTGAGTTAGCAGCCAGTTTTGAGGTATGTGGGGAGTTTGTCAACTGAGCAGGGTTTTAGTTTTTGTAACAGTTTATTAATGGTGTCAGTGGGTATGAGCTGAAATGAGAATGGGGTTTGTATGACATTTTGTTGAGTAGGGTGGTTAGTAATGACAGGGTTAGAAGTAGTTGATGGCCTGGTGTTGGTGTCTGAATAGGTTGAAGGGTTTGGGGGGGGGGGTCCAGCATTCGGGCTGTTAGTAGGTCCAAAATTAATTTAATGAAGTGCTTGTTAAAGTTTTCAGCTGGTTGTGATGGAGGGGTATCTGGTGATAGGGTGTGCGATCCATTTCTTCCAGGGTTAAGTAGAGAAGATATGGAGTTCCAAAATTTACTGGGGTTGATTTTATGCTGGCTTTGAAACTGGGAATATTATGGCTTATTGTCTCTAATTTGATTTGTCACTTTGTTACGTAGTGTTTTGAAATTGACATGATTTTGTTCATTTTTGTTTTGTTTCCAGGTTGACCAGGCTGGGTCCCTTTGTTTATCAGGTATTTATATTCCTTAGAGAGCCATGGTGCTGAGTACTTTATTTTCATACGAATGGGAGCTAGTGTATTAAGTATGTGAAGGAAGGTGTTAAAGTATAGTACAACATCATTAAGGGGTAGTTGTTTGAGTGTCCAGTCTATTTCCTGTAGGAGTTTGTTGAATTTATGCTGACAAAAATTAATTGAGTTCCTAAATGATTTTATAGTGTGTACTCTTAGTTGTTGGGAGTGGCCACGGTGGTGCAGCGGTTAGCGTGGTCACCTCACAGCAAGAGGTTCTCCGGTTCGATCCTTGGCTGGGGGTGCCTTCTGTGCGGAGTCTGCATGTCCTCCATGTGGTCTTCTGTGTTACTAGTGAACTTTTTGGTTGGAGTTTTTACTGTTCACTGGCTCCTGAAGTATTTTGACCAGGTGTGAGGAGTAGTCATCTATGACTAATAAGCATGTATTCAGGCTATGCTGGCTAGTATCTCGCACTGAATTTTATTGACCGTTTATCTTGTGTTGTTGTTGGTTTTACTCCCTTTTTGCTCAATGACTTGCCTCCATTTGACTTTACAGTGCAACAAGCCCTGTAGTGAATGCCCTAAGAAGAATCTTTTGTTTTACAAAACGTGCGTCAGAGATAAGAAAAGCAAATGTGGGCAGAAAAACAAAATGCTTCTATGCAGATGTTTTTTTGTATATGGTGCTCTTGCAGTTAGATAAGGGAAGGGAGAGTGGGCTGCGCTGAGCTGCGCAACAAGTCCATTGTTGCTGAGTTTTACTGGATGTGACCTTGCCACTAATTCATTACACATCCAGGGAGGAGGCATCATTCTGAGCTAAGCAGTTTTTTCTTTGTTACACGGGGAATAACCTGTAATTCCACTAAGTGTTGCTTTGTGAAAGTGGTGCTCTCGATGATGAGCTGTTTTTAGCTTTTGTGTTGTCTGTTTACATAGCAGTGGTATGCTTGCCTGTTTTCTGTCTTTTTGTGCTACACTGAGCTGTGTGTGCATCATGCATTGGCAGGGAGCAATGCACCTTGTAGATGCAAACCTCTAAAATTCTCTTAACATTTTAATAAACCAGACCACATACTGTCATCCCATATTAAAAAAAAGTTTAACACAGCAAACAAAACAGTAAGCACTTTCATCCGAGACGTAAGGATCCAAAATTAATCAGACTGTTCTGATGAAGTCCCTACCATTTCATCTTTGATGAAAGCACTTGTGTTTTATAATTGTAATAAAATTATCTGAGTGTATGCTGACTATTATTTTAGTATCAGTGTACCATTTCAACTGGGATTGTGGATTGTAAATTTGATTTAGTAGTATTAACATCCCGAGTTACCCTCCTTTGCAGCTATCAATCTCCTTATTCACTGCTTAGCTTTCCTGCTGTTTATTATGCCATGAGCCTCAATGTACAACACACTGCAGGTTGCTTACTACAAATCTTACTAGAGACTTATTGTAACTCCTGTTATAATTCCCTATGTACCACCTCATTAATCTTTTGAAATGTATATCTGATTCCCTTCCTGAAGAAAGGCATGCATATTCTAAGCTGTTACAGTATCAAATTTCAAAGTGTAACCTTCATGTATCTATAAACTGGAACTGCTTTCAGCTGTTAGTTACCTGCTTTCTAACTTCAGCATCTGTTGACTGTTGGGTAACACTCTTGCAATAAATAAAATCACCTCACTGACATGAATGTCAAGTCAGCTTTTGTCCTATCTTTAGCACTGGTGTCTTCAGGCAGTGCAAGAACTGCCTAATGCTCAGACATTGAATTAATACTTGATGCTCAGTATGACTGAGAGAGGTGCAAGAATCTTGGAGGAAAACCTCTCTGTTAAACCAAAGGTCTCCGAACACTGCAAAGCACCATACACTTTTTTGTATGTACCCACCTAACCAGCATATGGCGAGGCTGTCAGAAAAATCAGTTCCAAAACATCTGGAAACATCATGTCTCCACATAAAAACACTACCATAACACTATCACCTTTTCCACAGAGTCGTTAACATGGGCCAGAAGCTCAGATACATATAGAAATGTTCTAACAACTGACTATTCAATTGTCAGGTGCGTGCGCACAAACACACACCATACTCTCAAGGTTGGACAAGGAGAGGGATAACTTTATCCAGTGATGGCCCTTGTGATATTAAGGATACTATTTCATTCTCACCCTGGACAGGTATATAAATTACTTTGTGGCTGTCCATGTGGGAATGAATGACTTGCTACAGTACTCTGGTCCTGAACAGAATCCTGCCTTCACCCAGAACCTAAATACAAACTCAGGATTATTAACCTCATAATTAGTTAAGTTAAGATATCATTGTAAGAATTGTTAGAGGGGGTTTAGTATGTAACAGTCTGGAAGAAGATGGAAGACAGGCCAACCTTCTTCGGTAGAGATGGCCTTCACTTCTCACTCTAGCTTTTCCTTACCTGTCAAAGCCCTTGCTGCAGCCATATTGCCATTGTAGGCCACATCCAACTACTAGACATTCCAGCATTATAAATATTGACATTTCAAATCCTAATTTTGACCATATCAAAGCTGCTCTTCTCAGTGTTTCAGACTCTGGGACACTATGGCAGTGTCTCCATGTTTCAGACAAAATACCATGTGACCCTATTACTGTACTCTAACTCCCAACTTAGCCTTAATAAGATTAACTGTCAGTTTGCAGTATGCAACACTGTCCATGCCCTCAGACCTTGATAGATTCCTAAATGCACTTTAACTACCCTTATTAAAAAAAAAGAAAAAAAACTTTGTATTGGGTAATTTCAGTTACCTTCACTTAACTGGTGTGTACTTGTACCTTTCAGGTTAGGTACACCTAAAAACTCCAATACCTAGTTAACAGCAACTCCTTTGAACATTTTTTTAATCAGCCCAGTAGGAACTAAAATAGTCTGGACCTGAACCTCACCAACATTGCCCGCAAGTGTACTAAGGCTTTAATATGTCTACCCTTGTCCAATTAGGATGGTTAGTTATCTTATCTAAAATAAATAGCCCCACAACAGTAAACCATTCTGAATTCAAGAGATTTAACCATGCAGACTTAAATTTTGTGATGAGCTGTCTGGGTTTACTTGCAATGTCACCACCACTCCCTATGAAGCTTCAGTTGCTATTTTATCTGAATTCTACTCCCACATATATTTAAAAAAAGTGTGCAGCTCTAGCAGTTCCCACTGTAACCAAATATGAGAAAATAAAAGTAGTCCATTATAAGTAATCCATATAACAAAAGGGGGGAAAAAACAGTCTCATAAATTGCCCACATAAAGATTTAATCACAAAGGTCAGCAATGAATTAAAATGACAGTTGGGAAAAACAAAACTGAACCTGAAATGAAACTGGCATCAGAAGCCAAAGATAAAGAATCTTTCTTTAGTGACATTAGAAGACTGAGAATTAACACTTTGCAATGTACAGCACTAATCCAAAATGGCAAGTTAAAAGAACTAAAAGTAGACCATTACATAGTAAGATGGCTTGCAAACTGGCTGAAGGATAGAACTCTAAGGTGGTTGGTGCCACTTCACTTCAGAAAGTAATATAGTAACCGATTGAATACCACAGGGCTTAACACTGCAACCCTCCTCATTGGTATATATTTTTCTGATGATCTTACCACAGACCGTGGTGACCAACTGAATTTGTTGGTGACATATTGGTGTCATTGTTTATTCCTTGACCAATATAGAAGCACTGCAGCAAGAAATACCCCATTACACACCAGGGTGTACAGGGAAAGGGCTCAAACTAAATGCAAAAAAGTATAGCGTTATTGCACTTTGGAAACACCCCTGGTCTACTTCACTGACAATGGTAGTCTGGGATCTCAGCACTTGAATCGACAGTTCCCTCATCTTTCATCATTTTGTTGCAGCAGTAATTAAGATGTTCTTCGTGTTTCACTGTTGCAGTCATTACATTTGGGTAATCCTGCTGTGGCAGGTTGCCCTCAGCCGGCCTGAATTCCAAAGTCTTGGGTCCTGTGTCGGCTGCTGTCGTTCCTTCCCTGACGTCTGGTCATCAGGGGTATAAAAGAAGCAGCCGACGCCATTTTCTTCAATCTTTCTTGCTGCGCGGTGCCCGAAGCAGAAGCAGTTCGCAAGTGCCGGTCGGCCGACTCCTGAGATTTTCGTGTTTGAGTTTCAGATCCGAAGTCTTCAATAAAGCTAAGTACCCCGTTGGGGAAACTTTTTTCTTGCTCCAGACCGATGTCAGAAAAAGTTAATTGTATTTCTTGTGGAAAGCAAATACCTCATAAGGATTTTCATTCTTATTGTATTCCTTGCCTAGGCCCTGATGACAATGTTAGTGATTGTCGGTTTTGTGCTAGATTTAACCAATGCATTATTAAGTGTCGGTATGATTTTGCTTTAAACGTTTTTGGACACTGGCTTAATTATCCTGAAATGTCGTCGGATAGCCATCTGACTACCGGTGTTTACAAAAAATGCAAAGAAAAAGAAAAACAACCGAGGCCCAAAACCGACGACGAAGCTTCTAAGCCAGTCGCCAGTTCGCCGGTTCTCAGTGAGGTGCTTTCGCAGCCCCTGACACCCGCTACCGACTCCCACGTGGAGTCGGCCATGCCGCTGGATAACTCAAGGTATTGGAGCCTCGGACGCTAATCCCTCAGATGGGTCCGGAGCTGCTGAGCAGGCACCGGCTTCTGAGGGTGTATTCAGACTTAAACATCTTTACATTAAAACGACGTCAGCATCAAAGGCAAAGACTAAAGCACCTTCTAAAGCAAGGAAACAAACTCTAGAGCCACATGGACAGACCTCTATGCCCAAAAAACAGATACTCAAAATGGCTGAAGACTTGATTACCTTGATCAAGGGTTCCCCTCCCCCTCCTGATAAGAGGCCTAGGCAAGACACTGACTATGAATCTTCAGATCAGGTTTCTATTTCTTCTGATCATGAATATTCTCACCCCCCCATGAGGGTTCTGATGCTGAAGAATCTATACCTTCAGCATCTCCTTCTGAGAACTATTCCTTTGGGGAAACATTGCATACCATGAGGGAGCATCTCCACTGGGAGAGCCAAGATTTTTTCAGAATCTAAAAAGAGACTCTGGGATTTTCTCTTACTACCTCTCAGCACAGGCCTCTAGCTATTCCACCTGTGTTAGACATTGTAGATGTGTGTTCGGAGTCTAGTCTGACCCCTGACTCCCTACCCCCAGCTCCTGTTAAGCCTGACAGATATTGCAGGGTTCCTGACTCGCACAAATTTATTTTTAAAAACCCTGCTGCTGACCCAGAAGCTATTTCACAGGGTACAAAGTGAGTTAAGGCTTCCACTGCAAAAAACCCAGCCCCCCCCCTGACAGGGATTTAAGGGCACTGGATAGATGGGGAAAAAAGGATAGATGGGGAAAAAAGGTTTACACATCTGCAACTTTGGCTATAACTGTCAATTTCATATGCTTAAGTATCAACAACATGTCATGGGATTGCTTAAACAAAGTGTTAAATTCTGAATGTGCAGACAACGAGGAAATGCAGGATTTATTGTATGCAGCAGAATAAGTTGGAAAGCATACTTTGCAATGTGGTTTTGATTCTTTGGAGGCCTCCTGCAGGGGCACGGTTACGGATTCTGTAATTGGGAGGCATGCTTGGTTAAAGGAACAAAATCTGCCTGATCATGTTAAAGTTAAATTACTAGATGCACCTTTGCAGCATGATACCTTGTTTGGTGTTAAGGCAGAAGAGGTGTTAAAGAAAATGGAGGACAAAGCTAAATCTATGCAAACTGTCAAAGAATTTTTACAAGTACAGCCACCCTGGTTTAGTAGACACTGGTCTACAAAAAATTGGTCCTTTCCTGTGTCAGACAGACCTCAAAGGGGCAGAACCAGATTCTCTAGGGGTAGAGCCCAAGCGGAAGGTACAGGCCCAAGCAGTGGGGTGCTTCTACCTCCAAGGCTGGAGAAGATGGATCACAAACATACAGAAAACAGTCCCAATGACTTCCCCCTGCCTGCACCAAGCACTTTTCTTCTGGCAGTACCCTTAGGGGAAAAATTAGCACATTTTGCTCAAAATTGGCACATCATAACCCAGGACAAGTGGGTTCTAAACAGTGTCACAAGGATACAAGTTCCATTTCCATACTATGCCAAAGGCAAACGGATGGCCAGATCTGCCAAAAAATCAATGGGCAGAAGCGCAAAAACAAGTCTCATCCCTCATGGACATGGGGGACATTCAACAAGTACCAGAGCAAGAGCAGGGACAAGGATTTTACTCGACTGTTCTTGGTACCCAGAAAGGACAAGGCCTGAGGCCGATACTTGACCTATCTCTTTAGAACACTTTCCTGGATATACCAAAATTCAAAATGTTGACTTTGCAGAAGCTTCTGCCCATGTTGGGCAAGAATGCTTGGCTTGTGATTTTAGACCTAAAAGAGGCATACCTGCATGTTCCAATCAGACAATCATGCTGACGATTCCTAAGATTCAAGGCTGGTTCAATTCATTACCAATTCTGTGCACTGCCCTTTGACTTATCTACTGCGCCAAGGGTCTTTACAAAGTGCCTGGCACCAGTAATTGCATTCTGCAGACAAAGAGGAATACAAATATACACTTACTTGGATGACTGCCTCATTCAAGCAGAGAACAAGGACATTCTTCTTCAACATCTGGTGTTTGTGAAAAGACTTCTATCATGCCTAGGGTACACAGTCAACAAAAAGAAATCAAAACTAGTACCCTCACAAGAGATAACATTCCTGGGTGCAAACTTGAATACAACTGTCCAGATGGCTTATCTCACGCCAGACAAACAAAGGCAACTAACTACCTATTTCAAAATGCTGGCAACAAAGGCCCAGTTATCTGCAAGACAAATTCTGCAGGCTTTGGGCTTCATGGCATCCTGCATCCTACTTATTCCATATGCAAGACTGCATATGAGGAAACTTCAATGGTACCTAAAAAGTGTTTGGACTCAACATTGCCACAGCCTGGAAACGGTCATGACTCTCATTCCCTGCCTGCAACAGGAGTTTCGATGGTGGGCAAAGGCTTGTCACCAGATCAAGGGACAGCCATTCACATTACCTCCAGCCAGGCGAACACTAACAGATGCATCAGATTATGCCTGGGGAGCCCACATGGCAGGAAGAGGCATTCAGGGCACATGGTTCTCAAACCAAATGCATCTACATATGTCAAAAAGAGATGTTAGCTGTTCAAAATGCCCTGACAGCCTTCAAGGACCCACTTCATCCGGGACAACTACTGATAGACAGACATCACCACGGTCATGTGGTATATAAACAAGCAGAGGGGTACACACACTTACCCCATTTGCAGACTAGCCATGACCTTGTGGGACACAGCTTTGATTTACCAAAGTACATCTGCAGGCACAGTTCCTGCCAGGAAAGGAAAATATTCTGGCAGACAAACTAAGCAGAAACCTCATGGATCCCAACGAGTGGAAGCTGGCTCCACAAGTCTTCAGCATGATGATAAGGAAATGGGGATGGCCGGACATAGATCTATTTGCCTCCCCTCTCAATTATCAACTAAAAAGATTCTGCACAAGGACTTAGGGCCATCCACTTTCCATGCTTGTCTGTGATATCAGTATATGCCTTTCCTCCACTGCCTCTCCTCCCCAAGGTGCTCCTAAAGGTCAGACAGGAGAAGCCAAAGATGATACTGATTGCCCCAGACTGGGCACGCCAGTACTGGTATCCAATACTAAGGAACTTCTCTCTATGCCCGGCTTGGACCTTACCTCAAGTACCTCGACTACTGTGCCAGCAAAACAATCGGATCATGCACAGCCAACTCAGGTTATTAAACTTGGCAGCATGGCAGATAATGTAGACATACAAAAAACACCTCTCAGTAAAGCTGTGATGGATGTCATTCTGGAATCCAGAAGGCCTAGTACTAGAAAGTCTTATGCTGGAAAATGGAAGAGATTCTGTGCCTGGAACCAGGCACAAGGAACTGATACAGCGGTACCAAAAATTCCTCAGATTTTGCAATACTTAACTGAGATGCTGGACAAAGGCCTATCTTTCATCTATTAAAATTCATGCCTCTGCCATTTCGGCTCATTACAATACAGAGCCACCACTTTTTTCTCGCCCTTTATTAAGGCAGTACCTCAGAGGAGCCAAAAATTTAAGGCCCCCAAGAAGACTACCAATACCTGCATGGGACCTCAACTGTGTCTTGGAGAAGCTCACCCTGCCTCCTTTTGAGCCAGCTGCTACAGCTGATATGAAGTTTTTATCTTGGAAAACAGCTCTGCTCTTAGCAATTACTTCTGCAAGCCGAGTTTCAGAGCTACAGGCGCTCATGGCTGTAGAATCTTTCATCATTTTTCATCCAGACAGATTCTCCCTGAGGACAAACCCAACATTTATGCCTAAAGTAGTGTCCAATGTGGCTCTTAACCAAGCCATCCATCTGCCTACTTTTTACCCAAATCCACAGAACAAGGGGGAGAGAATTCTGCATTCTTTGGACGTACACAGCTTAGATTTTAAGCTTTCAGGAAAACAGAGCAATTACTAGTGGCATATGCTGCAGGATCACAAGGAAAGCCTATCTCAAAGCAGACTATTTCTACGTTGTTAGGCCACTGCATTCGTTTCTGCTACTTACGCCATGGCAAGCCAGTGCTTAAGGGCATTAGGCCTCATTCCACCAGAGCTGCAGCCACCTCAGCAGCCTTTCTCAGGGGAGTACCTACCACAAACATTTTAGAGGCGGCTGCCTGGAGTTCAGTGCACATCTTTACAAAGCATTATCATCTGCCACTCTACTCTTAATCCAGAGCAGGCTTTGCCACTGCAGTTCTGCAGAGCCTCATAGCCGCTCCTACTGCTGTCTAGTTCCAGCCTCCCAAACATAGCTTTGGGACTCTACCCAAATGTAATGACTGCAGCAGTGAAACACTAAGAATGTAGTACAGTTGTGTACACTTACCATATATGTAGATGTTAGTGTATTCACTGTTGCAGTCCAGGTTACCCACCCGCCTTCCCCCTTTTTTATTTTGGAGCTCATCTTTCCTTCTCTGATTTATACTACCTATGTGGTGTATTTGCTTATAGAGGAAGGTAACATTTATATTTATGTATTTCTGAATATATACATAAAGTTTGGCTACCCTTTTTGGGGGCACCTGACATCTGGGGCAAGAAAAACTGAAGAAAATGGCATTGGCTGCTTCTTTTATACTCCTGACGACCTGACATCAGGGAAGGGGCGACAGCAGCCAACACAGGACCCAAGACTTTGGAATTCAGGCCGGCTGAGGGCAACCTGCCAGCAGGATTACCAAAATGTAATGACTGCAACAGTGAATACACTCTAACATCTACATTTATGATAAGTGTACACAACTGTACTTTTTACTTGGCACAACTGATTTTTAAATTTCTCATCTAGGTCAAATAATGTCCCTGTGTACTGTACCCTAATTAGATCAGTTATTGAGTACATTGCCCCCTTTAGCATGTACCTGGGTAGTTGCAACTTGTAGCTAGAAAGGCTTCCAGGATTCCTGGTGAAAAAGATTACAGGCTTAAAAAATTATTAGGGCTTGTAGTCTGTCTTGGAAATTTCTCTCTTATCTACTCTGTCTCTTACAGACGGCTGCATAGAGATGTATGTCTGGCATTCTGTCTCATCAGAGACTCCCACCATAATGGTTATCTTTACCTTTGTAGGATGAATGGCTACACAAAAGCTGTGCTTTGTCCAGGGACATGGCTTCTGCCATATCGTTAGCAGATGATCTATCTAAAAAAAAAAAAGCACAAAGAGAAGTACACAGATGCCAAGAGACACTGTATGTGGAAGACAACATACCAATTGCATCTCAAAGCTCCCTAGGCTTGAGGGCAGTGTCTGGTAAGACAGCGTTCTAGTTCACACCCTAGACTCCTACTTGGACCAAAGCCTTTGACAGTACATTTCCAGAGGTTGACACACTGAGGAAGGTGTCCTCCCAAGCCATGGTCCTATAGATGTCAGTTGGTCTGGGCACCTCTGTGGCTGTCTGCATTCTGCTAACTGAAAGCAGTGTACCCTCAGTTCTTGTTTGGAAGATGGACATTGTACCTGTATCGAAGATGTCTTGGGTCACATATGACAAAGAAATTTGTCAGTAACCTAGACGCAAGTCCACTGTGCTCAAATCTGATGTTCCCTTCTTGTCTTTATGGCTCTCATTCAGATGTTCAGAGCTTTCATGTCCCAAGAAAAAAAAATGGCATTTTGCAAGTAACAGAAACCTAGTTGTAATGTGGAACATAAGCAGAGGGAGGCTTGGCTGTACCTCCTTGTACAGGCGGGCAGTGACTGCCTGGGAGAGAGAGCTTCAGTTGTAAATGACCTTAAAAGCCGTCCACTTTACCATTAAAACTGAACTATGTGGTGGCAAACCGAGCAGATCAGGTGCAGATCCTGATGAGTGAATGTTGTACATGGATGTTTTTATACAGGGAGTACACAGATGGGTTCCCAGGGATGCTCAATTATTTTTCCAAACAAACTGAGGAAATTATGCCAGTTTACCACAGAAGTTTGAGCAGTAACGCCTTCTTTTAGATGGACAGGTCTACTTCTGTTTGCATTCCCTTTCTTCCCTTTTCAACTCAGGGTGATACAGAATGTAAGGGTGACTGCTTTGCCACTCGCATCATTAGTTCTCTCTCATTCATTTGTCCAGGGAGAAACTTCCCATATTGCTTATGCAACTGCTGCTCCTCACTCAAGAAGAGGAGGAGCCCTCTTACAACCCAACCTGAAAACTCAGCAGCTCACAGCATGTATGGCTAAAGTCACCTGCCAATAATCCAGTGTCACGTCCTTGACGTCTGGCAGGCTGGACAGCAGTTGAATGTTGTTGAGATTAAAAAGAATTAAAAATGAGTTGGACTTTTATTTTTTGTTGAAAGTGTAAACCTCTTTATGTAGTTCATGTTCAGTTTAGTGTTTTTCTCGCTAATAGTAATTGTAGCACTGAAAGACTATATAGTCAGTACTGTAGTTGAGCATCAGAACTAAGGAGTTGTGTACACCCTCTCAGGTGCTGTTGCTTAAAATGTGATGAGAGCCTACAAATGTTTCACTGTACATGCATGATTAAGGACATAGTTCAGTCAGTGCTGTAGTGTTCTGTGTTACCACTTTTAGACAGTTTACTGAGAATATGCTGACTGTCATTGAGGATGCTAGGAAGTCTGACAACCAGGAAATTGTACCTGGTAAGTGTCATTTTCAATCTGCTGCCTGGAAAAAAACTTCGACTCTGTGTCCATGATTTTGCAATACAATTTTATAATGTATAAATGTTAATTGCTGTTTGTGTATAAATGTAAATAGAAATGTAACTACACTTCAGTTTAACTGAAGCTTGGTGTATAATGCAGTGTAAGCAAATGGAGCGTCTGTCCCCGGGCCTCTGCTGAAGATGGGCATCACCAGTCAGACTTTCCCAGCAAACCAAGACAAACAAATGAACTGCTAACAATAGTGTTTGTTTCAAATTTGGCCTATGTCTCACTGACAGCCATCTCAGCCTGCATAATTACAGATCCTCCCCTTGCTTCTCTCCAGCCTGTTTAACATTTTCTTAAAGGAGTCCTACATCAAAGAGCATCTAGAAAAGGTAGTTGCTCCTCCTTGGTACTTGAATTTTGCCCTAGAAGAGCTTACACAGCTTCCATTCAAGCCTGCTGTTTCTGCACCCATAAAATTCCTGACATGGAAAAATTTATTTTGCTTGCTGTGCACCCAAAAAGAAATCTGAACTTGCTGAAGAATCCACTTCTCAGGAGAAGAGGGTTTGAGTCTGTGTTGTTAATGTGAATTGTGAAGTGAATGATAAGAGTGGACAGACAATTGCACAGTCTGTTCCCTTGTATAGTTGAACATGAGCTGAGGACATAGGACAGTAGTAGTAGAAAAATTCTAAACACCCTGACTGCTTACGTGACTGGCTTCTCCTGGATGCTCTAGCCTGATGATGGGAATGAATGTGAAGCGGGGGTTGTTAACCAGGCAGCAAGTACAAAGCAAAACCAGAAAGAGGACAAAACTGTGACCAGGTTCTCTGTCAGGCTATACAGCTACCTGTTTTCATTCCTGTTCCTTGAAACAAACATGAGGAAATCTTAATTCCCTCTTATATTCACTGGCAGGTATACAGTTTAACTAAAACCAAAAACATTACAACTTCCCTTCACTTGTATGTCTTTTGAAGCCAAGACTGAAAAAGGTGGTTTCGTAACAGTTTCCAGACCATTAGCACTTGTACAAATTTTTGCTGTACTATTTTATGGCAAAAATTGGATGGATACACAACGTTCCACAACACCGTAGGGAAGATGATGGTTACTGTGGCCTTCAAAAGGAATGTGTGAAAAAGACTATTTGGGAAGTATCCGTATAGTGTTCTCTTTCTACATTTTCTAAACCCTGCTTCTGGGCTGAAGTCTGAGCTTGCTCCTGCCACCTCATCTAGACGCATCAACTCCTATTTCTTTTCAGCTCTAAGAATCATCTGTGCAGTCAGTATTATTGCAATAGTGATATTTATGAAGAGTATAGCACGATTCTGTAAAAACTTGTCATAGTAGTGCATGTTCAAGTAGACTACTGTCTCATTTAAAACTTTCCATCCCTCCTCTCCTTTCTGTTGGCATCCCATGGTTGCAGTGGGCGTACATTTTTTACCCTGCCTTACCTCTTTTTCAGTCTTCTCTGAGTGCCTAAGGGCTGTTTAGGCCTGGGTAGATTTCAAGCGCTTGAGTCAGTCTGTGACACAGGGCTGTCCTGGGGGGGAAGAGTAGTTTGGAGAGGATCCTGGCCTCTCTTCCCAAGTAGGTTCAGGATAAAGATCCTGTTGCTGTTCTGTGTAAGAAACCAAGATGGTGCAGGTGGATGCTGGCTTTATCCTGAGAGTTTGATGATATTGCTAAGGGCTGGTTTTCATCCCTGTCTATAGGGGCAGAGGTGTGTTGAGCTCTGAAGGTCAGGCTGGACGCCAGTCCTTGCAAGTCAGTACTACTGCATTAGTGGTGTACTAGAGCATCTGCTATTATGGTAGGTCTTTTCACTTTGTGCTTTACTGAAAGTATGTAGACTTGCATCTGCTTGTGTAACCCCTTTCCAGGCAGTTTAATAATTGTAGTGGATTTGCTAATGATTAACACTCTCATGCTAATTTTTAGGCTTCTTGGTACCTCAATAGGGCTGCCCATAACAGCTATAGTGTACTAGTTGTGCAACTACTAAAAACCTGTTACTGCTGCTGCTCCTCAAATTCAATATAAAAAAGAAATTGCTGAGATCTAACAAAGTCGTACCCTCACTGGTGCAATTTCCTGTCCCCTCCCACCACTTCATGAGTTTTTAGAGGAAGAGTACCCCTGTCCCACAAGCATTGAAGCATCATTAGTTTCATCTGTGAGAAGGAAAGATTTGACTTGGGGAAGATTTCAGTCTACCACTGGTTGTGATACCAGTGGTGGTACAATTTCTGTAGGGTTTTGTCCAGTGAGTGATTTATTTGTATATTTAAGTGGCTAACCTCTTGAGAGATCATTTTGTGAATGAATGGAGGTGTCAAGAGTTTTCTGCCAGTCAGAAAAGGCATTTTGAAGCTGCTAAGCGCAAACAAGCAGTACCTTTGAGTATCCCTACAGTGATGACAATTTTAGACTGTTTTGAAAAGTCATTGTAATTATATTTTTCATTCCTCAACCCAGTAAGTCTTGATCATTTTGCAAAAGATATGGAGATGTCAGTATGGTCATAAAAATGATCACTGCTGCTGTATCATGTGCTAGGCTTTGGAATTAGCTGCAGGCCTGCATTATCCTTTGTCTTGCTTCCAGAGCTTTCAGATATTCTTAAGGTGGAGCCGAACTCTTCCTCTTTATGACATCATGATCACTTAAAAGAAACGGCAGATCACACCACCTTCAGTTTTTTGCTGCAAAAGTCGATGATAGTCGGTCCTTCTATTAAGCAGTTCTTTCCAGGTGACTTCCAGAAAATGTTACAAAGCTTGGTGTTTTTATTTTTAACTCCAATCTTGATTGTTCATTTATTTTTATTTAAAGTTGAGTAATTTCTTAGAATTTTCCCCCTAAGGTCCATGTTATCTAATGAAAAAAGTACTGACAAGTATCTCTGCAGTAGAATTCTTCCATGGACTGCTATTTGCAGTGCCTCATGTGCAAAGGATATCAGTTTTTTTTCCTTTATCATTGAGCTACCTCTAATATTAAATGACTACTCTGTTGGACTCGCTCTTAACCCCTTTGTGAAGTGCAGAAAGCTTTTGGCATTAGGACCTAAGGAGTCTGTAGTCGGGGAATGTGAAGCTGTAAGTGAATACTCATCTTTTGTATCATCAAGGTTCCCAGTAGGTTTTAATGTTCAAGCTGTTATCAGCACTTGCAGTCGGCAAACTTTAGCTTCAGACTACACCATAGGGATTATTATCCTGAAGGATCTCAAGTTTGCTAGTTCATAAAACTTAAACAGAATCCCAGTAATTGTTGTTCTTAATGAGCAGATAAAAAGGCATGCTAAAGTAATCACTTCCACTGCCATCACAGGGGATGGACATATAAGGACCATTTGTGCTTCCTACCCATTGATCCCTGCCATGGGCAGCACCTTTGATTGTAGAGCCAACCTCTCTTCCCCCCATAGCACAAAGTGTTTTCCTCAATTTCCACCTGCAAAATCGCACCATTGAGGGAGAGAGGTATACAAAGAGGATTCAGTTTCCACTGTGGCTTCTTCCTTATTTTGGCCTTCAGTAGGAAACTCCACTGTTATCTCTGAGCTCATATCATGCCATCAGCTTATTTTTGCTCCATTGGCATCCCTCCCTGGTGTTAGCCACTGAGAGGCAGGCACATCCTCCAAAGCTGCTCATGTATCCCCTCTTGGGCAGAGGAGAAACCACTCTTGCCAGCACTGGAGACTAGAGCAGATGTTTTCTTACAGGACTGCACTGAGGATTCAGATTCCTGGGCAGGTGGCTCTGTCCAAGTGCTCCTTTTATGACAGGTACGCCTAGGAAAATAAAAGTATAAACTGAAGCATACATATGATCCTTTATCCCTGTCGGACAAAAATTGGAGACCTTTTGATAGGTTTCGGATAATAGTGTATGCCTCTTCCACCTTAGTCATTGGAACAGTAAGGTTATGGTTGCCTATTTTCATCTGATTCAGTACGTGGGTTGTCAGATCTGATTGGGCTCGACCTTGGCACCGGTTTTGAAGCTTCTCAGATCCAGAGCTGCCCATAATTTCCTCCAGTTCACCTTTAGTACCTCAGATATGGTTTGCCACCTGAAGACTTCAGAAGTATTCCATGAGGGCTTCACACAAAATTTGTATCCTTTGAGTTCTGACCCCTTTTTTTCTCCTCTTCCTATTGAGGGGCTCGTCTCTGGCATGTTAGCTATTTTGAAATTGTTATATTTGGATACTTAGCTTAGTAGTGTTTTATAGGGATTACTATGGAATACCAAAATTCCACAATCCCGATACTCTAAATCTTGAGGACCAGAATCTCGAGATTGTGGAATCTCTAACATAAAAAAAGAAAGAGAGAAAAAAAAAACTAAAATATCCAACAAACTATTCTAAACTGTATGCAGTGGGGCAAGCACCCTGCACCCCCCACACCCCCTGCAACTTAAATATACCAACTGCGCGATTCCACTACAGTGGAGTGAATGACAAGAGTTCCCGTTCCGCACTGTATGGAAATCCCCATTCACTACTTTTGAGATTCCACTATCTCGAGATTTAGAGTCTCGAGATTGTGGAATTTCGGTATTCCATAGTGATCCTGTTTTATAATAGTTATTAGAATAGCAGTAGTTAGGGCTAAAGTTTTAATAGAGTGATTAGTGTATAGACATATTTATAGAAATATTAAACTGCTTTATGGTGGGCTTTATAGTATATGTATGGTGCGTCTG
The DNA here is from genome assembly GCF_019279795.1 of Protopterus annectens. Lineage (NCBI taxonomy): Eukaryota > Metazoa > Chordata > Ceratodontiformes > Protopteridae > Protopterus > Protopterus annectens. The sequence goes on along the minus strand of NC_056727.1, from coordinate 992,814,758 downwards.
GTCTAGTGTGCTTTTCTTACATATTTGGGCATAGGCATAGCATTACTATAGTGTGTTCTGCAGAGTGTTTTGCAGTGTGTTTATAGTGTGGCTCCCCAAGTGTGCCTTTTTGTTTACATGGTTAGACATAAATTATTAAGTATTGTACAGAAACCATGGCAGTTAGACAAAGGTTTAAAATGTGTACTGAATGTGGGCACAAACTTCTTCCCCAAGACCCGCGTTCATTATGTTCATAGGTTCATGTGTATACTGTTTGGGCACCATCCACCTCGAAACTTATTGCCAAGCATGTTTCCCCTTCAGTTCTAGGGCAATTTATACTCTTGAGAGAGAAGCTCGTCAAGGGTCGTCTCCTCCACAGACGAGGGTCCTCCATTGCAACAGGATCTACTTCTTCCACTACTATTTCACCAACAAAAAAGCAAGACAAAACCAAGCCAAAGGGCACACCAATAGGAAACTATCTCTGGACCCACAGTTTCAGTTCTACATCTGAAAACTCCAAGAAAGTTATTTCCAACAGTCTCTCAGGTCTGACCCTCTCTTCAGCCCCATTTCTCTCTGGAACTGGTGAGCTCAAGTCTCCATTCACTTATCTTACAGGAATGGAGATACTCTACCACCTTCAGTGGCTTCTGCCCGGTCATTCAGGAGCATAACCAAACAAGATGTTGAGAGGAAGATGCGGAAGTTTCTCAGAATGCAAGTCAAGCTTGGAGTTCTTTCTGTTCTGTCTCCTTTGAATGCAGAGAGTAATTTATTCCAGCTATTCCTCCACTTTTTTCTTCAGTCCTGATCCACCCTTAGGACCGAACTACTCTGGATCAGATTTGCCACAGGGTGCCGTAGTTGGAGCCAACAGTCCGAGCTACTCCGACTCCAGCATTCCTTTCTCTTTTGACTCAGATATGTTCTGACCAGGAAGCGACTGAGATGAAGTATCAGTGCCAGGGTTCGGGTTGGGGGGTTGACACCAAAGTCGTCAGAGTGATCCCCCCCCCTGGACCATCGGACTCAGTAGTTTAGCTCAGCAATCGTATCTCCTTTATCCTCTTATAGTAGACATTTGGGACTAATGGAGGTTTAGTTTTCAGGGCTTTATAGGTTCATAGGTTGGTACTGGGCTATCTGCCCGAAGGCATATATTAGCCCAGCCACGTTGTGCGGTATTCACCACCCCTTTAGTAGTTCCCTAGACCCTTGTACTAGCAGCTAGTACCCTTGGCCCCTGTCTAGTAGTGCTGTTGGTGTGAATTTTCTGTTACCCATCCACTCATCAAGGTTCCTCTTGAAGAGTGATAGTGAGAGGCTCTGTCTTATGTAGATCGGGGCCCTGTTCAGTAGTAAGGGAAGTCTCTGAGATGGGAATCTAGCCCTCCAGCATGTTGTATTCATTGTTGTGTTGACGTTTATATCCCTAGAGCATGTAGCTCGAGTAGATTTGGTTTTGCTAAGATGGAGCATGTTCAACAATTCTGGGATGGACATGGCTCTGTACGTTAGACAGAGATCGCCTCTGAGAAAGCGGTATGCAACAGAGAACAGTCTTAGCTTTTTCAATCGTGTTGCATAGGGCAACTGTTTGAGGCCAGTAATCCTCTAGGTTAGGTACCTCTGTGGTCTCTCCAGCTGCTGGAGATGTCTAGCCAGGTACATTCCAATTGGTGCATTGTACTCAATAATGGGTCTGATGAGGGAAGAGTAGAGGGGCACCATTACATCCTTAGATCTTGATGAGAACCCTTTCGTGATCAGATGGGTCACATAGAAGGATTTTCTAACCACTTTGGCAACATGGTCATCAAAGGAAAGCTGACTATCTACTTGGGTTCTTAGATCCCTTATTTCTTCAGATTTCAGGGGATTACCTCCTATGTTATAGTTTGCAAGTACTCTGTTTTTTTCCAAAGGGGATTACTACGCATTTTTTTGCATTTAGATTGAGACCATGGCTTTGACACCATGCATCAGTCTCGTTTAGGCCCTTCTGGAGGATCTCCATGTCGGCCGGAGACTCTGTTATAGCACCCAGTTTGCAGTCGTCCACAAACTTAGTCAGCCACAGCCATTCCTTGCTTGCCTGTACTTCTGAAAAGTATATGCCAAACAGGAGGGGCCCCAGGACAGATAGGCACACCACTTACTGTACTGATCTGGGACAGATCCCGCTACTCTTACTTTATGGGATCTGTCTGTAGGATCTTGTTTGTGACAGTTGTGACATGTTGGGTTATGCCCAGGCTGTGGTGGTCTTATCATCAATAATACCTGGGGAATGAATGTCAATGCAAAAGCAATGCGCAAAGGTAACCGTGTGTCCCTCCCTTTCCCCCTTCTATAGCTGAGTAACTGTCTCAAAGAAAATCCACAGGTTCCAGGTTCAGTGATCTGCTCTTGCTCTTCGAACTGTCTGGGGTCTGCGGACTGGGGGTCCAGTCTCAATCTATGAGTTCCATAGTTCCATAATGATTTGCTCCTTACCTCATCAGACTGGTCACTGGAGGCTGTTTGGCTGGTTAGTTCCAGGGTCAGCCCGCCCCCCCCCCTGTGTAGTGTGGGACCACCATGCCGCGCGCGCCATTCTGGAGGCACATATATCCTGGAGGCTGAGACTGAACATGGTATTAAGATGCAGGGTTAATTCCTTTTGGAGCTAGTGTATGAAGCAGCCTGGGACACCATCTGGTCCCATGGAAGCAGTGTTTTTAGCTTTAGATAGAGCTTTGTTAACCAATGTATCAGTAATAATTGGACTTACACAATCCCCTGGAAAGGTAATAGGCCCTGTAGGTGGTGAGGGGGTGGGGGTGGGAATTTGCACTGAACCTGTCAGCCAAGATGTGGGCAATGTCAGAAGGGTCCGTGTATTTTGTTCCATTTTGTACTAAATCAGAACAGACCTGAGTGTTGCCATTTAGGTTTTTGACGTAGCCGTAGAAGGCCTTATGGTTATCCTTGGCAACTTTCTTTTCAAAATTAGCTTTAGTTGACTTGATGAGGGCCCTCAATTTTTTACTAATGCTGATCAGGGATGATTTTTCTACTTGAGATTTGGCCTTTTTTGTACAAGTCTCCTCCTTTTATTGTAAAGCTTGCTTATGGCGGGGTCCACCAGACTGGTTTCTTCTTGATTGAGGAAGGAGTCTTGGTTTTCTTTGGGATAGCACTGTCCATGCAGTCCTGAAGATGCATATAGAGTGCCTTGGTGTAGGATTCCGCATCCTGGATATCGTTACCCTTCTGCAAGGGAATAGTGAAGCTTTCCATTTCGGATGCAAGTAGTTTGAAGTTTGCTTTGGAAAGGTTTTTGACTATGGTTTCTTTGACAGGGGGAGGTGGAGGGGTGAAGATGTCCAGGGTTATCAGTTTGTGGTCGGATCTGACCAAGGAGGGAGTGATAACGGGTGTGGTACAATGGGCGCCCATATTTGTGATGATTAAATTCAATATGCTGTCCCCTCTAGTGGGGGAACATACTAGATGTTCATCGTGTTACACTGCTGCAGTCATCACTCTTGCTTTATCCTGCCGTCAGGCATTCCCGCAGTCGGCCCGAGTTCCAAAGTCTTGGCCCGGCGTCGGTTCCTGTCGCTTCTTCCCTGACGCCACTGCGCCAGGGGTATATAAGATGCATCCAGCGCCATTTTCTTCAGTCTTTCTTGCCGCACGGTGCCCGAAGCAGAAGCAGTTCGCAAGTGCCGGTCGGCCGACTCCTGAGATTTTCAAATCGAATTTCAGACCGAAGTCTTCATAAAGCTAAGTACCCCGTTGGGGAACCTTTTCTTGCCTCAGTCCGATGTCAGAAAAATTTAACAATTGCATTTCTTGTGGGAAGCAAATACCTCATAAGGACTTACATTCTTATTGTATTCCTTACCTAGGCCCAGACTACGACATCACAGGTTGTCTGTTTTGTGCTAGGTTTAATAAACAAACTATTAAACGTCAGTTTGATTTCGCCCGACATTATTTTGGTAAGAAATTTAATTATACCATGCCATCGGAGCAACCGGCGACTGGAATGCATAAAAAACGCAAAGATAAGGACAGGCAGCCGAAATCCAAACCGGACTCAGAGGCCTCTGCTAGGCCAGTCGCCGGTTCTCCGGTTTTCAGTGAGGCACCTACGCAGCCCCTGACGACAGCTGATTTTGAACCCCAGGCGACATCCGATTCACAAGCGGAGATCACTAGGCCTCCACAACCTTTACCTTTAGGCCCTTCCGACTCCATACCTGAAGAAGATTCTGGTGCAGTTGAAACACCTTCAGTTGCTGAAGGTGTCTTCAGACTGACTACACACAATATAAAATCCTATGCAAAACTGAAAACTCCTTTAAAAACAAAGAAGACTGCACAGCAGTCTCCAGTACAAGGCCCCATGCCTAGGAAACAGATGCTTAAGATGGCTGAAGACTTAATTACCCTAATCGGGGGGTTCCCATCCCCCTCCTGATAAAAGGCCAAGGCAGGAGGAGGACTACGCTTCCTCTGACCAGGTTTCAGTTTCCTCAGACTCTTCTGAGGAGCAGGAATATTCCTTTCCCCCTTATGAAGATTCTGATGCTGAAGAGTCTATCCCTTCTGCATCTCCCCTAGAAGACTACTCTGTTGGGGAAACCTTACATACTATGAGGGAACATTTCCACTGGGAAGGTCAGGATTACTCTGATTCTAAATAAAGGCTCCGAGAGTTCCTTTTACTACCCCAGCACAGACCACTTGCAATTACACCTGTTAGACATTGTGGATGATGTTTATTCAGAATCTAGCCTTAACCCAGATTCACTACCTCCTGCACCAGCCAAACCAGACAGATACTACAGAGTCCCTGCCTCGTACAAATTCCTGTATAAAAGCCCTGTTGCTGACCCAGAAACCATTTCCCAGGGTCCCAAAGGGGTTAAAGCCTCTACTGCTAAAAATCCTGTGCCCTCTGAAAGGGATTCTAGAGCACTAGACAGATGGGGAAAGAAAGTATATACCTCAGCTACTCTAGCTATGAGGGCCTTAAATTGTCTGTTTCACATGCTGAAATATCAACAATATCTGATGTCTTAATTAAAACAAAAAATTCTCGCACATACAGACCAGCAGATTACAGGGAAATGCAAGATTTGTTGCATTCAGCTGAGCAAGTGGGAAAACATACTTTGCAATGTGGATTTGATTCATTGGAAGCTTCTTGTAGAGCAGCAGTGACAGGGTCTGTCATACGTAGGCATGCTTGGTTAAAAGAACAAACTTTACCTGATCATGTTAAAGCAAAGTTATTGGATGCACCCTTACAGCAGGATGTTTTATTTGGTGTAAAAGCAGAAGAAGTTTTAAAGAAAATGGAGGATAAGGCAAAATCTATGCAGATGGTGAAGGATTTTTTTACAGGGTCAACCTCCTCGTTTCAGCAGAAATTGGCCAACCAAAAACTGGTCCTTTCCAGCTTCTGCCAGACCACAGAGGGGCAGATACAGACACCCGAGAGGCAGAGGCCAGCCACAAGACTCTTACCAGCCTCAACAATGGAGTGCCACAACCCAAAAAGGAGGAGAAGACCAGTCTCAAACTGCCAGAAGACAAACACAATTACTTACCCCTCAGACTACCAAGCAAAGCCCTCTTGGCAGCTCCCTTAGGTGGAAAACTAGCACTTTTTGCAGACAATTGGCACATCATCACAAAAGACAAATGGGTCCTAAATATTGTATCTCAAGGATACAGATTCCACTTTCACACTTTGCCAAGGATAAAAGGAATGCCAAACCTGCCACCATATCAATGGGCAGAGGCTCAAAAGCAAATTCAACAGGTTCCTACACAGGAGCAAGGATAAGGATTTTACTCAAGACTGTTTAGTTCCATGAAAGGACAAAGCCTGGAGACCCATTCTGGACTTCTCAATTCTAAACACATACCTGGAAGTACCCAAATTCAAGATGCTAACACTACAGCAACTTCTTCCCATGCTGGGCAAGAAGGCTTGGCTAGTAATGTTGGACCTCAAGGAGGCATACCTGCATGTCCCTATCAGACAAAATTGCAGAAGATACCTCCGATTTATTGCAGGTTCAACCCATTACCAATTCTCTGCACTGCTCTTTGGCTTATCTACTGCGCCCAGGGTCTTCACAAAATGCCTGGCACTAGTAATTGCATATTGCAGACAAAGAGGGATTCAAATGTATCCATACCTGGACGACTGCCATATTCAAGCAGAAAGCAAGGACATTCTATTAAAGAATCTGGCGTTTGTTAAAAACCTACTAAGTTGCCTAGGGTACACAGTGAACGAAAAGAAGTCAAAAATAGGGCCCTCACAAGACATAATATTCCTGGGTGCCAGCTTAAATACAATGGCCCAGATGGCTTACCTCACGCCAGACAAGCAAAGACAACTGACTCAATACTTCAAAATGATGGCAACAAAGACCCAACTCCCTGCAAGAAAAATTCTGCAGGCCTTGGGATTCATGGCATCTTGCATACTACTAATACCATTTGAAAAACTGCATATGAGGAAATTACAGTGGTATTTGAAAAGCGTATGGTCTCAACACAGACATAGCTTGGAAACAATAATTCCACTCCTTTCCTGCCTTCAACAGGAGTTTCTATGGTGGGCTCAGGCATGTCACTGCAACAAGGGTCAGCCTTTCACCTTACCCACAGCCAGGCAAACTATAACAGATGCATTGGATTATACCTGGGGAGCACACCTGGCAGGACAGTGTATTCAGGGCAAATGGTTTGCAAACCAAAGGCATCTACATATCAATCAAAAAGAGATGCTAGCTGTACAAAATGCCCTAACATCTTTCAAGGACCTCCTACATCCAGGACAACTCCTAATAAAGACGGACAACACCACAGTGATGTGCATAGGGGGCACACACTCCTACCCCCTATGCAGACAAGCAATGACCTTGTGGAACACAGCACTGACCTACCAAGTTCAACTACAAGCACAATTCCTGCCAGGAAAGAAAAACACACTGGCAGACGATCTAAGCAGAAACATCACAGATCCTCACGAGTGGAAACTAGATCCACAAGTGGAAACTAGATCCAAAAGTATTCACAATGATAACTCAAAAATGGGGGAGCCCAGACATAGATCTGTTTGCTTCCCCCCAAAACTACCAACTACGGAAATTCTGCACAAGGACATACCACACAATAGCTTGGAAAGTGGACGCCCTCTCATTCAGTTGGAAAACATTGACAGTGTATGCCTTTCCTCCACTGCCTCTTCTGGCAAAGGTGCTGCTGAAAACCAGATTAGAGAGGCCACAAATGATGCTCATTGCTCCAGACTGGCTACGCCAACACTGGTATCCAATACTAAGGAACATGGCTCAAGGCCCACCATGGATTTTGCCTACGATTCCTCACCTGCTCACTCAGCAAAACAATCAGATTCTACACAGCCAGCTCAAGACTTTAAATCTGGCTGCATGGCAAATTGCCTAAATAACCAGTCAACACTTCTCTCTAAAACTGTGATGGATGTCATTCTGGAGGCCAGGAGGCCCAGCACCAGGAAAGTCTATTAAGACAAATGGAAAAGATTCTGCGCCTGGAACCAGGCTAAAGGCCAAAATCCCCTTTGTCCCAAATATTCCTCAGATTCTTCAATATTTAACTGAGATGTTGCACAAAGGGGCTTTCCTTCTCATCTATTAAGATCCACGCCTCAGTTATTTCAGCTCAATACAACACGGATCCTCCTATATTTTCACATCCATTACTAAGACAGTTCCTCAGAAGGGCTAAGAACATAAGACCGCCCCGGAGAGCACCAGCACCAACTTCGGATCTCAACTTTGTTCTGGAAAAGCTTACACTTCCGCCCTTTGAACCAGCTTTCACTGCTGATCTACAGTTCCTATCATGGAAAACTGCCCTGCTGCTAGCAATAACTTCAGCACGAAGAGTCTCAGAACTACAGGCCCTAATGGCAGTGGAGCCTTTCATCATTTTTCATCAAGACAGCGTCTCTTTATGAACTAACCCTTCCTTTATGCCAAAGGTGGTATCCAGTGTGGCCCTAAACCAAACCATTCATTTGCCCACGTTTTATCCAAACCCCCAGAACAAAGGGGGAAGGCTCCTACACTCTTTGGACATTCACAGGCAATTACGTTACTACTTGGATAAAACTAAGGCTTTCAGAAAATCTGACCAGCTCTTTGTATCCTATGCTGCAGGATCTCAAGGAAAGCTATCTCAAAACAGACCATTTCAAAATGGATAGGACATTGTATCCGTTTCTGCTACACACACCATGGGAAATCTGTGCCTAATAACATCAGGCCCCATTCCACCAGGGCTACAGCTACATCAACAGCCTACCTCAGAGGGGTACCAACCAAGGATATTTTGGAGGCTGCAACTAGGAGTTCAGTGCACATCTTCACCAAGCACGATCACTTACCTCTATACTCTAAAACCAAAGCTGGCTTTGCCACTACAGTTCTGCAGGGCCTACTAGCCTCTCCACACCCTGTTTAGTTCCACCACCTATCTTTAGCTTTGGGATTCAACCCAAGAATGATGACTGCAGCAGTGTAACATGATGAACATAGTACAGTTTTGTACCTACCATAAATGTAGATGTTAGTGTTCACACTGCTGCAGTCCAGGTTACCCTCCCTCCATCCCCTCTGAACTAGCTGGACTTACCTATTCCTTTCTATCCTATACAACCTCTGTGGTGTATTTGCTTGTGACTGAAGGTATTGTTTTATTTTTATGTGTATATTTTTATATAGCAATATGTATTGCCTACCTATTGGGGGCACCTGACCTCTGGGACAAGAAAAACTGAAGAAAATGGCGTCAGATGCATCTTGTATACCCCTGGCGCACTGACGTCAGGGAAGAAGCGACAGCAACCGACGCCGGACCAAGACATTGGAACTCGGGCCGACTGGGACCGCTTGATGGCAGGATAACCCAAGAGTGATGACTGCAGCAGTGTGAACACTCTAACATCTACATTTATGGTAGGTACAAAACTGTACTTTGTTCAAGGGCATTTGAATTTATAAATTCTATGAATCGCTGAGCATAGGAGTTGGAACATTGGTAGTAAAACTGTACTTTGTTCAAGGGCATTTGAATTTATAAATTCTATGAATCGCTGAGCATAGGTGTTGGAACATTGGTAGTTCGCCCAGTCTATACCAGGGTAGCTGAAATCACCCAAGATTATGGTGTTGGGTAGGACCTTTATATTTTCCAATGTCTCAAGGAATGCAGAGTGAGCATCTTGGGACATGGTGGGCGATCTATAACCGGCTACGACTTGAAATGTGGTTTTGCCTGCTGATAGTTGCGCATGGATAATCTCTGGGGCATCATGCTGTGCTACTAACCTGGAGATATGGGTATCCTTGATGAATATGGATACACCTCCTTTAGAGAGGGTTTTGGCTGTACCTAAGGAGAAGGTGGTTCCACCCAAATCCAAACAGGGCTCTGCTTCTTCCCATCAGTCTGTCACATATACAGTTTGTACTACAGGCTTCTGAGATTCTCTGCTATCTTGGCTCCCAGTCTGATTCTGAATTTGATCCCCCAACAGTACATGTTCATAGAAGACCGACCTTGTAGGTAGAAGCACATAGACTCCTCACCAGATTCTTTCACTGAAGACACTGGTACTGATGAAGGTCAAGTCTGCCCTAGATCTCCATCTGAAGACTTCATCTTTGGCGGGATCCTTGAATTGATGAAACGGGGGGGGGGGGGATTATTCACTGATAACCCTTCACCGGACAAGTCTGTGTTCTTGGAAACATTTGGTTCTAGCTCATCGTTGGTAGTACCATCAGTTGACCCCCCTCCCTTATTGACCTTCTGGCTCAGCGGGCATGGAAGGACTCTTGACATGGTAGGATCAATCCTAAAAAAAAAACAGGATATTGGCAGCCCTGAAAGACAGGAAAAACTGAAGCAAAGGTCTGTCAGTGGGTGCAATAATGGTAGCAGCCGCCACTAAAAGGAATTGTCAGAAGAAAGTTCCTCTGTCCATCCCCATGTCACAGAATCTAGGGTAATGGAGAGGTTTAAGAAATGGGACCTACGTTTCAGCAACATTTATCATTAAAGAGCTGAAATATTTGGCTCTAATCAGAGTTTGACAGACTTAACCAAAGAGCTCTCCAGTCTGTATTGGGTAATATGCCTGTGGATGTTAAGACTATGGACTCCCAGCTTTTTACCCTTCAGTCTACTTGGGAACTTAACTGTGCAACTGCTTTCCAGTCCAGCTTGATGATATAGGTAGGAAAGCAGGCACCAGCATCCCCATATGCTGTCATGCCTGGATGCACCTTTGTGATTTCGCAGACAGATTTAAGACATCCTTCATTAATGCCTCATTTGATGGTTCCACTCTTTAGCCATATTTACCAGGAGTCAACAAAATGGTAAAACTGCTTGCAGTAGGAATCTGTTTTTACACCCATAAAGAACCCTTTCTAAGGAATCCAAGAGGTGGAAAGATGATGTGGTTCTGCAAATCAGAGTTTTTAAATCAGGACACTCCTGGTGATTGACCTTGTGGCCGGGGGGGGGGGGGTAAATTCTAACTGATGTCACTCTAGAAGCAGACAGCACAATCAGGGCTTTGTCCTTTCACCAAAAAGCCCTACCGGTGCTCCTGTAAAACTACCCAACAGCTGCACTCTTGAGGCACTCAGGGGAGCGCTTGTCCATTTACCCACAAGCCTGGGAAAACATAACAGATTCATGGGTGGTAAACATAATTTACTGAGGCAATTCAGTTCCTTCCCTGACTTTAAAAAAAAAAAAAAAAAAAAAAGGTTCCCGATCTTCCACCCAGTTAGTGGGAATCTGCAACAGTGGAGGTTTTCAAGCTGCTGGAGTGCGTCATCCAGCTGGTCCCCCAGACCACTTAGAGGGAGTCCAGAGTCTATTCAAGATATTTTTTAGGACTCGAGAACATGGGACCTCCATACCTATTCTGGATCTGAGTCATCTACACCAGTTCATAAAGCAGACAGAATTGTGGATGGTTGCAATTCAGTCCATTTTGCCTCCTCTGAGAATAATTGTATGTGCCCCATAGATCTCCATAATGCCTGCTGTCATGTAATGCTAGAGAAGTGCTCCAGGAGTTTCCTTTGTTTCTGGTTGGGAGCTAGTCATTACCAATTCAGAGTCCTGCATTTTGGTCTTAACACAGCCCCCATGGTGTTCACAAAGATAATGGCAGTGGTTGCATCTGATTTGTCACCTGGACCTTCTGCTGCACTTCATGAAAGATTAGGAATTGCTATCAGTCTGACCAAGAGCCATCTAATTCCAACACAACAGGTAGAATTTATAGGATGCTACCTAGTCTCAACAATACAGATTGCCAGTCTTCCTTGTGCCAGAGTACTTTGTGTTTCTCATAGATACACAGGTACTTAACCTTCTCTCCCAGGAAAATTGATTCTATGGCTCTTGGGTCTAATGGCATCTACAGTAGTCTTGCTTGCCCGATTCTACATGAGCTTTCTAATGGACCCAGCAGTGCAGTGGTCTCAAAATATTCATCTACTGCATACCAGGGTTCATATTACTCTAATCTGCTTTGAACACATTTCTTGGTAGTAGTCTTCTTCAGTGAAGAAAGGATGCGGTTTCCATATGGATCCACCCTTAGAGGCTAGTAAACACGGATGCCTCCCTTTCTAGATTGATACCACCCAGGTAAAACAGCTTGGGAAATCTGTCCCATGTATTGAATCAGATGACAATAAACATTTGGTACAAAAGTTATGTACTTACCATATCAATAAATTCATGTCTGATTTTTATCTGGTTCAACCGCTTACCCCCTTCCAAATTGACACAGATGGGCTTCTGATGACTAGGTAATTCTTACTTATACCCTCTCTGTGAGTAACAAACTGCCTTACAGTCCTACTTCTTGCCTGTCTGCTATTGTTTAGCCTTTAATGTAATATCATGCAGTAGAGTTTTTAGTGGGGCAAACTTGATCTGAGGTAGTAATGTGGAGTGGAGGGAATTATAGGTAGGGGAGGAGTCTGGGGCCCCAGATCTGAGAACCTTCAGAATTGGTGCCAAGGTCTGATGAATTGGATCAGACAAACCCACACATTGAACTGGATGAAAATTGGACAACATGGATCTATTGTTACGGTAAGTACATAACTTTTGTTTACTATCATTTCTCGCTCTGCATCTGTTTGGTGTATAAAAGGACTTGTAGTTGAATTGCTGATGACCCATATTTCCTTGATGATAGGGGTGTCGAGGACAAACCAGTAATAGAAAGGAATGAGTAGGCTGTAGCCTGCTTATCTCTTTGAAGAGGATGTTAATGGGGTTAGGGTTCTAAGAGGAGGCATTTACTTCGATAAAAATACCCGGTAGAAAATGGGGGTATGAGGAAGGAATTGGGTCTATATTGGGACATGCCCTTGCAACAGCGAGATCTGCCTTGCCCTTATGTGCACTGTATTACCACTGTCTGACAAAGTTCTTGTAGATTTGAGAGACTATCCGTGTTTTACGGTATAAACTGGAGTGGTAGACAAGAGTACATTGCAAGTCCTGCCCCTGCAGTGTCCCCCAGATCATAGACAATCACCTCTGAGAGAAAAAAAATGGGAGTTGGAAGACTGCTAGCAAGGACAGCCAGCTGATATGGCTCACCCTGAGATGCTCCAAAAGTTTATAAGTAAGGGAGACAAAGTTGATCATTTATCTGATTATAGTTTGTGTCTTAACTCATTCACTCCAGTGGAGCTCAGGAAGTTTGCACTGTAACTTCCAATGGACGGAGCCTAAGCCTTTTGACGGAATCAAATTATGTCCTCACATTTCAAACAAATGTTCATATTTCTGGAACCATAGGGATTATGAAGTGTAAATGTCAAACTCTATAGCACAAACTATGTTATAGTGGTAGTAGTCTTTAGTAGGTTTTAGGTCTTAAACCAAATTTTATAAGTCACAGTAAACACAGTAACTATTACATTTGTATTATTTTGTAAACTTACAACATCTCAGCAACCACTCAAGTTACACACATACTGTCAGCAGCATTTTATTCATCTAACCCAGAGCTTTCATGCGAGACTGAGTTCTGTTACTTGGTTGTTGAGATATTTAGAAAATTGTGAAGATTATATCTATATAAATTAATATAATATGACAGTTAATATTTATTTACCTGTACTAGACAGAGGTCAAATATTAATGTAGTTGAGTTTGCTATTATGTAAGCTTTAAGATGAAATTTTTGAAAAACCTTGTACATAGCATGATTTTGGAATTATTGATGCAAATATGAACATGCAGTATTTGATGCCTTGAGGTGTCAGTAGGAGTTAAATGCAGATGCACCTGGAGGCATCACTCAGATGTAATAAACGGACTGCAGTAAAGTCTGATTACAGTTGGCTGCACAACTGAGATGCCATAATCACACCAGTTTTGAACATCTAGAGCTTAATACCACTTTTCTCTCATGGTAAAGTAACCGTTGATTAGCTGAATGGCAGTTTTTCAGTAAGGAACCAAAAAATGAGAGCCAGCAAACAGTGACTGTGATAAAAATTTTTGTATTAACTAAACAAAATCACAGCATGTTGTAGCAGTTACAAACCGGTTTCGGCTGGCAAAGCACAGCCTTCTTCAGTGTACAAGAAAATCATGAGATACAAAAGCTGTATATATACAATAGACAAGCATCCTATTGGCTGAGTCCTAAAGGTGTTCATTAAGTCCTGGGGGGGGGGCAACCCTCCCAGTCTAATAATCCATTTCTTTTCTTTTGTATTTAGTATGGAATGCCATTCAGTTTTGTTTGCCCTATTCCCTAAAATCATATCAATAACAATAAAGTTAAACTTGCATGTTGGATGAACTAGTGTATGTTTATAGAGAGCATTGTGCATCCTTTTTTGTCTGATGTTACTGATGTGTTCAGAGATACGTATTCTGAGAGGTCTGGACGTTTGTCCAACATAAAATGAACCACAATTGCAAGAGGCCAAATAGATGATCCAATCACTAGAACAATTTTATAAGAACCTCAAATCAAAGACTTGCGGGCAGTTACGACTAGAAAATTGTTTGGACTTATTGATGTATTTGCAATTGTTACAATGTCCACATGGAAAACAACCATGTAGCGGTTCACCGGACAGTGTTGTTTGTACCAAATCATGTGTATTGTTATCCCTGTGTTTGTAATGGTTGAAAAAAGAATTAAGGTTCTTCCCTTTCCTGTAAGAAAAAAGACAATTATCAGGGATAATGCTGTTGATATCCATATCACATTGTCAAATGTTCCAATGCCTCCGTACACTTTGGATAAGGCGGTTGGAATTGCGAGCATATGTAGTCGTGAATCTGAGAGGTTGGGATGGTTTATTAACATGTGTCTTATATGTAAGTCCATTCTCTACATAGAACAAACCTTGTTACTAGCCATAGTTATATCACCACTTCTGTACCCACGAAATTTGAATCTGGTAGTTATGTCAGATTTGTGTTTCAAATAAGTAGTCTCATCTGAGCAGATAAGTTTAGCACGTATAAATTGTGACTTAGGAGTATTGCGTGCTATGTGAGGTGGATGGTAACTGGAGGCATGCAAGATGGAATTGTATTCTGGGAACTTTCTGTATATCTCTGTAGATAAAGTATGATCCGGGGCCCTCTGGATTAATACATCCAAAAATGTAATAGTGTCCCTATCAAAACTAACAGTGAAATGCAGACCCCAAGCATTGTTGTTTAAGTAACAAATTCCATTAGAGAGCCTTCATCTCCCTTCCATACCAACCAAACATCATAAAGATAACGTCTCCATATGTCAATCTGTGACAAAAAGATGTTTCTTTCCCTGTCATATATAATATGATTCTCAACAAAGGCCATGAAGAGATCAGCATATATAGGGGCAAAGGAAGCCCCCATAGCTGTCCCTTTAGTTTGCCAAAAACATTGTTCCTTGTAATAAAAAACATTACTCGTGAGAACATATTGTGCTAGACCAACCAAGAAGGTATTGAAGTCAGAACTGTATAAGTTTGAGACTTCGAGCCAATAAGCTTTAATGCATTAAGCCCATCTTGGTGTGGAATATTCGTGTATAGGGCACTTACATCCAAAGTACATAATAACCAACTTGGCTCAAGCTGTGTGTCAGAAACAATCTGTAGGAGTTTTGTTGTATCCTGTAGACGTGATCGAATATTGGGTAACAAAGGCTTTAGATGTTTGGTCAGAAATAATGAAAGGGGTTCTGTAATGTATCCTCTACCAGATACAATTGGTCTACCTGGTGGGTGAGAAAGATCTTTGTGGATTTTTGGCAGAAAGTAAATGTATTGATTGGTGGGATCATGAACCAAAAGTTGATTCATAATATCATTGGTTATGATAGCCTCCTCCCTGGCTTGTTGTAAATACCTCTCAATTTGTTTGCTAAACATGTTGGTTGGGTCTATGGACATATGCGAGTAATATCTTTGATCATTAAGTTGTCGCATAGCTTCATTGTCATAATCAACCCAATTTAGGACGACCACAGCACCACCTTTGTCAGCTGTAATAATAACAATTTCCCTGTTGTTTTGAAGTTCAAGAATAGCTTGTTTTTCATCAAAAGATAAATTATTATGTTTTAATGGAATGTCTGAACCCAAAAAGTGTAAGTCCTTGAGTACGCTATTCTGAAACTGCAATACCATTTGATGCATTGGTGGTGAGAAATTGGATCTATGATATATAAATCTATCATGATCATAAGTGGAGTCAGTATCACCAAAAAACAACTTTAAATTCAACAAATGACAAAAATTAACAACATCCTGAGCAAAGGATTCCTCTGACACAGTAAAACCTGGAATGAACGTGAGGCCTTTATTTAACATTCTTATCTGAGTCTGAGATAGTTCAAATACTGACAAATTTAAAACATTGTGATATGATATTTTCATTTCGCCAGAGCAATGTTCAGAAGACCCTGAATGTTCTCTATTTTAACTTTATTGTTATTGATATGATTTTAGGGAATAGGGCAAACAAAACTGAATGGCATTCCATACTAAATACAAAAGAAAAGAAATGGATTATTAGACTGGGAGGGTTGTCCCCCCCCCCCCCCCAGGACTTAATGAACACCTTTAGGACTCAGCCAATAGGATGCTTGTCTATTGTATATATACAGCTTTTGTATCTCATGATTTTCTTGTACACTGAAGAAGGCTGTGCTTTGCCAGCCGAAACCGGTTTGTAACTGCTACAACATGCTGTGATTTTGTTTAGTTAATACAAAAATTTTTATCACAGTCACTGTTTGCTGGCTCTCATTTTTTGGTTCCTGATTGTGTTTGTTTCTTGAGCCTTGCAATTGCTACCGTGCAGGAGGTTTGTTTTCCCAGTTTTTCAATAAGCCATACCACTTATAGCTCTCAAAGGGAGCAGCTCAGAGGCTGTAATGGCCAATAGCTTCTCCAGGTTTTCCAGTATATTTGCCAGTTGTATAGTCAGGATTGTATTGCTGGTTGTTTTGGCAATGTACCTTCACATTTCAGACTATAATATTGGTGAGATTGGGAAGCCACACTTGTCTTTTTAACTGTCTATAAATTACCTCCTAGCGCTGTGATTTTAGGACTGTTAGCTCTCTAGTAAGCTTCTTGAGGTGGTGAATGTGAATAAAACCTTGAATGAAAAGGAAATGCCCCCCCCCTTAGAGTACGAGGAACACCTTCAGTGAAGCTTTCTCAGTTTTGCTCTTTCAAGACTGACTAGACAAATGAAGGAAGTGCTGCTTCTGGTATTGGCACTAAAGTTTTGTATGCATTTTTAATTTCGAGACTCCTTGTCTAGGCAGCCTCACTTTTTATGGCTTCTGACTCGCTCATACACCTCTAATTTTTCCCACTTCTCAAAATGTAATTTCTTCCATCTGTTTATCTGTGCATTCACCCAGATGTGTCCAGAGAAGAGATCATTCTTCAGCAACTTCTTGACCACGTTTCTCTGTATTTTGCTATTAGGACTTGTACCACAAGTCTTCCACATTGAATGTGCCTCATCTCAGAAGTTGAGCATTGTTAAGCCTGGTTAGCATTTGGATGGGAGATTACCTAGAAATATTGGATGCTAATTTATTAGATGTTTGTGGATCAGGTGGTAGCTTTTCTGTCTCAAGGTGTTGAGTTTTAATTTCTAGAGTGGCTGATGTCCTGTCTAGTGAATGCAACATAATGGGCAGTGCTGATGTCCTTCAAGGATGCAACATAATGGGCAGTGCTGATGTCCTTCAAGGATGCATCTGCAGTCCTTACAAATGGGTTGTCCTGTCGTCAGGCAGCCCTTCGGTCGGCCGGATTCCAAAGTCTGGGTCTGGCCTCGGCTGGTGTCGCACTTCACCCGACATCATCTCTGCTGGTCTTCGGGTATAAAGGCATCAGCCGACGCCATTTTCCTCAGTCTTTCTTGCTGCGTGGCGCCCGAAGCAGAAGCTGTTCGCAAGTGCCGGTCGGTCAGATCCAGAGATTACTACTACCGAATACTACTTCGAAGACTTCTAAAAGCTAAGTACCCCGTTGGGGACTCTTTCTTGCCTCAGCCGATGTCAGAAAAAGTGAATAACTGTTTAACTTGTGGGAAACAAATACCTCATAAAGATTTCCACTCTTACTGCTTACCTTGTTTAGGCCCCGACCACGACGTAGCAGCTTGTTTAGCCTGTGCTTCCTTCAACCGACGAACGCTTAGGCGTCGGTCGGAGTTTGCTGAACAGTTTTTCGGCTCAGATTTTGCGTACATTATGCCGTCAGATCATCAGACTACTCAAATTGTTAAACGCAAAGAAAAGGACCGACACTCGCGGTCCGCGGTTTCGGCCGAAACTACGGTTAAGCAAACCGCGAGTGTCTCTGTTTCGGCCGAAACCGAACAAACGGGCCAATCTTCAGCCGAATCCATGACTACTACCGAGGCCCCTTCTGCCCTAGTTGAATCGGCCTCTGAAGTTTTGCCTACTAATGTGGTTTCTCCAGAATTATCGGACACCATCCCTTTAGATGTCTCTACCCCAGCACGTGGGGCTGCTAGGCCTCCTGCAGCCATGTCTATAAAGGCCTTTGCCAGGGCTAAAGCAGCCAAAACTGCTAAGTCTGTGCCTGTTAAGCCCCCCTCTCACAGGCCCAGTTCCAGTTCCCAAATGCTTACTCTGGCAGAGGATCTCATCTCTTTAATAAGGGGATCCCAATCTCACCCAGACAGGGCCTCTCAACCTCCAGAAAAGAGACCTAGAACAGAGCCCCCTGAACCTGTGACCTCAGGTGACTCTTCTGATGATACAGACAATACAGACCATCCAGAGGCTCCTTTTTCTACTTATGAAGATTCTGATGCTGAAGAATCTATTCCTTCTGCCTCTCCACCAGAGGAATTTTCCTTTGGGGAAACCTTACATGCCATGAGAGAGCAATTCCAATGGCAGGGACAAGATTTCTCAGATTCAAGAAAAAGGCTTAGGACCTTTTTACACTTACCACAACATAGGCCCTTAGCTATACCTCCAGTCCTTCCTGTTGTGGATGATGCATTTAATGATGTTTGCACTGCTCCTGATACTTTACCTCCAGCCCCTGCTAAGCCCGATAGGTTTTACAGGGTACCGGACACTCATCACCACTTATACAAGGCTCCTCTTGCAGATCCTGAGACTATCTCCCAGGGGCCTAAGGCAGTAGCCGACCTCAGCGAAAAACCCTCTCCCTTCTGAAAGGGAATCCAGGTCCTTAGAGATGGGGTAAAAAAGTATACACCTCTGCTACTCTCTCAGCTAGAGCTTTGAACTGTCAGTTTCATATGATCCAATACCAAGAGTTTATGCTTGATCAGTTAACTAAGAAACTGTCCTCTGATGATTCCTTAGATAAGAAATATGTTCTAGAAATGGTGAATAACATTCAGCAGGTTAGTAACCATTCTTTAAAATGTGGCTATGATGCACTGGAGGCTTCATTTAGATCAGCCATGACTGGCACAGTTATAAGAAGGCATGCATGGTTGAAAGAACAGGTCTTGCTGGATCATGTTAAAGCAAAGCTATTAGATGCTCCTATGGATAAGATCAGTCTATTCGGTTCCCCTGCCCAACAAGTAATGAAGAAAATGGAAGAGAAGGCAAAATCTGTACAAACAGTTAAAGATTTCTTACAGGTTCAGCCCCCAAGGTTTAGCAGGAACTGGCCTTCCAAAAATTGGTCCTTTCCAGACTCCTCTAAATCTCAGAGAGGCAGGAATAGACGTTCCAGAGGCAGAAATCAATTCAGAGGAGGTGCCTACAGGGGACGCCAGTGACAAGGCAATAACCAACGAGGCACAGATACAACCACTACCACTGCAACAGGACAATCACAGTGACTTGGCTCTGACACCGCCTACCAGGGAACAAATAGCAGCACCCTTAGGCGGAAAGTTAGCTTTATTTTCAAAAAAATGGCACTATATCACAAGAGACAAGTGGGTTTTGCAAACTATAGACCAAGGCTACAGGTTTCATTTCCACACCTTACCAGTAAAAAGAGAAATGCCAAACCTACCACCAAATCAAAAGACAGAAGCTCTAAAACAAATAGCTCAATTGACAAAGATGAGAGCTGTGGAAAGGGTACCACCTACAGAACAGGGCAAGGGATTTTACTCCAGACTCTTCCTAGTACCAAGAAAAGAGAAAAGTTGGAGACCTATTCTCGACTTGTCCGCTTTAAACACATTCATCATTGTTCCAAAATTCAAAATGCTGACCCTACAGCAACTTCTTCCCATGCTGGGCAAGGAGTATTGGCTGGTAACTCTAGATCTCAAGGAGGCATACCTGCACGTCCCCATACGACCAAATTTCAGAAGATACCTCAGATTTCTTGCAGGATCAGAGCATTATCAATTCTCAGCATTGCCCTTTCGCTTATCTACTGCGCCCAGAGTGTTCACGAAATGCCTGGCATCAGTAATCGCTCATTGCAGGCTTCAGGGAATCCAAATTTATCCATGCCTGGACAACTGCCTGATACAAGCGGACAACAACAGCAAGCTGACACAAGACTTACAAAGAGTCATTTGCTTACTACAAGCCCTGGGATACACAGTCAATTTAAAAAAGTCAAGACTGATACCATCCCAGACAAGAACATTCTTGGGTGCAGAATTGGACACAGTAAAACAGATGGCATTCCTAACTGCAGAAAAACAAGAACAACTTCCTCCTTACTACTTGGCATTAACAAAGCAGAACAAACTAACAGCAAGGAAAGTACTGCAGGCCTTGGGCTTCATGGCATCCTGCATAATCATGGTCCCCCATGCCAGACTGCATATGAGAAAGCTACAGTGGTACCTAAAGAATTTATGGTCTCAACACAGGCACAGCTTAGAAACCGAAATACCACTAATCCCATGCCTGAAACAAGAGTTCCTATGGTGGGCTCAGGCATGCCAGGCAAACCCAGGTTTGTCCTTCCACAACCTTCAAACAAGCCAAACCATCACAACAGACGCCTCAGACCTCGGTTGGGGGGCCCACATGCTGGACAAGTGCATTCAAGGCTTATGGACTCCAGATCAGCTGCACCTGCACATAAATCAAAAAGAAATGCTGGCAGTAAAACTAGCAATCCAGAATTTCAGACCATTCCTCAAAGAAGGCCAATTGCTGATAAGGACAGGCAACACCACAGTCATGTGGTACATCAACAAACAGGGAGGCACTCATTCATACCCCCTATGCCGAATGACTCTGGACCTATGGAATATGGCTCTGAGCTACAACATTCAGTTACAGGCAATATTTGTACCGGGAAAAGAAAACATCCTAGCAGACATGTTAAGCAGAACTACCTCGGATGCTCACGAATGGATGCTACACCCGGACATCTTCAAGGCCATCACAAAGAAATGGGAAATGCCACAAATAGACCTATTCGCATCCCCACTCAATCACCAGCTCAAGAAATTCTGCACAAGGACATACCACCCACTTGCTTGGAAGGTGGACTCTCTATCCTTCAGTTGGGAAGGCCTGACAGCATATGCATTCCCACCTCTTCCTTTGATGCACAAGGTACTACTGAAAATCAAAGAGGAACGTCCAAGGATAATTCTGATAGCTCCAAATTGGCCAAGATAACATTGGTATCCATTGCTGAGGAGCATGTCTCGGGGGGGAAACGTGGACACTACCCCTGATTCCTTTGATGTTAACTCAGAGCGACTACAACATCCTGCATCCAAACCTGAAAACTCTGCAACTGACTGCCTGGAACATTACATAAGAGCAACTAACCCAGATTTATCCCAAAGGGTTAAAGACATTATCCTCGAGGCCCGCAGACCTTCAACAAGAAGGAACTATGCAGGAAAATGGAAAAGGTTTGTCATTTGGAGTACTGAAAGAGGGAAAGATGTGTCAAAGGTAGATATTGCCAACATCCTGGTGTATTTGGCAGAGCTTCTCCATACAGGCCTGTCCTATTCCTCCATCAAGATACATGCATCAGCTATTTCTGCAGAATACAGCTTGATCCCCTGTCTTCTCACATCCTCTACTCAGGCAGTTCCTGAGAGGAATTAAGAATGTAAAACCTCCTAGGAAACCACCATTACCAGCATGGGACTTGAACTTTGTGCTAGAAAAATTGACACTCACTCCATTCGAACCAGCAGCAACAGCAGATCTTCAACACCTATCCTGGAAAACTGCTTTCCTACTGGCAATTACTTCAGCAAGAAGGGTTTCGGAACTACAGGCTTTAATGGCAGTACAACCCTTCCTAATCTTCCATCAAGATAGAGTGTCCATGAGAACTAATCCTACATTTATGCCTAAGGTGGTATCCAGAGTGTCTCTAAACCAGGCAATCCACCTACCTACCTTCTTTCCCAATCCACAGAACAGGGGGGAAAGACTGGTGCATACCTTGGATGTACATAGACAGTTCGCTACTACCTGGACAGAACCAAGGGCAATAGAAAAACTGACCAGCTTCTAGTAGCTTATGCAACAGGAAGGGAAGGAAAAGCAATTTCCAAACAGACAATCTCCAAGTGGATAGGAAATTGCATAAGATTCTGTTACTCCTACCATGGAAAGCAAATTCCACAGAACATAAGGCCTCATTCTACAAGAGCTACAGCCACTACCACAGCTTTCTTACGAGGAGTGGCTACCAAGGACATTATTGAGGCTGCTACTTGGACCTCCGTGCATACATTTGCCAAGCATTATAACTTACCTCTATACTGTAGATCCCGAGCAGGGTTTGCCACTGCTGTTTTGCAAGGGATCCTAACTACACCATAAATCTTCTTCCTCCTCCCCTAGTTTGGCTATGGTATTCTACCCATTTGTAAGGACTGCAGATGCATCCTTGAAGGACATAGTACAGTTTTGTACCTACCATAAATGTAGATGTCCGAACAGGATAGCATCTGCAGTCAGGATTACCCACCCTCTCTGTGGTACTCCTAGGGTATTTGCCCACCTAATAGCTAGCTGGGGGGGGATCTCTTATGGTGTAATTTGTTTGTATATATGTACATACATGCTTATTTTTTGTTTGCCTTCTACTTTTTTGGAATCATTGTCATTTACCCAAAAATTTAGCCTTCCAAGAGGGCAACTGGCATCTGGGGCACGAAACACTGAGGAAAATGGCGTCGGCTGATGCCTTTATACCCGAAGACCAGCAGAGATGACGTCGGGTGAAGTGCGACACCAGCCGAGGCCAGACCCAGACTTTGGAATCCGGCCGACCGAAGGGCTGCCTGACGACAGGACAACCCATTTGTAAGGACTGCAGATGCTATCCTGTTCGGACATCTACATTTATGGTAGGTACAAAACTGTACTTTCTGGAGGAGTGTGATGTACTTCAGATGAGATTTTAAGCTGATGTCCCTTCTATTAGTCCTGGTGCTGCCCTGCTGAGTGCCCAGATGAAGACTTTTTTTCCCTTTTAAAAAGGGAAGTAGATTGTAATAAGCACAGTTGCCTATGGCTGGAGAGTAATTGAATTATTGGCTTTCGTTGAAGAATCATACAATGGTATGGTTCATAGACATTTGCCAAGTATGCCATCAAGGAGACCATTTAAGTGTGCATCCCATTTTCCCATTTGTCCCAGAAAACTGTCTGGTTAAGTGACATGCTCAGTCTGTTGTACTAGCAGTTTGTTTTACTAAGCAAATGAAGGCAGAGTCTCAAAGCCTGGACTACAGAACGTGTTTAACAACTTGTACCCATAAATGTTTGTCATGCTGTTCACTGTTGCCTTTCTCATCTATGGGATACCTTGCCTGCAGGTATTCCATGGTTAGCACATCTTTCGTAGCTACACCTTTCCACAGTGGCTTCAGCTGACTCCCTCCCACTGCCAGATAAGTACATAGGTGATTTACAAAGGACATTGGTCAGTGCTGTCTTTATATTTTTTTTGTTGTATACTTTAATATGGTTAACTTTATACAAGTTAGAAAGCATGACAGCAGAATGGATTAATAAAAGTGTGAAAATTATAGTAGTCTACACAAGGATTATATACATAGACATCACAAGGAGGAGGCAGTGTTGTTCAGACTAGAAAGTGGAAATTGTAGCAGCCTGCATAGGAATTGTAAATGCAGACCTCTTCAAGATTACAGTAAAGATTTGAAACCACTAGCTGAAAACTGTAGTTTTTGTACGGTTTGAAATATTGCATTAAACATTTTTTGTGTAGTACCCTTCATGTAATTTTTATTTTTGGTCTGAATATATGATTATTGGCATAAGAAGTCATTTTTTTAAATTCTACCTGGGCATGTATATGGTATTTGATCCAGTACTATACAGTAGGTTATCTAACAAAATAGATCTCTGGGTCCTTGGGTATGTAGAAGCCTAATTAGGCAATACCAGCTGAGATGTAATAGTAAATGGAATCCACTTAGAATATAGAAGATTAACGGGTCAGGTTAAACACACTGGTTAGGTCAGTACTGGGGTCCTGTTCTCGGTCTTTACAAGAGATGATGTAAAAAGTTTAAGAGATGTACAAATCTCTCATTAGCAATCACGCAAACAACAGTGTTGGCTTGAAATAGATGTAGACAGGATAACAGACTTGGCAATACTGGAAGAACTGCCTAAGGTGTGAAGATTTAAATCATGGGGAAAAATGCAAGGAATGCACATGTGAAAGGGAGCTTCATGTTGAAGACGGCAGCAGCTAGCTTCCAGTGGGCAAGTTGTCTTTCTGACATATTTAGTTACATTGCTGATTATTCGGATATTAGTTTTGTTATTTTTGATTGTGCTGTTGCCAGTTCCCTGGTAGCGTCTGTGGAGCTTTACGCTGTTTTATTGGTCTGTCCGTGTTTGGTATCTCTCTGCAGATTGAGCTGTCTGGAGTACCAGTTTTTGGCTATCTTGTGAAACTGAACTTGAACTGTACAAGGAAGACATGAAGTTTTACTGGACTTCCTAGAGTCATAGTTCTGAGAGGAAAGAGTATCCCATTTTCTTGATACTTGGAATATTTAATGGAATTTGCTGTTTGTGGCCTGAATAGATTACATTGTGTTTGGATGTATGCAGTCTTTTACCTTGTCAATGTATCATTTGCCAGCCACTTTAGTATATTACTACAGACTACATTTGAACAATAATCATGGTCATTTGGAATATGTTGAACATGGTGTTGCATATTTCTTCAACATTTTGGTTTCTCTGGGACATGTGATTTACTTTAGGTTGCTATCATTTTGGTGAGCAGGTGGAATTTTTATTTTATCATAGGGTCATAATGGGTTACTAGGCTAATGGCCCTGGGGCCCTTCCTAGCCTATCCAAGAGTTTATCCCCAAAAGGGAGCCTCAGTCAGCACCTATCGCCCCTGTCAATGAGGGACACAGGTGGAACCCCTGGGATAAATGTGTGGTTTCCCATCCACTCATCAAGGTTGCACTAGAAGAGGGTCAGCGAGGTGCTCCTTTTGATGTGTATGGGAAGTCTATTCCAGTGACGGAGCCCCCTCCGGGAGACAAACCTGTCTCTCCAGCAATTTTTCTTGTTGCATATTGGATTCAGGCCTTTTGAGTGAGTAGTGCGTGCGGAGTTAACTTGCGGATATGGAGCATCTGCAGTAGGGCAGTGCCAGAGATTCCCTTGTAGGCAAGAGACAGATCACCCCTGAGCAATCTGTGTACAGAGTAGAGTGATAGTGACTTGAGCTGGTCAGCATAGGATGGGTGTTGGAGGTCATGGATTCTCTTTGTGAGGTATTTCAGTGGCCTTTCCAGTTGGTGTAGATGTTTGGAGAGAGGTACATCCCAAACAGGGCATTATATTCAAGCTATTGGCCTAATGGAGGAGTATAGAGAGATAATAACCTCCTTTTTTCTGGATGCAATCCTTTTACTTGAGATGAACCAAGCAAAAGGCTTTTCTGACCACTGCCACTACATGATGGTCAAACGGGAGGTTATCAACCTGAGTGCCCAGGTCTGTTACAGGTTGTGTGCTTGGGGGGTTGCCGTTAATGTAGTAATCAATAAGGGGTCCTGTCTTTTTTGAATGGAATGCATTTTTTTGCATTTAGCTTGAAGCCATGAGTTTGGCACCAGTCATTAGTTGCTGCGAGACTCTCTTGCAGTATGTTAACATCATTTGAGGAGTCCATGACAGCACACCACTTAGTCATCCACAAACTTGGTCAGCCACACGCCATTTGTCTTTGCCTGGACCTCTGAGAAATAGATGCCAAACAGTAGGGGTCCCAGGATAGATCCCCGGGGAACTCCACTAGTGACATGTCTGCTATTGGAGGTGCCTATTTTGACTTTGAGGGTCCTGTTGGTGAGCCAGTTGGCCACCCACCTGATGAGAGAGGGATTTGCACCAAGTTCTGTTAGCCTTTTGATGATGGCCGAGTGGGGGATTGTGTCATAAGCCTTGGCCAAGTCAAGGTACGCTGTATGTACTGACTTTCCCCCATGCAGGCCTTGGTGATAAGTCTCAAAGAAGTCAACCAACTTCAACAGACATTGTCTACCATTGACTGCTCCGAACCAGGTGGGGTCAAGTGCTTGGAGATTTCCTATGTCCTTGTTTGAGATCCATAATAATAAGCTGCATGACTTTACAGATCAGATGTGTCAAGCTAATGGGGTGATAGTTTCCAGGGTCAGTAGTGGCGCCACCTTTGTGCAAGGGGATGACCATGGCAGATCTTCGTGTTTCACTGTTCCAGTCATTACATTTGGGTTATCTGCTTGCAGGTAGCCCACAGTCGGCCTGATTAACAAAGTCTTGGGTCCTGCATCAGTTGCGGTCCCTTCTTCCATGATGTCAGGTCGTCAGGGGTATAAAACATGCTGTGAAGGCTTGTATAGCCGTGGTACCAGAAGACATTAAAGGCTGCAGTTTTTTCTTGGCTTCTTCGTGTTGAGTATAAAACATGCAGCCAACACCATTACATCAGTCTTTCTTGCCGTGCGGTGCCCGAAGCAAGAGCAGTTCGCAAGTGCCGGTCGGCCGACTCCTGAAATTTTAATTTTCGAGTTTCAGAACCGAAGTCTTCAACTAAAGCTAAGTACCCCATTGGGGAAACTTTTTCTTGCTCCTTACCAATGTCAGTAAAAGTTGATTGCATTACTTGTGGAAAGCAAATGCCTCAAATATTTTCATTTATACTGTATTCCTTGCCTAGGCCCTGAGCAGCGCACTATTAGTCTGTATTTTCGCCTCTAAATGTTTTGGTTCTCGGTTTAATTACCCAGAAATGTCTGTTAGCCATCCGACTACTGGAATTCCAAAAAAACGCAAAGATAAAGAGAGAGGCAGGCCGCCGGGGTCCAAAACTGCCGACGATGCTTCTCCTAAGCCAGTCGCCAGTTTGCCGGTACTCAGTGAAGAGCTTTCACAGCCCCTGATACCCGCTACTTCTGATTCGCAGGCCTCTACTGAGACCCATTTGGAGTCTGGTATGCCGCAAGATGCTTCAACTATGGAACCCGCAGATGTCTCTACTTTGGATGGGTCCGGAGCCGCTGTGCAGGTACTGGCTTCTGAGGGTGTATTCAGGCCTATGGACTTTCATAATAAACCGACGCTTCCTTCACTTAGGCCTAAATCTCGAAACATACCTAAAAAACGACGCCCAGGCCACATGCTCAGGCCTCTATGCCTAAAAAACAAATCAGAATGGCTGAAGATTTAATAACTCTAATCTCAGGGGTAGCCAACCCCCCCCCCCCCCCTTTCTAAGAGGCCCAGGACTGAAGTTGTTCATGAATCTTCTGACCAGGATTCTGATTTTTCTGATTCTTCTGATGATCTGGATTTGCCCTTACCTACTTATGAGGATTCTGATGCAGAAGACTCCATTCCCTCTGCTTCCCCTCCAGAGGAGTTTTCTTTGGGGGAAACCTTGCATACTCTAAGGGAGCATTTCCACTGGGAAAGCCAGGATTTGTATGATTCAAAAAAGAGGCTTGGGGATTTCTTACTCCTACCTCAGCAGAGGCCTTTAGCTATTCCTCCTGTACTAGACATTGTTGATGATGCTTTTTTGGAATCTAGTTTGGCCCTGATTCCCTGCCTCCTGCTCCCAGAAAACCTGACAGATACTACCAGAAGAGGAAAAGGGACAAGGTTTCTACTCAAGACTTTTCCTGGTACCCAGAAAAGACAATTCATGGCGTCCTATCCTGGACCTGTCTACTCTAAACACCTTTTTGGAAATTCCAAAATTCAAGATGCTGACTCTAAAAATTACATCCTATGCTAGGTAAAGATGCCTGGTTGGCAACACTAGATTTAAAAGAAGCATACCTGCACATCCCAATCTGGCAATCTTGCAGAAGATAGCTACGCTTCAAAGCAGGCTACACGCACTATCAGTTCTCTGCACTGACTGCATATGAGGAAACTACAGTGGTATCTAAAAAGCCTATGGTGTCAATATTCTCAGGATCTAGAAGCAATGATTCCTGTCATACCTTGCCTACGCCTAGAATTCCTTTGGTGGGCAGAGGCCTGCCACCAAAACAAGGGCCTAACTTTCACACCATCCCCTGCCACCCATACCCTAACAGATGCATCAGACTATGCATGGGGGGCTCACCTGGCAGGGTAGTGCATTCAGGGAAATTGAACCCAAGTGAAATGCACCTGCTTATCAATCAAAAAGAAATGTTAGCTGTACGGAATGCTCTGACAGCCTTCAAGGACCACGTTCTTCCAGGACAACTAATGGTAAAGACGGACAACACCACTGTTATGTGGTAGATAAACAAGCAGGGGGGTACACATTCTTACTCCCTGTGCAGACTAGCCATGGCATTGTGGAACACAGCCTTGAGCTACCAAGTGCACCTACAAGCTCAATTCCTGCCAGGAAAATTAACTACACTCACAGACTGACTAAGCAGAAAACTCATGGACCCACACGAGTGGAAACTGGAACCAAGGACTTTCAACATGTTGACAAACAAATGGGGGAGCCCAGATATAGACCTGTTTGCCTCTCCCCAGAACTACCAATTGGACGAATTTTTCACAAGGACTCCCCACAAGCAAGCATGGAAAGTGGATGCTCTGTCCTTCAGCTGGAAAAAACCTATCAGTCTATGCCTTCCCCCCTCTGCCTCTGCTTTCCAAAATACTAAAAATCAAACGGGACAAACCAAGGATGATTTTGATTGCTCCAGACTGGCCATGCCAACACTGGTAACCCCTCCTGCACAGTGTGTCACGGTTATCCCCATGGCACCTGCCTCAGACTCCTTCCCTGTTGTCTCAGCAGGAGAACCAGATTCTGCACCCTCTGGTTCTAACACTGAACCTTGCAGCCTGGCTAATTACATAATTTCTCCTCTACCATCCCTCAGTAAACCTGTGATGGATATCATTTTAGAAGCAAGGAGGCCTAGTACTAGAAAATCTTATGCTGAAAAATGGAAAAGATGCTGTGCCTTGAACCAGTTCTCGAGTGATGAGCACAGCAACACCCAATTTACCTCAGATTTTACAGTACTTAACTGAGATGATTCACGAGGGCCTGTCTTTTTCCTCCATTAAAATCCATGCCTCAGCCATTTCCTCTCATTATAGCACAGAACCTCCGCTCTTCTCTCATCCACTGCTCAAGCAGTTCCTCAGAGGGGCCAAACATTTGAGACCACCCAGGAGAGCTCAAACCCCAGCCTGGGACCTTAACTTTGTTGTAGAGAAACTCACTCTACCTCCTTTTGAGCAAGCTGCTACTGCAGACTTAAAATTTCTTTCTTGGAAAGCAGCTTTCCTTTTAGCAATCACTTCAGCTAGAAGGGTATCTGAATTACAGGTCCTTATGGCAGTGGAGCCTTTCATCATCTGTCATGGGGGCAGGGTGTCCCTCAGAACCAATCCATCCTTCATGTCCACGGTCGTATCCAGTGTGACTCTTAATCAGTCTGTTCATTTGCCAACCTTCTTTCCCAATCCACAGAACAATGGGGAATGGATACTGCATTCATTAGATGTGCACAGACAGCTTAGATTCTACATGGACAGGACTAAACCTCAAAGGAAATCTGAACAACTGCTGGTGGCATTTGCTGCAGGGGAAGAGGAGATGGCTATTTCAAAGCAAACCATTTCTAAATGAATAGGCCATTGCATTCATTTCTGCTGTAAGCACCATGGAAAACCTATCCCCCCGGGGGATCAGACCTCACTCCACCAGGGCTGCATCTACCTCTACAGCCTTTCTCAGAGGCGTCCCTACCAGGGACATCCTAGAAGCTGCTACCTGGAGTTCTGTGCATACTTTCACCAAGCATCATCATTTGCCAATTTTCTCTAAATCCGGAGCTGGCTTTGCTACTGCAGTCTTGCAGGGCCTTATAGCTGGTCCTAATGCTATCTAAATTCCTCCTCCCCAACCATAGCTTTGGGAATCTACCCAAATGTAATGACTGCAACAGTGAAACACTAATAACATAGTACAGTTGTGTACACGTATCATAAATGTAGATGTTAGAGTGTATTCACTGTTGCAGTCCTGGTTACCCTCCCTCTAGCCCCCTAACTTCTTTTGGCTATACCTCTACTTTCCTTTACTATGCTTAAAAGCCTTTTTGGTGTATTTGCTTTTTTGTTGGAGGCATGTCATTTTACTTTTATATTTAATTGCTCCCCCATTAGGGGGGCACTTGACATTTGGGGCAAGAAAAACTGATGTAATGGCGTCTGCTGCATGTTTGCAGTGTGGTTTTGATTCATTAGAGGCATCTTGCAGGGCTGCTGTCACTGGGTCTGTACTTAGAAGGCATGCTTGGTTTAAGGAGCAAACTTTGCCAGATCATGTTAAAGCTTAATTACTGGATGTTTCCTTAAACCAAGACCTCCTGTTTCGCAACAAAACAGAAGCAGTACTTAAAAAGATGGAGGAAAAAGCTAAATCTATGCAAACTGTTAAAGATTTCCTGTAAGTACAGCCTCCCAGATTTAGTAGGCACTGGCCTTCTAAGAATTGGTCCTTTCCTGTCTCTTCCAGGCCTTCTCAGTCCAAATCCAGGACCAGCAGACCACCCAGGCTTCAGTCTCAAGGTACTCACAGGCCTAAGCAGTGGGGGGGGTTCGCACTTCCAAAGCTGGAAGTGGTAAGTAAACTGTCAACATTGACTTAACCTTAATCCTTCCAAGCCCTGCTCAACTGATGGTTCCTTTAGGGGGGAAAGATCGCCCTGCAAGCAAAAAACTGGGAACTCATTACCCAAGACAAATGGGTTTTAAATATAGTTTCCCAAGGATACAGATTCCACTTCCACTCCTTACCAACCCCAAACGGTTGGCCAGACCTACCCCTAAATCAGTGGGCAGAGGCTTAAAGCAGGTTCTCTCTTCTAAGTATAAGGGCTATTCAGCCTGTCCCAGAAGTGGAATGGGGGCAAGGTTTTTTACTCACGACTTTTCCTGTTACCCAGAAAAGACCATTCCTGGCATCCTGTCCTGGACCTGTCTATCCTAAACACCTTTTTGGTAATCCCAAAGTTCAAAATGCTAACTCTTCATCAGTTGCTTCCCATGCTAGGCAAAAATGCCTGGTTGGCAACATTGGATTTAAAGGAAGCTTACTTGCACATCCCAATAAGGGAATCTTGCAGAAAATGCCTACGCTTCAGAGCAGACTACATGCACTATCAGTTCTCTGCACTGCCCTTTGGCTTATCTATTGCACCCAGGGTATTCACAAAGTGCCTAGCTCCAGTCATTGCATTCTGCATGCAAAGAAATCTTCAGATATATCCATACCTGGATGATTGTCTAATTCAGGCAGAAAGCCAGGACATAGTACTAAACATCTGACATTTGTAAAGAAACTATTAACTTCACTGGGGTACACCATAAACGAAAAGAAATCACACCTAGTACCCTGCCAAAAAATTGTATTCCTGGGGGCAAGCTTGAATACAACTTCCCAGATGACCTACCTCATGCAGGGAAACAACTTCATTTGACAGCCTACTTCAAACTACTGGCCACAAAGACCCAGCTATCTGCAAGGAAAATACTGCAAGCCCTGGGGTTCATGGCCTCTTGCATTCTACTAATTCCATATGCAAGACTGCGTATGAGGAAACTACAATGGTATCTAAAAAGCCTATGATGTCAACATTATCAGGACCTAGAGTGAATGATTATCATTTCTTGTATAAGAACAGTGTTCCTTTGGTGGGGCAGAGGCCTGCCATCACAACAAGGGACTGCCATTCACTCTACCCACTGCTGCCCAAACCCTAACAGACGCATCAGACTATGCATGGGGGGCTCACTTAACAGGGCAGTGCATTCAGGGCAAATGGAAACAGAGTCAAATGCACTTGCATATCAATGAAAAAGAAATGTTAGCTGTGCAGAATTCTCAAGGACCACATTCTTCCAGGACAGTTATTGGTAAAGACAGACAACACCACTATGCGGTACATAAACAAGCAGAGGGGAAACCCACTCATAACCTCTCTGCAGACTAGCCATGGCTCTGTGGAACACCGCTTTGAGCTACCATGTGCACCTACAAGCTCAGTTCCTGCCAGGCAATCTAAATACACTGGCAGACGACCTAAGCAGAAATCTCATGGACCCACACGAGTGGCAACTGGAACCAAAGATATTCAACATTTTGAGAAACAAATGGGGGAGCCTAGAGATAGACCTGTTTGCCTCCCCTCAGAACTACTAATTGGACAAATTCTGCACAAGGATTCCCCACAGACAAGCTTGGAAAGTGAATGTCCTGTCCTTCACCTGGAAAAACCTGTCAGTTTATACTTTCCCCCCTCTGCCTCTCCTCTCCAAAGTTCTACTAAAGATCAAATGGGACAAACCAACGACAATACTCATTGCACCAGACTGGCCATACCAACACTGGTCTACCTCCTCTTGCGCCATGTGTCACTGCTGGAACCATGGCACCTGCCTCAGACCCCTTCCCTACTGTCCAAGCAGGAGGGCCAGATTCTGCACCCCCAGCTTTAAACCCTGAACCTTGCAGCCTGGCTAATTACCTGAGCTCTCCATTACCATCCCTCAGTAAGCAAGTGATGGATGTCATTCTGGAGGCAAGGAGGCCTAGTACTAGAAAATCCTATGCTGAAAAGTGGAAAATATTCTCTTCCTGGAGCCTAACTCAGGGGATGGACACAACAGTGCCCATTTTACTGCATATTCTTCAATACTTAACTGAGATGCTTCACATGGGCCTTTTCTTCTCTTCCATTAAAATTCGTGCCTTGGCCATTTCAGCACATTATAATATAGAGCCACCCCTCTTCTCTCATCCACTGCTGAAGCAATTCTTCAGAGGGGCCAAAAACTTAAGACCACCCAGGAGAGCCCCTACTCCAGCCTGGGACCTTAACTTTGTATTGGAAAAGCTCACTCTGCCTTCCTTTGAGCCAGCTGCAGAGTTGAAATTAATTTTTTGGAAAACAGCCTTCCTTCTAGCCATCTCTTCAGCAAGAAGGGTGTCTGAACTACAGGCCCTCATGGCAGTGGAGCCTTTCATAATCTTTCATGCGAACAGGGTGTCCCTTAGGACCAATCCTTCCTTTATGCTCAAGGTGGTATCCAGTGTGGCCCTTAATCAGTCCATTCATTTGCCAACGTTCTTTTCTAATCCACAGAACAAAGGGGAATGAGTACTGCACTCCTTGGACGTGCACAGACAACTTAGATTTTACTTGGACAGGACTAAGCCTATCGGGGAAATCTGAACAGCTGCTGATTGCATTTGCTGCAGGGGCAGAGGAGAAGGCCATTTCAAAGCAAACCATTTCTAAATGGATAGACCATTGCATTCATTTCTGCTGTAAGCACCATGGAAAACCTACCCCACAAGGGATTAGACGCCATTTCCACCAGGGCTGCATCTACCTCTACAGCCTTTCTCAGAGGTGTCCCTACTAGGGACATCCTAGAAGCTGCTACCTGGAGTTCTGGACATACCATCACTAAGCATTATCACTTGCCAATTCTTTTTGAAATCCAGAGCTGGCTTTGCCGCTGCAGTCTTGCAGGGCCTTATAGCTGGTCCTAATGCTATCTAATTGCCTCCTCCCATCCTTAGCTTTGAGGAATCTACCCAAATGTAATGACTGCAATAGTGAAACACGAAGAACATAGTACAGTTGTGTACACCTACCATAAATGTAGATGTTTGAGTGTGTTCACTTTTGCAGTCCTGGTTACCCTCCCTCCAGTCCCCTGCCTTCTGTTGACTATACCTCTCTTCTTGTTTAATGTACTTAAAGCTTTGTGGTGTATTTGCTTTTTGTTGGTGTAACTTTGTATATAATTGCTTCCCATTAGGGGGGCACCTGACAATCTGGGGCAAGAAAAATTGATGTAATGGTGTCGGCTGCATGCTTTATACCCCTGACTACCTGACGTCATGGAAGATGAGACAGCAACCGACGCAGGACCCAAGACTTTGATCAGGCCAACTGAGGGCTACCTGCAAGCAAATAACTCAAATGTAATGAATGCAACAGTGAATACACTCTTAACGTCTACATTTATGGTAAATGTACACAACTGTACTTTCTCCACTCTGCTGGAATGAAGCTAGTACTTAGGCTGTGGTTGAATAGGGTGCTCAATGGCAAAACCAGTTCTTGGAGATGGTGCAGAATGCATCCTTGGATACTGTGTATTCCCATGGAAGCTGTTTTCTTTGCCTTGGATAGGGCCTATAACACTTTATCTATGGAGATGTGAGGTGCGTGACAAGTATCGGGGATGTCGAATGGTTGAGTGCAAACTTCACCCCCTTGTCCCCTCTCCCCAAAGGCCCTATCTGCCAGCAGGTTGTCCAAGTCAACAGGATCAGTGTAAATTATACTGTTAAGTACTAATTCAGAACAAACCTGGGCTTTGCAATGGAGTTTCCTGATGTAATTGAAGACTTTATGCTTTCTCTTTGTTATGGAGGCTAGTTTCGATTCATAATTGTCTTTGGAGATTTTCACTAGTGATCTAATTTGCTTGTTGAGGCTAAGGAGGGGGTTTTTCCAATTTGGAATTTGTTCCCTTTTACCCTTGGACAACAGTTTCTTCCTTTTTATTGTGAAGCTTGTTGATGGAGGATGTCCACCAAACAGGTTTATGCTTCCTTGAGAAGCAGGTTGTAGTTCTATTGGGTATGGCTGAGTCCATGCAGTTAGTACAGATGCTTGTATACTGCATTGGCATACTGTTCAGCATAGTTGCCTGCATCTTCTGAGGGGGGGACTGTGGTGTGAAGCCACAGATACCCTCCCTTAGGAGGCTGTAGTCAGCTTTTAAGAAGTTTTTTAGCTGGATTATGGCTGGGATGGGGAGGTTGGGTGGGAGAAATACTTTGAATGAGACAGTGCGATGATCTGATCTCACCAGGGAAGAACATAGTATGGGAGTGGTGCATCGGTCACCCTTATTGGTAAGAACTAAGTTCAGAATGTTATCTCCCCTTGTGGGGGGGTGAGACGAGATGGTCTAGTGTGTGAGAATGGATGAAGTCGAGGAATCTTTAAGAGTGCATTAGTGCAGGAATAGTTCACCCAGTCTGTGGTGGGTAGTTGAAGTCACCAAGGATCAGAGTGTTGGGGGTACCTTGATGGAGTCGAGTAGATTCAGGTAAGATGAGGGGGTGTCCTCGAGTCATGGAAGCTGGGGCATTTGTAGCTAGCTATAACTTGGATGGGTGTCTTGCCCAACTGTCAGTTGTATCTGGAGTAGTTCCAGTACGTCTTGCTGACAAACCAGTTTGGAGGTGTGTAAGTCCTTAATGAAGACAGATACACTGCCACCCTCAGTCTTCCTGACCTGATTTTGGAGTCTGAATGTGTGGAATGAGGTATAGCCTGGTAAGGCAGGGGTGTTGTCCACAGCCCTGAGCCACGTCTCCATGACTGCACAGACATCAGGATCTTCTAGTGCAAGGAGGGCTTCCAGTGAGTCCATTTTCAGGTTAAGGCTCCTAGCATTAATCAGCATGACCTTCAGTTTGTTTTTTGACAGATCTTTTAAGTTGAAAGGTTCATCTTTGGGATATTGCCTAAAAAAGCATAATGTGGAGACAAGAGCCTTGGCCAGGATCCAGAAACCCAGTGTTGACAGGTGAAGGCCATCTCTGGCAAAGCATAGAGGCCCATCGACAGTCATCCCAGGCAGACAGATACTGGATCCCCTTGGAATGACACCAGAAACCAAATCCATCATTTTTTGTTGGTATTGTGGTATCATTCTTGGTGAAGGTAGGATGCTGTGTAGGGCTAGGGTCATATCTGCCTGGAACACAGAGTTCAATAATGTGTCTCTTCATGTATTCCAGGGAGGTGCATCTCAAGTCATTCACACCAACATGTACAATGACAGAGTCATACTTGAGACTTAAGTGCTTGCATGATGTGGCGGATTCTGGCACCAGCCATACAACTAACCATGACAACCTTGTCGAGCCTAGTGAGGAGGACATCAATGTGTCTCACAACTGAGTCGCCAATGACTAGTGTGTTTGGTTTATTATGTCTTGTGGGCTGTGATGGTTTATTGTTTTGCCTTATGAGTTTTGTTTGTGAGGCACTGGTGTGTTTGCTGTATGTGATGTGTTTGGTGGTGTGTGTGGAATGTGTGCATGTTTTGTAGGCCTCTGCTGTTTAGGTAAGTTTTTATTGAGGACCTTTGCATAGGGGTGTGTTCTGCTTGGCTGTGTGAGTGGTGTGATGCTTGTTCTGGCAATCTCCACTTTGTCAGGATTACTGACTGGCACGAGACAGCATGGAATCCAGGCTACTGATGTACATGCATTTCTCGCAAATGGATGAAGTCTGTGCTAGAAGTGAATTGTCAGTAAACATGAAGCAGTTGCTACACTGTTTCAGTATGCCTTTGTCAACCAGGTTGACAGGAGAAGGTTCATAGGTGTTTACTAGGCTAATGACCACAAGGACCTTTTTAAACCTAGCCATGCATCCCAAATCTCTGTCTAGTTCTGATACACTTGATAAGTGTAAGCATGGGCCTGGGAGATGAACAATTTACAGGTTACTTGTTTGCATCAGAAACATAGGTGCCAAACCAGGGATGAATTTCCAGTTTCCCATGCCAATTGTCTAAGTTGCTCTTGAATTGGAATATGGAGGAACTCTGCTTCACATGGATGGGGAGCCTCTTCCTTCCATAAACAGGTATGTGTCCCAAAGACTACCCTGTGTCTCCAGCAGGTACTATTTATAGCACAGGCAAGGTTTAAGTCTTTAGAATGGGTTATTCTGGTACTGTTTGTTTTGTGGGTTTGCAAGAGGTCCATCAGAGTGGGGTCTGACAATGCCCTATATCTCAAGCATAGATGTCCCCTCAAAAGCCTGTACGAGACTGAATACAGGAATAGACCCCTGTGGTGGTCTGCATAGGACATATTACTTATGCCCTGTTTCCTTTTAGTGAGGAAACTGGATTTTCCAGTTGTTGGATATGCCTGGTTAGGTACATACGAAAGGGGGCAGTGTACTCAATGATAGGTCTGATGAATGCCGAATATAGTGGAACAATGACCTCCTTGGACTTGGATGCCATACCTTTGTCCAGACCTAATGCTCTGAATGCTTGGGCGGACTTATGGAGATAGGGTTTTGATAAGGGTTTGTCCACAAGACTAGACCACAAGAACCTTTTTAAATGTAATTAACTGGCCTGAAGCACAAGAAACTAATATTTTGTATAACTTTTGTATTGCAGAGAGGCTTGACTTGGGCTTCAGCATTATAAGCAGTCCTTCCTTGGTTTTGTTCAAGGCAGATAACTTTATTTCAGTTTTGTTACTTGTTTGGACAACAGTATGCTGTATTGCACTTCATTGTATCACAATAGTTTAATGATCCTCTGGCTACATTGCATTGGCTGCTTTAAGTTGTAAAAAAGTGCTTGGGAAATGAGCACTACAATGTACTTAAGCACTAGCTGGTGCTGAAGTGGATAAGGACCCATGAGGTTAGTGCTACCTAATGATATGAAAGTAAGGAGTGCAATAGATCATGATGGAAGGCTGGTGAAGTACTGGGCTGCAAAGTGAAATACACCACCAGTAGACAGAAGTTATGCCTGTATGAGAGGAAGATAAAAACTGTACAAGGGCTAAGTGTACAGACTTAAATGATAAAAAGTCAAAGCACCTTAAGAGAATTTTTGGGAACAGATTAATCTGTTTTAATCCCCCTTCCTTTTCTGTCAATTTAAATAAGAGGAGACACACACAGTGAGATGTGTACTCCAGTCCCAAAGCCCCATCCTGTTTGGAATTTGAATGTGCTTTATGATTGGAACAGTCCTTCTGAAGTGTTAAAATTGGTAACAGACATAGAGTTGGACTACATGAGGACAGAAGTATGGCAGTTCTTGAGAGGGTGTGGGGAAGTAAAACTTAAATTAGATCTGTAGCTTATGTATTCTATATGGAAACTGGCAGTTAAAGTGGCAACGTTTGTTGATATATTCTGTGCTTTAGCTTTAAGAAAAAAGCCCAGACATGTTAATATGTGAAAGTGAGAAGTCACCCTTTTTTATTTTGGAACTTTTACAGTCTTTTGTGACATTTCTTAAAATTGAAATGTTTAGTTTTAATTTTTTAGATTTATTTCTACTATTTGACTCCTGATATATGTGATGTTTGTTTTTTAGATATACCCCAGTGGGTCGTTCATTCTTTTCCCCTCCAGAAGGTTACTACCATCCACTGGGAGGAGGCAGAGAGGTTTGGTTTGGCTTCCATCAGTCTGTCAGACCAGCCATGTGGAAAATGATGCTCAACATTGATGGTAATATTTTTAATATTTGGTATATATTGTAATTATGCTAAATAGTTTACCGTTTTCATTTTGCTTGACTGAGAGCAGCAGTTTTCTCTTGACATACAAGAGAACAATTGATACAATGGCTAAGTGGCTTGCCTTCATTTTCTTTTGTGGATGGGGGTTGAGGTTAGCACTTTCGATGTGTTAATGGCAACTAGTGGCACAGGTGGTGGTGTTTTGCACTTATGAGGAGGAGGCAGTAATAGTATGGATTTACACACGAGAATGCTGATGTCATGGGGTACCAATACATGAGCACAAACACTATGCTCTACTGTAAAGTGGCAGTCTCACTGTTTTTCATTCTTGGTATGATGTGTTGGTGTCACCTTTTGTAGTTCTCAGATTATCATATATACTATCATCAAAACAATTACTCTAAATACTGGCTTTAAGTAATGCATTTGATATGTACATTGGTACTATAGTAAGTACAGAATATGGTATCCTACCAGTAAAATAACAGAGAGAGGAAAAAGCATTCTTGAAGATCGTAATCTATAGTATTGCTTTTGCAGTCACCTCCTTATCTTTGAAGAAAGTGAGTTAATGACCTTAGTAATGCATTTGTCTACTACTGTAATCAGACCCTTTCCATATCACTGTAATGTGTATAGTCTACTGTTGTCGTTGACTTGTTTCCTTTTCCTCATCACTAAATAAATGCATTACTGTAACCATAGATGTTCATCGTGTTTCACTGTTGCAGTCATTACACTTGGGGTTATCCTGCTGGCAGGCTACCCGCAGTCGGCCTGAATTCCAAAGTCCTTGTCTGGCGTCGGCTGCTATCGCCTCTTCCCTGACGTCAGTGCGCCAGGGGTATTTAAGATGCAGCAGACGCCATTTTCTTCAGTCTTTCTTGCTGTGCGGTGCCCGAAGCAAAAGCAGTTCGCAAGTGCCTGTCGGCCGACTCCGGATCTGAAATTCAATTTCAAAAATCTCAGAAGTCTTCAATAAAGCTAAGTACCCCGTTGGGGAAACTTTTTCTTACTCCAGACTGATGTCAGTAAAAGTTAACAATTGTATTTCTTGTGGAAAGGAAATGCCTCAAGGATTTTCACTCTTACTGTATTCTTTGCTTAGGCCCTGACCACGACATTGCTAGTTGTTGGTTTTGTGCTAGATTCAACCAACGCGCTATTAAGCGTCTGTTTAATTTTGCTTTACATTACTTTGGCCGAAGGTTTAACTACATAATGCCGTCGGAACAACCGTTGACCGGAATTCATAAAAAAGGCAAAGAAAAGGACAGGCATCCCAGGTCCAAAACCGATGAAGCCTCTTCTAGGCCAGTCTCCTGTTCGCCGGTTCTCAGTATGGTACTTTCGCAGCCGGTTTGTCGCCTGATTCTTTACCCCCTGCACCAGTCAAGCCAGATAGGTACTACAGGGTCCCAGACTCTCATACATTTCTTTATAAAAACCATGATGCTGACCCAGAAACACTTTCTCAGGGTCCCAAAGGGGTCAAGGCTTCCACTGCAAAAAAAACCTTGTTCCCTGATAGGGATTCTAGAGCACTGGATAGATGGGGAAAAAAGTTTACACTTCTGCTACTTTAGCTGTAAGGGCTTTAAATTGCCAGTTTCACATGCTTAAATATCAACAATACCTAATGTCTTTGCTAAAACAGAAAATGCCTACAAGCTCAGAATGTCCCGACAGTAAGGAAATGCAGGATTTATTGCATGCAGCTGAACAAGTTGGAAAGCATACTCTGCAATGTGGTTTTGATTCATTAGAAGCTTCTTGCAGAGCCGCAGTTACAGGTTCTGTCATTCGAAGGCATGCTTGGTTAAAAGAAAAAAGTTTACCTGATCATGTTAAAGCAAAATTGTTGGATGCTCCATTACAGCATGATACTTTGTTTGGTGTTAAGGCAAAGGAGGTGTTAAAGAAAATGGAGGATAAAGCAAAATCAATGCAGACAGTAAAGGATTTCCTACAAGTTCAGCCACCTAGATTTAGTAGGAACTGGCCTTCTAAAAATTGGTCCTTTCCAGTGTCAGACAGACCACAGAGGCAGATACAGACGCCCATGAGGCAGATCTCCGCCCCCCAAGGCTCATACAGACCTAAACAATGGGGTGCTTGAGCCCCCAAAGGCGGTGAAGACAAATCACAACCTTATAGGAAACGGTCCCAACGACTTCCCTCTACAAATGCCAAGCACTTATCTTTTGGCAGCTCCCTTAGGGGGAAAACTAGCACTTTTCTCACAAAATTGGCACAGGATCACCTAGGACAAATGGGTACTGAATATTGTTTCTCAGGGTTACAGGTTCCACTTTCACACCCTACCAAGGCCAAAAGGTATGCCAGATCTGCCACAAAATCAATGGGCAGAGACACAAAAACAAATTTCTGCTCTCATGGACATGAGAGCTATTCAAAAAGTACCACAACAAGAACAGGGGCAAGGATTTTACTCAAGACTTTTCTTGGTACCCAGAAAGGACAAAGCCTGGAGATCAATATTGGACCTGTCAATTCTAAATACTTTCCTGGATGTTCCAAAATTCAAAATGTTGACACTGCAGCAACTTTTACCCATGCTGGGCAAGAAGGCTTGGCTAGTTAATTTGGACATCAAGGAGGCATACCCTCATGTCCCAATCAGACAATCTTGCAGAAGATACCTCAGATTCATAGCTGGCTCAGTGCATTACCAATTCTCTGCACTGCCCTTTGGCTTATCTACTGCACCCAGGGTCTTCACAAAATGCCTGGCACCAGTAATTGCATATTGCAGACAAAAAGGAATACAAATATATCCCTACTTGGACGATTGCCTTATTCAAGCAGAGAGCAAGGACATTCTACTAAAGCATCTGGCATTTGTAAAAAAATTACTAATTTGCCTAGGGTACACAGTAAATGAACAGAAATCAAAACTAGTGCCCTCTCAAGAGATAATATTCCTGGGTGCAAGCTTAAATACAACTGCCCAGATGGCTTGTCTCACACCAGACAAACAAAGGCAACTGACTCATTACTTTCAAATGATGGCAACAAAGACCCAGCTACCTGCAAGAAAAATTCTGCAGGCTTTGGGCTTCATAGCATCTTGCATACTGCTAATTACATATGCAAGACTGCATATACGGAAGCTACAATGGTATCTAAAAAGTGTTTGGACTCAACATTGCCACAGCCTGGAAACAATAATAACTCTGATTCCCTGCCTGCAACAGGAGTTTCGATGGTGGGCACTGGACTGTCACCACAACAAGGGACAGCCTTTCACTTTACCCACAGCCAGGCAGACACTAACAACAGATGCATCGGATTATGCCTGGGGGGCACACATGGCAGGAAAATGTATTCAGGGCACGTGGCCCGCGGACCAAATGCATCTTCACATCAATCAAAAAGAGATGCTAGCTGTACAGAATGCCCTGACAGCCTTCAAGGATCTACTACATCCAGGACAACTATTACTAAAGATGGACAATACTACAGTTACGTGGTACATAAGCAAGAGGGCACACATTCCTACCCCCTCTGCAGGCAAGCCATGACTTTGTGGAACACAGCACTGACCTACCAAGTACATCTACAGGCACAATTCCTGCCAGGAAAGAAAAATACCCTGGCAGACTAAGCAGAAACCTCATGGACCCTCACGAGTGGAAACTAAATCCACAGGTCTTCAGCATGGTAACAAGGAAATGGGGATGCCCAGACATAGATCTTTTTGCCTCCCCTCACAAGTGCCAACTACAGAGATTTCTGCACAAGGACTTATCACTCACAAGCATGGAAAGTGGATGCTCTATCGTTCAACTGGAAAACCCTAACACCTTATGCCTTTCCACCACTGCCTCTCCTTCCCAAGGTGCTCTTAAAAGTCAGACAAGAGAAGCCACAAATGGTATGATTGCCCTAGACTGGCCATGCCAGCACTGGTACCCAATCCTAAAGAGCTTGTCTCAAGGCCCAGCCTGGACTTTACCTCAAATTCCTCATCTTCTGACTCTACAAAACAATCAGATCCTGCACAGCCAACTCAGAACCTTAAATCTGGCTGCATGGTGGATAATATAGCCACTCAGAACACATCTCTCTCTAAAGCTGTTATGGGTGTCATTTTGGAAGCCAGGCAGCCAAACACCAGGAAATCTTATGCAGAAAAATGGAAGAGATTTTGTGCCTGTAACCAGGCACAAGGACTTGAACCACTTGTTCAAAATATTCCTCAGATTTTACAATACTTAACTGAGATGCTGGACAAAGGCCTATCCTTCTCATCAATTAAGATCCATGCCTCTGCAATTTCAGCTCATTACAATACGGAACTTCCTATTTTCTCTCATCCACTGCTAAGACAGTACCTCAGAGGGGCAAAAAACATAAGACCCCCAAGGAGAGCACCGATACCTACATGGGACCTCAACTTTGTCTTAGAAAAGTTCACACAGCCTCCTTTTGAGCCAGCCAATACAGCTGATATAAAATTCCTGTCATGGAAAACTGCTCTGCTCCTAGCAATAACTTCAGCAAGAAGAGTCTGAGTTACAGGCATTTATGGCAGTGGAACCTTTTATCATTTTTCATCAGGACAGGGTTTCTCTAAGGACAAACCCAACGTTTATGGAAAAGGTAGTATCCAGTGTGGCTTTTAACCAAACCATTCATTTGCCAACATTTTATCCAAATCAAAGTACAAAAGTGAGGAACCAACCACAAGGAATGCGCATGAAGTAGTTGTATAAAAATCAATGATATTCCAAATGAAGAGGTAGTCAGCAGTCCAAAGTATGGTCCAAAACACGTACTTTATTAAAATACAGAGATAAGCGCTTTCGCGTGGTAAAGTCCACGCTTCATCAGATATTATTTAAAAATGCATATACGCTAGTATATATCCGCTAAAACGCGGGAAATTAACCAAATTGCTTAATGCATAAAGCCTGTATTCCGGTGTTAAACGCTCACTAGATGAGCTCATTGATTGACTAATGTTTTAGCACCGAAACAAACATTGCCTTATAAATACATTTCAAGCTTTTTAAAACAATCACACAACATTAAGCATATCTTTGAGTAATAGGTTATAAGTATATGCCTAGTCAAATATTTGTCACAATGTTGAAAGCAGAATGTCTATGAACTAATATTGCGTATGCTGTTAAACTTGCAACAGATCAACATTTCCCCAATCCATAGATAACAAAGTCTGACTGATGTTTGCTAAATGTATTTAGTAGCATTAAAATATTAATAGCCTATAGCAGCAAACAAACAAACCTGTAATTCCTTTAATCAACACCATAATAGAGCCAAAGTCCTAAATAAATACTTATCAAATCTCAGACGTGGTTCTCCAGATAAACATTGCTCAAATGCGTAACATCACGTGCATGTCTCTCGCTGAGCTACGTCAGAACAAAAGCAAAAGCAGCATCGGTGGTGCTAAGCTTCCTTCTATGGCATCTCCCAGGATTATTTCGCTTCTTATTGGCAATTAATGTCAATAAATAATGCCATAATAAATGCTAACAAAATAAGAAGCGGAACTTTTACTGCGAAATGTTAACATATATCATATTTTATTACTTATATCAAACAGCCCATCTTGAATCCCAAATTTTGATACTAAGTAAGTTTTACAGATGGAAATTAACAAGTAAATAAATTAGTCCGCTAGTATAGCAAAGACCTAAACCTGAATAAACAGATAATGGCTCATGGTGTAGAACCTTAAGGACAGTGACAAATAAAGTAGGCTGACTGTATACTTATTATGCCACTCCCTAAGAAAATATACAAATTCACTATATAAAGTAACAACCAGAACTATGTGCATATATCATTACTAGGGGTTATATGTATGCAGACATACTGACAACTTATATCTGCATACATACTAACAAATAAATAAGTCTCCGAAGAGTCTGTATAGCAATGTATAAGCGTTCTACTTAAAGATGTATACAATAAAGAGCGTTCTATGTTATCTAACTGGCTTAGAGACAACGATAAGCTAGGATGGAAAGGATGAAAACAGAGTTATATAAAAGTACTAATTATAAATAGGGGAGAATATACCCCTATCTAGATAGCAAGACCGGCTTAATGGATATAAAATTATTAATCCCTGGTGCTAAGTGCGCTCCTAATTTTAGAATCCAATTTAACTCATTAATGGCCAAATCATTCTCCTTATTGCCATCCCTACCATTATCAATAACCACTTGTAGCACCCTAAAACTAAAGCAGTGTGATGGAAATTCCATAATGTGCTTTGCTAAAGCATTCGTTTCTACCTTCTTCCTGATATCATACAAGTGATTGTATATGCGCTCATGCAATTTCCTTTTTGTTAGTCCCACATAAAATGCCTGGCATTTGTTACATGTGGCAAGATATATTAAGTTGCGGGTGTTGCAATTGGCATAAAAGTGTGGAATGAAAACATAATTCATGGTTGGATGTTTGAAGGGTTGTTCTTTTGTTATATAGCTACATCTGTTGCAATCATAGCATGGA
Organism: Protopterus annectens; assembly: GCF_019279795.1. Lineage (NCBI taxonomy): Eukaryota > Metazoa > Chordata > Ceratodontiformes > Protopteridae > Protopterus > Protopterus annectens. The sequence goes on along the minus strand of NC_056727.1, from coordinate 992,769,837 downwards.
AACGTACCTTGTCTATGTGAGACAAAACTATGTGGGATCATTCTTTCTTTAGCTGGTGTAATGTGTACATCCCCACATAAAATCCTTTTTAAACTTTTACTGTTCCTATATAGAAAAGATGGATGTCTCCCTATAACGTCCATTGTGTGGGTATCTATAGTTAATAAATGCCAGTTGTCTTGAATAACTTGTTGTATTCTTTTTATATCACTGGTATAAGTTATAATATACCTAATGTAGCTATTAGTCAGAGGTTTGGGTCTACTATAATGTCGTAGGGCTTGGTTATGTTTTTCTGTATGAATTGACTCTATAGGTATTTTATGTCCTAATGTTTCATGTTTGATCTTCTTGACCATCATGGGGTCATAACCTCTATCAATGAACAGTCTTTCTAACGACAAAGCTTCTTTAATAATGTCTTTTTCCTTACTGCAAAGTTTCAATATCCTGAGAAATTGACTTTTTACTATCCCTTGAAACACATGTCTGGGATGCATGCTGTCAAATGTCAGCAACGCATTGCGCCAAGTCGGTTTCCTATACAGAGAGGAGACAATGCCGCCTTCAGGCGTAAAGCTGAGTGTAACGTCAAGAAAACTAATGTGAGTGAAAGAAATTTCCTTAGTAAATCTTAAAAAGCTGCTGGTAGTTTCCAAATAATCCAGAAAGGATTCAAACAATTCAACAGTATCTTCCCATACGATTATTATATCGTCTACAAAACGTCTGTAGAGTTTAACATGTTTGAATTCTTTATGGGTAAAAAGGAATGACATCTCCCACCATAAGACCACCAAATTGGCGTATGTATTTGCGCAGGGGGTGCCCATGGCTACCCCCCACTTCTGCAAATAATACTTATTGCCAAACATGAACACATTGTTAAACAAAATGAGTTCTAACAATTGGCACACCAAGATGATTCTATCATTACTAAACGTGGATGTTCTTCATCTCACATTGCTGCAGTCCTAACACTTGGGTAGTCCGCTGTCCTCGGTCGGCCCGAATATCAAAGTATTAGGCTGACGTCGGTCAAGGAGCTTAAGACTGACATCAGAACGTCAGTGTACAAATGCGCATGACCGACGTCATATCCTTAGTCTTTTTTGCTGCATGGTCCGATGCAGAAGCAGCGTTGCAAGTGCCGTTCGGCGTCCTGAAATTTTTCGAATTCGGAGTTTCAGACCGAGTCAAAGTTGGCTAAGTACCCCGTTGGGGAATATTTTAGTTTTTTCTTGCCTCAGTGGTTTACCGGATGTCAGAAAAAGTGAATAACTGTATTTCTTGTGGGAAGCAGATACCGCATAGAGATTATCATACTTTGTGTATTCCTTGTTTGGGGCCTGAGCACGACGTTGTTGGGTGTCGCTTTTGTGCTAGGTTCAATAAGCGCACTATTAAGCGAAGGTTAGATTGTGCCAGGTTGGTCTTTGGGAAGCGGTGCAATTATAATATGCCGTCGGATGCTCCGACGCCCGCTTCTTCGAAGAAGCGCAAAGACAAAGCAGCTAAACCCAGGCAAGAAGAGTCGTCTGTACCGGACGCCGGTTCTTTAGAGGCGTCAGTGGAACCGGTGGTTCCGCTGGAGGCTTCTCTGGAGTCCCAGGGGGAGACTTTGATATTGCAGGATGTGGCCTCTCAGGAGGCAGGTCAGGCTGAAGGGGCTTCTCAGGTTACTGTACTCCCCTCCCTTCCTAGGGTGGTTAGGCCCTCTCCTTCCGTTTCCAAGGCTTCTCCCAGAGGCAGGCCAGGTTTAGCTTCTGTTGGTGTCACTCCTAGTTCTACAGGATCTGTGCCCAAGAAGCACATGCTTAAAATGGCAGAAGATTTAATAACTTTGATTAGAGGTTCTTTGCCCCCTCCTGATAAGAGGCCTAGGGTGGAACCAGAGTTGGGGAGTTTTGAGCAGGCTTCGGATGTTTCAGAGTCTTGGCTGAAGACTTGCAGGAGTACTCTCCTTATTCTGATTCTGATGCAGATGATTCACTCCTTCTGCTTCTCCTCCAGAGGATTTTTCTTTTCAGAGACTCTTCATTCCATGAGGGAACATTTTAAGTGGGAAGGTCAGGACTTCTCTGATTCCAGGAAAAGGCTTAGGGAATTTTTGCTTTTACCCCAGCATAGGCCTTTGGCTATACCACCTGTTCTGGATGTTGTGGAGGATGTGTTTGCAGAGGCTTCACTTAATCCTGATTCTTTGCCTCCTGCTCCTGTTAAACCGGATAGGTATTGCAGGGTGCCTGAGGCTCATAAATATCTTTATAAGAGTCCTAGGGCGGACCCAGAAACTGTTAGTCAGGGACCTAAGGGTGTCAAGGCCTCTGTTGTAAAAAATCCGGTTCCTCCAGATAGAGGCCAGAGCTTTGGATAGATGGGGAAAGAAAGTCTATACTTCTTCCACCTTAGCTATGAGGGCTTTGAATTGCCAGTTTCACATGTTGAAATATCAAAACTATCTTCTTTCTCAATTGAAGTCTAAGGTAGATGCTCTGGCGGAAGGCATTGAGTGTAAAGAATTGCAAGATTTGGTGCATGTCTCGGAACAGGTGGGTAAGCATTCTTTACAATGTGGTTTTGATGCTGTACAGGCCTCGTCTAGGGTGGCTGCTACTGGTTCAGTTCTTCGCAGGCACGCCTGGCTGAGGGATCAGAATTTATCTGACCATGTTAAGACAAGGATTTTGGATGCTCCTTTACAGTCTGATGTGTTGTTTGGTTCACCTGTGGAGTCAGTCTTGAAGAAAATGGAGGACAAGGCTAAGTCTATGCAGGCTGTTAAAGATTTTTTGGAAGTTCAGCCTCCGAAGTTTAGTAGGAATTGGCCTGCTAAGGGGTGGACGTATCCTTCTTATGATTCTCAGTCTAGGGGTAGATCTAGACGTGGTAGGGGCAGGACTCAGAGTTCCTTCAGACCTAGAACGGAGAGTTCACCTGCACAGTCTTCGGGTGAGTGCAGGGGCCAGTCCTTTCGTAAACAGGCCCAATGACCTACCTTTTCAGCTGCCAGATCCTTCTCGCCTGGCAGCACCTTTGGGAGGAAGGTTGGCACTCTTCAAGGAAAATTGGAGTTTGATTACTCAAGACAGATGGGTATTGGATATCATACACCAAGGTTACAAGTTTTATTTCCATACCTTGCCTCCTTTCAAGGGCATGCCAGACGTTCCTCCTCAGCAAAGACTAGAGGCTCACAAACAAATTTCTCTGCTACTTCACATAGGGGCCATACAGCCGGTCCCTCTACCAGAAGTGGGCCTAGGATTTTATTCTCGCCTGTTCCTAGTACCAAAGAAGGGGAACACGTGGAGACCAATTTTGGATTTATCTATCCTCAACACATATCTGGACATTCCCAAGTTCAAAATGTTGACGTTACAACAGCTTTTGCCTCTGCTGGGCAAAGATCACTGGATGGTGACTCTGGATCTCAAGGAGGCTTACCTTCATGTTCCTATCAGGCTCAGTTGCAGGAAGTATCTGCATTTTCGGGCTGGGACTTCTCATTATCAGTTCTCTGCATTGCCCTTTGGCTTATCTACTGTGCCCAGAGTGTTCACGAAAGTTCTGGCTCCAGTGATAGCTTTCTTCAGGCTAAAAGGAATACAGATCTGTCCTTATTTGGATGATTGCCTGATTCTGGCCCAAGAAAAGGACGAACTTCTTCATCATTTACAGTATGTGATAGCAGTGCTAAGATGCCTGGGGTATTCTGTGAACGAAATAAAGTCCAGTCTAGTACCCTCTCAGGACATGTGCTTTCTGGGTGTGAGACTGAATACAGCGTCCCAGATGGCCTTTTTGACCCCGGACAAACAAAAGAATCTTTCTCTTTACTTCCATCAGTTGTCTCATCAGTCCAGGCTGACTGCAAGGACAGTCCTTCAAGCCTTGGGGTTCATGGCATCTTGTATTCTGGTGCTTCCCAATGCCAAACTGCATATGAGGAAGCTACAATGGTATCTCAAAATGTATGGACACAGCACTGCCAAGATATGGACACTGTCATTCAAATAATACCTTGCATTCAAAAGGAGTTTTTGTGGTGGGCTCAGGAATGTCACCTAAACAAGGGACTCTCTGTGACCCGACCAGAGGCGAGTCAGATTCTAACGACAGATGCCTCAGACAAAGCTTGGGGAGCTCATCTAAATGGAAAGTGGATACAAGACACGTGGCCTGCCAGACTTCAACATCTACATATCAACTTGAAGGAGATGTTAGCAGTCCAATTTGCATTAATAGCTTTCAAGGATTTACTTCTTCCAGGGCAGGTGTTGGTTCTAACAGACAACACAACTGTCATGTGGTACATCAACAAGCAAGGGGAACATTCTTATCCTCTATGCAGACAAGCAATGATTTTGTGGGAGACTGCTCTCAGTTTACAGCTGAATCTTCAGGCAAGGTTTCTGCCGGAGCACAGAACTCCTTAGCAGATGTGTTGAGCAGACAAATTATGGATCCCCACGAGTGGAAATTGGATCCTCATGTATTTCAGAAATTGACAGTGTTATGGGGAACTCCAGACATAGATCTGTTCGCTTCTCCACTAAACTACCAGCTGCCAAAGTTTTGCACAAAAGGTTTCATCCCACAGCTTGGAAAGTGGATGCTCTTTCATTCAAGTGGAGCAATCTTCATGTGTATGCCTTTCCACCTCTGCCTCTCCTCCCAAAGGTACTCCTGAAGGTCAGACAGGACAAGCCAAAGATGATTTTAATAGCTCCAGATTGGCCTCGACAGCACTGGTACCCATTACTGAGAAGTCTGGTACGGGAGCCTCCATGGCCTTTGCCTTTGATTCCACACCTGCTGTCTCAGGAGAACAGTCATTTACTCAATGTCAAACTTCACTCTCTACATCTAACAGCCTGGCATATTCTGTTTTAAACCCTGAAGGGTCTCAGCTTCCACAGCAAGTTTTGAATGTTATTTTGGAGGCCAGAAGGCCTAGTACAAGGAAAGTGTACGCAGATAAATGGAAGAGATTTTTATTTTGGAGTACAGCAAAGGAATTTGATGTTTCTAAGCCTAATTTAAGTGTGGCTCTTCAATATCTTACTGAGTTACTGGACAAGGGTTTGTCCTTCTCTTCTATTAAGGTTCATGCTGCAGCAATTTCTGCTCACTATGACTGTGACCCACCATTGTTTTCTCATCCTTTGTTTAAGCAATTCCTTAGAGGGGCAAAGAATATAAGACCCCCACGTAGAGCTCCTACTCCTGCTTGGGATCTCAATTTTGTGTTGGAGAAACTCACTCTACAACCTTTTGAGCCTGCAGCTACTGCCGAGTTGAAATATTTGTCATGGAAGACTGCTTTTTTGTTGGCCATTACCTCTGCGAGAAGGGTTTCTGAATTACAGGCCCTTATGGCAGTTGAGCCTTTCTTAATTTTCCATAAGGACAGGGTATCTTTGCGTATTAATCCTTCCTTTATGCCTAAAGTGGTTTCTAGTGTGGCTTTAAACCAAACTATTCATTTGCCTACTTTTTATGCAAACCCCCAAAATAAAGGGGAAAAGATTTTGCACACTTTGGATTTACACAGGCAGTTGCGATATTATTTGAGCAGAACTAAAGGGTTCAGGCAGTCTCAGCAGTTATTTGTTTCATTTGCTTTGGGTTCTCATGGCAAGCCTGTGTCAAAACAAACTATTTCTAAGTGGATTGGGTTATGTATTGCTTTCTGTTATTCCCATCATGGTAAGGTGATTCCAGCTGGGATTAGGCCTCATTCCACTAGGGCTACTGCCACTTCTACAGCTTTTTAAGGGGTGGCAACTAAAGATATTTTGGAGGCAGCTACTTGGAGTTCAGTGCATACTTTCTCTAAGCATTACCACCTTCCACTTTACTCTAAATCTAGGGCTGGTTTTGCCACTGCAATTTTACAGGGCATTTTGGCAGCTCCTAATGCTTTATAGTTTTGCCATCCTCCCTTACCTCTGCTTTGGGATTCTACCCAAGTGTTAGGACTGCAGCAATGTGAGATGAAGAACATAGTACAGTTTTGTACCTACCATAAATGTAGATGTTCAAGATCCACATTGCTGCAGTCCAATTCCTCCCTCCTTCCCTCTGTAGTTAGAGGCGGTTGTGGGGGTTGGGTTGTGAATATTGTGGATATTGTATATATTGTACATATGATTAGTGCAAGGGTGGTTGGTTGTTTTTTGCTGTCTTTTGGTTTTGACCTTTCTTTTTAAGGGTCTTCTGACATCTGGGGCAAGAAAAGACTGAGGATATGACGTCGGTCATGCGCATTTGTACACTGACGTTCTGATGTCAGTCTTAAGCGCCTTGACCGACGTCAGCCTAATACTTTGATATTCGGGCCGACCGAGGACAGCGGACTACCCAAGTGTTAGGACTGCAGCAATGTGGATCTTCGAACATCTACATTTATGGTAGGTACAAAACTGTACTTTTCTTTGCTCAAAAGTTGTCTTATATATTCCATGCCTTCTGCATTGGGTATTGATGTGAATAAATTTTTGACATCTAAGGTAATAAATATATTATGTTTGTTACTATCTAGATTAACATTCTTGATGTTTTCTAGAAGATCATAAGTATCTTTCAATATAGTGGAAAATTGATTTACTACCGGTCTTAACATATCCTCCACAAATTTGGAAATATGTGCTGTTACCCAGTTGTCACCAGATACAATCGGCCTATAAGGAACTGGAACCACCTTTTTATGGACTTTGGGTATGCCTTTGATGGTAGGTATGGTGGGGTACTCTATATATAGGAAATTATATATCTCCTGACTGACTTGGCGGCATGTAACCAGATCATGTAGGGTGTCCTTAACCATGTTTATTATGTGTGACACTTCTTTGTGAGTTATCAGTGTATATGTATCAATTTCTGTTAGCATACTGAGCATGCCTCTCTCATAATCACATCTATCTAAGACAACTACCCTTATCAGCCGGTTTCACTACTATCCGTGAATCTTGTTTAAGGCTGTTCAAACTAACGGCTTCCGAGGGACTGAGATTATAATACCTTCCTTTCTTGATTGTTTCATTAAATAGCAGATAATAATGACGTTCACATACCCTCAGGAAGCACTCTACATGTGTAGGCATATTGGGTATAAATGTGCTTTTAGTTCTATAGCGTGCTATGTCATGATCACTGACATGATCGATCTTAAAAAGTAACTTTAAACACAAGTTTCTACAGAACAATCTTAAATCAATCAATGTTTCTGTTAGCTTAGCACTAGTTGCTGGTATAAAGTTAAGGCCTTTGTTCAGGACCTTAATACTGTGCAAGTCCAAAGAAAAACTAGAATAGTTAAACAAAAGGCTCTGAGTCAGTTCCTTCTCCTTCTGTTCTGCGGAAACCGCTCTGATGAATATTTCCTTTTGCGGGAGTCTCTGCTGTGAGACCTCCCCCTGTTTTGATAAGTCACTTGTTTTTTCAGGTAAGGTAAAAAAAAACCCTGAAGATGATGATGCTATAGATGTATTTTTAGGAATCGCTCCTGTAGACTGAGATGGAGCGTAGTTAAAAAATGCTTCTTGATTCGGAGGGGGTGTATCTGCATATCCCATTGTTGTTTGAACATTGCCCAGCAAAGGTGATGGTGTTGCCTCTGCTTGAAGTATAGATATGGGAGGTTGTGGTAAGGGTTGCACGACATTGGTTGTTGTATAAGACTTGGAGGGCACTGCGATGTTATCCACTCTGACCTCAGTTGTGGCTGGTTGAGTAGCATGATGCCTCGGCCATATAAAGACCTGACCCTTTTGAAAATCATTATAGTCCCGTAACAATTTTTTCTGTTTAGTAGCTTTTAGTCTTTCACTGAACATATTAACTTGTGTAAGCATATGGTTGACTTTGTCTACACAAAAACTGGAGGTGAAACGTTCAGATAATTGTTTATATAATGAGTCAGTTTTATCCCTTAGTTCCGTTTCCAACGGCTGGAAATATTGCAACATTAACCTTGCATAACTAAATCCCAACTCGATGTTTAAATTCTGCCACTGTTTTAGAAGCTCAGGATGTGAGTCCCCATAGGTGGGCATACAAAACACCCTCATACCCCTGGGGACTATTTTAAAATGAACACATGCTTCTAAATGAAGCCTTTGCCAGGCATATCTCTGTAGTTGATATAGATTATCCTCTAATGATTTTAACATGGGATAAAATTCTATGAGATTCTCACCATTTTCATGAGTCTGTATGCGTCCAACATCACTAGATAAGTCCAGAGACAATAAAGGGTTGTTACTGACATGAATGAGTCCATTCCACAATGATGGTATCTCCCTCGGCTCCGGTTCAGGATGTGCAGCAGATTCCATGGTGTACTAGGATAACCAACCAAAAGCAGGAAGAACAAATGAACAACGTAGTTGGTATCCCTGTTAAACGGTTCACTCACCAGGAAGAAGAGAAGAAAACCAAAGTACAAAAGTGAGGAACCAACCACAAGGAATGCGCATGAAGTAGTTGTATAAAAATCAATGATATTCCAAATGAAGAGGTAGTCAGCAGTCCAAAGTATGGTCCAAAACACGTACTTTATTAAAATACAGAGATAAGCGCTTTCGCGTGGTAAAGTCCACGCTTCATCAGATATTATTTAAAAATGCATATACGCTAGTATATATCCGCTAAAACGCGGGAAATTAACCAAATTGCTTAATGCATAAAACCTGTATTCCGGTGTTAAACGCTCACTAGATGAGCTCATTGATTGACTAATGTTTTAGCACCGAAACAAACATTGCCTTATAAATACATTTCAAGCTTTTTAAAACAATCACACAACATTAAGCATATCTTTGAGTAATAGGTTATAAGTATATGCCTAGTCAAATATTTATGTCACAATGTTAAAAGCAGAATGTCTATGAACTAATATTGCGTATGCTGTTAAACTTGCAACAGATCAACATTTCCCCAATCCATAGATAACAAAGTCTGACTAATGTTTGCTAAATGTATTTAGTAGCATTAAAATATTAATAGCCTATAGCAGCGAACAAACAAACCTGTAATTCCTTTAATCAACACCATAATAGAGCCAAAGTCCTAAATAAATACTTATCAAATCTCAGACGTGGTTCTCCAGATAAACATTGCTCAAATGCGTAACATCACGTGCATGTCTCTCGCTGAGCTATGTCAGAACAAAAGCAAAAGCAGCATCGGTGGTGCTAAGCTTCCCTCTATGGCATCTCCCAGGATTATTTCGCTTCTTATTGGCAATTAATGTCAATAAATAATGCCATAATAAAATAAGAAGCGGAACTTTTACTGCGAAATGTTAACATATATCATATTTTATTACTTATATCAAACAGCCCATCTTGAATCCCAAATTTTGATACTAAGTATGTTTTACAGATGGAAATTAACAAGTAAATAAATTAGTCCGCTAGTATAGCAAATACATACGCCAATTTGGTGGTCTTATGGTGGGAGATGTCATTCCTTTTTACCCATAAAGAATTCAAACATGTTAAACTCTACAGACGTTTTGTAGACGATATAATAATCGTATGGGAAGATACTGTTGAATTGTTTGAATCCTTTCTGGATTATTTGGAAACTACCAGCAGCTTTTTAAGATTTACTAAGGAAATTTCTTTCACTCACATTAGTTTTCTTGACGTTACACTCAGCTTTACGCCTGAAGGCGGCATTGTCTCCTCTCTGTATAGGAAACCGACTTGGCGTAATGCGTTGCTGACATTTGACAGCATGCATCCCAGACATGTGTTTCAAGGGATAGTAAAAAGTCAATTTCTCAGAATATTGAAACTTTGCAGTAAGGAAAAAGACCTTATTAAAGAAGCTTTGTCATTAGAAAGACTGTTCATTGATAGAGGTTATGACCCCATGATGGTCAAGAAGATCAAACATGAAACATTAGGACATAAAATACCTATAGAGTCAATTCATACAGAAAAACATAACCAAGCCGTACGACATTATAGTAGACCCAAACCTCTGACTAATAGCTACATTAGGTATATTATAACTTATACCAGTGATATAAAAAGAATACAACAAGTTATTCAAGACAACTGGCATTTATTAACTATAGATACCCACACAATGGACATTATAGGGAGACATCCATCTTTTCTATATAGGAACAGTAAAAGTTTAAAAAGGATTTTATGTGGGGATGTACACATTACACCAGCTAAAGAAAGAATGTTCCCACATAGTTTTGTCTCGCATAGACAAGGTACGTTTCCATGCTATGATTGCAACAGATGTAGCTATATAACAAAAGAACAACCCTTCAAACATCCAACCATGAATTATGTTTTCATTCCACACTTTTATGCCAATTGCAACACCCGCAACTTAATATATCTTGCCACATGTAACAAATGCCAGGCATTTTATGTGGGACTAACAAAAAGGAAATTGCATGAGCGCATATACAATCACTTGTATGATATCAGGAAGAAGGTAGAAACGAATGCTTTAGCAAAGCACGTTATGGAATTTCCATCACACTGCTTTAGTTTTAGGGTGCTACAAGTGGTTATTGATAATGGTAGGGATGGCAATAAGGAGAATGATTTGGCCATTAATGAGTTAAATTGGATTCTAAAATTAGGAGCGCACTTAGCACCAGGGATTAATAATTTTATATCCATTAAGCCGGTCTTGCTATCTAGATAGGGGTATATTCAACCCTATTTATAATTAGTACTTTTATATAACTCTGTTTTCATCCTTTCCATCCTAGCTTATCGTTGTCTCTAAGCCAGTTAGATAACATAGAACGCTCTTTATTGTATACATCTTTAAGTAGAACGCTTATACATTGCTATACAGACTCTTCGGAGACTTATTTATTTGTTAGTATGTATGCAGATATAAGTTGTCAGTATGTCTGCATACATATAATCCCTAGTAATGATATATGCACATAGTTCTGGTTGTTACTTTATATAGTGAATTTGTATATTTTCTTAGGGAGTGGCATAATAAGTATACAGTCAGCCTACTTTATTTGTCACTGTCCTTAAGGTTCTACACCATGAGCCATTATCTGTTTATTCAGGTTTAGGTCTTTGCTATACTAGCGGACTAATTTATTTACTTGTTAATTTCCATCTGTAAAACATACTTAGTATCAAAATTTGGGATTCAAGATGGGCTGTTTGATATAAGTAATAAAATATGATATGTTAACATTTCGCAGTAAAAGTTCCGCTTCTTATTTTGTTAGCATTTATTATGGCATTATTTATTGACATTAATTGCCAATAAGAAGCAAAATAATCCTGGGAGATGCCATAGAGGGAAGCTTAGCACCACCGATGCTGCTTTTGCTTTTGTTCTGACGTAGCTCAGCGAGAGACATGCACGTGATGTTACGCATTTGAGCAATGTTTATCTGGAGAACCACGTCTGAGATTTGATAAGTATTTATTTAGGACTTTGGCTCTATTATGGTGTTGATTAAAGGAATTACAGGTTTGTTTGTTTGTTCGCTGCTATAGGCTATTAATATTTTAATGCTACTAAATACATTTAGCAAACATTAGTCAGACTTTGTTATCTATGGATTGGGGAAATGTTGATCTGTTGCAAGTTTAACAGCATACGCAATATTAGTTCATAGACATTCTGCTTTTAACATTGTGACATAAATATTTGACTAGGCATATACTTATAACCTATTACTCAAAGATATGCTTAATGTTGTGTGATTGTTTTAAAAAGCTTGAAATGTATTTATAAGGCAATGTTTGTTTCGGTGCTAAAACATTAGTCAATCAATGAGCTCATCTAGTGAGCGTTTAACACCGGAATACAGGTTTTATGCATTAAGCAATTTGGTTAATTTCCCGCGTTTTAGCGGATATATACTAGCGTATATGCATTTTTAAATAATATCTGATGAAGCGTGGACTTTACCACGCGAAAGCGCTTATCTCTGTATTTTAATAAAGTACGTGTTTTGGGCCATACTTTGGACTGCTGACTACCTCTTCATTTGGAATATCATTGATTTTTATACAACTACTTCATGCGCATTCCTTGTGGTTGGTTCCTCACTTTTGTACTTTGGCTTTCTTCTCTTCTTCCTGGTGAGTGAACCGTTTAACAAGGATACCAACTACGTTGTTCATTTTATCCAAATCCCCAGAATAAAGGGGAGAGACTTCTGCACTCTTTGGACATACACAGGCAGCTACGCTTCTACTTCGACAAAACAAAAGCTTTTAGAAAAACTGAGCAACTGTTTGTAGCATATGCTGCAGGATCACAAGGAAAGGCTATCTCAAAGCAGACTTTCAAAATGGATAGGACACTCTATTCTTTTCTGCTATGCACAACATGGCAAGTCAGTGCCTAAAAATAATAGGTCACATTCTACCAGGGCAGCAGCCACTTCAGCAGCCTTTCTCAGAGGAGTACCAACCAAGGATATTTTGGAGACTGCAACTTGGAGTTCAGTGCACACTTTTACCAAGCATCATCACTTACCCCTTTACTCTAAATCCAGAGCAGGCTTTGCCACTGCAGTTCTGCAGGGCCTCATAGCCACTCCTAATCCTATTTAGACCCAGCCGCCCTACCTCAGCTTTTGGATTCAACCCAAGTGTAATGACTGCAACAGTGAAACACGATGAACATAGTGCAGTTGTGTACCTACCATAAATGTAGATGTTAGTGTATTCACTGTTGCAGTCCAGATTACCCACCCTCCATCCCCCTTTCTTTGCTGGGACTTATCTATCCTATACAACCTGTGTGGTGTATTTGCTTGTAGATGAAGGTACTGTTTTTATTTTACTCGATGTGTTTTTATACGCAATACATGTTGCCTGCCTACCTTTGGGGCACCTGACATCTGGGGCAAGAAAAACTGAAGAAAATGGCGTCGGCTGCATCTTAAATACCCCTGGTGCACTGACGTCAGGGAAGAGGCGACAACAACCGACGCCGGACCAGGACTTTGGAATTCAGGCCAACTGCAGGTAGCCTGCCAGCAGGATAACCCCAAGTGTAATGACTGCAAAAGTTACTACACTCGAACATCTACATTTATGGTAGGTACACAACTGTACTTTATGATCAGGGAGAGGAGTGTGCGTGTCACACAGTGATAGCATCAGATTGAAATACCACAGTTCATTACTACTAAGGGAGAAGTGGTATGTCACAGTGATACCAGATTCTACTAGCTTTTGCCATTGTGTGACGCACTCTATCCCAAATTGCAGTAATGGTTATAGTAATGTACTCCTTTGTCTTAATTCTTTCCTCCAGCACTAACCATCTTCCCAGGTGTAATGTGAGCAACCAAACTGCAGCGGTCATTGACACAGACCCCCTTCTTCCTGGTGGCATTAATGGTTACAGTGATATGCTTTTGATTGGTGAATTAGTGTGTAATGCATAGTCAGCAGCAGAGTGAAATGCAGTAGTATAGTGTTTATTGTGATTTGATAGAGGGAGATATCGGTGACAACAGTAAATGGAAATGTATTATAGGTTCATAGGTTCATACTAGGCTATCTGCCCGAGGGCATTTACAAGCCTAGCCCATAGTTTTGTGGCTTACGCCACCCCTTTAGTATGGGGAACTATACCCATTATTTTGCTGTGCCTCTGTCGAGCAGTGACACTGAGGTAATCCCTGGGGTATATCTGCGATCTCCCATCCATTGGTCAAGATTTCTCTTGAACAAGGCCAGCGAGGTGCTCTGCCTCACATATACCGGGATTTTATTCCACAGCATAGGGAGTCTTTGGGTGATGAATCTATCCCTCCAGCACGTCCTATTAATAGCCGTGTCGAGGTTTAAGTCTCCCGCCCTTGTGGCTCTGAGGAATCTAGATTTTTTGAGGTGAAGCATATTCATCAAATCTGGGTTTGACATGGCCTTGTATGTTAGGCAAAGGTCACCTCTGAGCAAGCGGTAAGCGACTGAATAGAGCTTGAGTTCTTTGTCGGGCAGCATAGGACAGATGTTTGAGACCCTTTATCCTTTTGGTGAGGAACTTTTGTGGCCTCTCCAGCTGCTGCAAGTGTCGGGTCAGATACATTCCGAATGGGGCATTGTACTCAATCATTGGTCTGATGAGTGATGAGTATAGGGAGACTATGACCTCCCTTGATCTAGATGAGAATCCCTTCATGATAAGGTGGGCAATGTAGAAGGTCTTCCTAACTACTTTAGCTACATGGGTGTTGAATGACAGACTACTATCAACCTGGGTCCCCAGGTCCCTGATAACTTCTTCTGTGCTCAGTGGATTGCCACCTATTTGGTAGCTAGGGTAACCTTGTTTTTCCCGAAGGGTATGACTATGCATTTTTGGCATTTAACTTTAGGCCATGGCTCTGGCACCAGTTATCCGTTTCTGTGAGACCCTTCTGAAGGATATCTGTGTCAGATGTGTTTTCTACTATGGCGCCCAGTTTGCAGTCATCTGCAAACTTTGTCAGCCATAACCCTCCTGTGTTTGCTTGTACTTGGAAAAGTAGATGCCAAACAAGAGTGGGCCCAGGACTGAGCCCTGTGGTACACCACTTGTGACAGGCTTTGAGTCTGACATGGCGCCAGCAACTCTGACCCTGTGGGTTCTGTCACTCAGCCAGTTTGCAACCCATCTTGTGATGTATGGGTTAACATTTAAGCTGATGAGTTTTTCAATGATACCCGAGTGGGGTATTGTATCGAGGCCTTCGCCAGATCGAGGTAGGCTGTATGGACTGCCTTTCCCTCATCAATGGCTTTGGTGACTGTTTCGAAAAAGTCAACCAAGTTTAGAAGGCATGATCTGCCTTTGACAAAGCCAAACTGGGATGGATCCAAAGTCTGCAAATTCCCTATGTCTTTATTTATGAGGTCCATTATGATCCTCTCCATGGCTTTGCAGATAAGGCTTGTCAAGCTAATGGGCCGGTAATTTCCAGGGTCGGTGGAGGCACAGCCTTTGTGAAGTGTGACCACAGTTGCAGTGCGCCACTCCCTGGGTACGTATCCAGAGGTAAGACTATGATTAAACAGCTGTCCTAGCTGTGGGTTTAATTCCTCGTTGAGTTCATGGAGCACACAGCCGGGGACAACATCAGGTCCCATGGATGCTGTGTTTTTTGCTTTGGAGAGAGCAGTTCTCACTTGGGCATTGGAGATGTTTGGGGGGCTGCAATCGCTTGGTATAGATATCTCTCCTTTTGGGGAGGGGAGAAGTTTGCACTGAACCTGTCAGCCAGTATGTTGGCAATGTCTGTAGGATCAGTAATCTTCACATCATTTTGAACTAGTTCTGAGCATATCTGGGAGTTTCCTCCCAGGTTTCTAACATAGCTAAAGAAGGCCTTATGATTGTCTTTTGAGTCTTTAGCTATTTTTCTCTCAAAATTTGCTTTGGATGATTTTATGAGAGCTCTTAGTTTTTACTTATAGTGATCAAGGGTGTCTTACCTTTTAAGGATTTTGCTCTATCTTGTAGTAGCTTCCTCCTTTTGTTGTAGAGTTTGTTTATGGCTGGGGTCCACCACACTGGACGCTTGCCTTTGGTACAAAGAGTCTTTGTTTTGCTTGGGATTGCCTTATCCATGCAGTCCTGCAGGTGCTGGTAGAAGGCATTTGTAAGTGATTCAGCGGCTTGAGTACTGTTTTCCACCGGCTCTGGGGCCTTAAAGGAGACCACACTAGTCTTTAGAAATGTGTAGTCGGCTTTGAGAAGTTCTTTACTGTGGTCTTTTTATTTCAGGTGGGGTGGGATGAGGACCTCCAGCGAGATTAGTTTGTGATCTGATCTCACCAGTGAGGGGTATACTTCCGGTGTTGAACATTGTGCTCCCATGTTCGTGATGATGAGATCAAGTATGTTTTCTCCTCTTGTGGGGATGGTGACTAGTTGTTCCATGGCATTTGAGTTTATGAATTCCAGGAACTTTTGGGCTAGGGTGTTTGGGCTTGAGTAGTGTTCCCAGTCTATATTAGTGTAATTGAAGTCACCTAGTATAATGGTGTTTGGTGATACATTTATCCTCTAGTGTTTTCAGGAAGGCCATGTGAGGTTCCTGAGTTTGTGAGGGTGGCCTGTAACATGCTACAATTTGCAGAGCAGTCTTGCCTATGGTTAATTGCACCTGGATGGTCTCCGATGCATCGTGCGTTGCCACCAGTCTTGAGGTGTGGGTGTCCTTGATGAATATGGATACCCCCCCCTCCTTTCTTGGTATTGTCCGGATTTTGGGGCCGGAACGCATGATAAGAGGTAAAACCTGATAGTGCTGGGGTGCTCTCAGGAGCCTTGAACCAGGTTTCTGTCACTGCACAGACATCGATGTTCTCCAGACTGAGAAGGGCCTCGAGTGCGTGCATTTTGAGATTTAGACTTCTGGCATTGAGCAGCATTACCCTTAGTTTTTTCCTTTTTTGTGTTCTAGAGTGTGAGGTTTAGAATTTGAGCCTTGCTTAATAATGGCACTATGGGGGTGGCAAGTCCCTTTGCCAATATCCGGAATCCCAGGGGTGACAGGTGCAAGCCATCCCTTGCGAAGCAGCGTGGCTTGTCCAGCATGTCATCCCAGGCAGACAGACATTGGATCCCCTTTGAATGACACCAGAGTTTAAGCCAATTGTTAAAGCTGATCATCTTATCTCTGTATTGTGGCATCATTCTTGGTGAAGGTAGGATACTGCTCAAGGTCAGGGTCATACCTGCCTGGGCTACATAATCAGAGAGCTCCTCAATGTCTCTTTTCATGTAGTCCAAGGAGGTACGTCTCAGGTCGTTTACACCAGCGTGGACAATGATTGAGTCGTATTTGTACCTGCTGTTGAGAGACCTGAGTGCTTGCGTTATGTGGCGGATTCTAGCGCCCGACAGGCAGCTTACTGTGACCTTCTCCTTACTCAGTCTGGTGAGCGGGACGTCAGTGTGTCTGACTATGGAGTCACCAATGACTAGTGTGTCTGGCATTGTGTTTGGCCTTAAGGGCTGTGACTGTTTGACACTCTGACTGTGAGGTCTATGTGTTGCAGGTGTTGTGTTCTGAGGTGGTGGTTGTTTGGGTGTCTGCTTTGGTGGCCTCTGCTGTTTTGGTAGATTTTTGATCAGAGCCGAGTATGTCTTTGTGTGTTTGTGTATGATTTGAGGTTGTGATGGTACTATGTGAGACTGGGTCTATAGTGTGTGTGGTAACCTTCTCCTCCTGACTGGTCTTGCCAGTCCTATGTTGAGAGAGCTCAGCCTCCAGTTTGGCCATATAGTTGCATCTCTCGCATGTATTTGTGTTTTGTGGGAGGAGGAGAGGGTTGTCTGTGTACATGAGGCAATTGTAACATTGCCGCAATATTCCCAGGTTCACCAGCTGAGCAGGAGAGGACACTAGCAACTGATCCCTCGACATGCTAGAAGGACTAGACAAAAACTTTAAAAGAGATTCCGGGGACGTGGGTGACCGAGAAATGGGGGGTTGCCTTTTTGGGGTGCTATCTATAAGAGTGCCGTATCAAGGTAATAAGTACTGTAGGAGCAAGTGCTAGGTTTAACAGATAGAGAAAAGTCTACTTGGAGTCAAGTAGAGATGATCTTTTTAGGTATTAGAGAAAGTGCTAGTAACAGGGATGCTTAAAGGTAAGATTGAAAAGAATGCACTCTGCAGTGTGCACTAGAGAAGTTAGATATGAAAGTAGGTAACTTGAGTTTTACCTGTTTAAAAAGTTTAAGGTTTAGTGGAGAGTTACTATTTTTAAAACAGCAAAATGGACTGAAAGGGGTGGTTACTTTTGTATTTTGGTACTATGAAATACTGTAGGATGGCCAATAAATTTAAATAATTGAAGGGGTGGGATTTCAAAAGTGATGGTTTTGTGATTACTCACATAAGCCAGTGAAAGTAGAGAGAAATGAGATATATGGTCAGATTAACATAAGAGGCGGGCAACTAGAAAGACAGTGATATTTAACAAGACAACTTAAATGGGTGGGAGGGAGGGAGGGAGGGAAAAATTCTGCCTGACTCAGAACAGAGAGAGCTGTGGTCTCTTTTGAAGTTTTAATATGCTGTTAAAACAGAATGCAAGCAAAACACAAGGTAAAGAAAACAAACTACAGTATTCAAAATATAGAAAGGCAATACAGAAATACAAAAAATAACAGCAAACAAACCTTTCCTTCACAGCAAAGTGTAGCAGAGTCTGGATGAGCTACTGTGATCAGTTCTGACAAAAATGTCGGTGATTACTGTATTTTGCTCTGCTATTGCCCATGCTCTTAACCTAATCAAAAATAAGACACAACTGTACTTCACTGTGCTGTCATTGACAGCCACCCCCTGCTATTGTCAGTGTGAATCAAAAGGAAAAATATCTTTTGTAGAACAGGGATTGGTTAGTCATATCCTGTTGCCAAGAGTGGACAGTGTGAGCATAGACAGGGTACTAATTTGGGTTTCCATTTTCTCACCTTATGCTAATGTCAGGAGTGTTGGCTTAATGTAAGTACTGGTAATGGAGAATGAATAAATGAAAATGCATTGCAGTGGTAGCCCGTCCAGTTTAAGAAAATTATGTAACAGTAAAAACTTATGCAAGCATTATTTTTTAAACACCTTTACTAAGTTGTCACTTGAGATATAGGTATAAATTTAAAAAAAAAAAAAACGCCATATTATCATTTTTCACATTTGCACGTTATACATTACGTTTTCTTTCTTGACTGCTGTTTTTCTGTCCAACATTACATAAATTGTTCAATTGCTGCCTTCCCGTAAGCCTCACTTCTCCTGAACATTATTCTGCAGGTGTTATTCCCATAAATTCCATTTATTTCTATGTAATTTACTCCTGTTTCTGAAGAGCGCTATTTTAGTTTTTTTGTAATGTTTAATACTTCAAATACATTTAGTGTAGATTTTGATTTCCATTTTCTAGTAATTACTTTTTTTTTGGCATTCAACAGGATTAAACATGAGGCTTTATTTCTAGGCAATTCAGGTCCTGTGTCCCAGCTCAAAAGAATAATTTCCTTTGTAATAGCCGAGAGTACTCTGTAGGGAATTTTTTAAATCTGCCAATTCATATTCCCCAAAAATGTTCCCATTTATCACTTTCTTCCCTATCACACCTCCATCATTCGCTGTCTACTGGAGGAAAAGTTCTTTGTCTGCTTGGGTTATAAAAATATCTATGCAGACTCTTCCAAACAAAAATCCTAAACCTTTTGGAATTTGGTGCATACTTGGGAGTCGTATGTATGATCTCCCATTGTTCTCTTGAAATTGATTGTCCAGTCACTCACCAGTTTTTTCTAACCTCCTGATTCTATCATCACATAGTATTTTGTATACGCTACTAATGATCCCCTTTTTAATAGCAGCTTCTGTTATAAATTCGTCTTGAAACTCTGCCAGAGCAGGTCTTTCATTTAGGGCTCCACTAGCTCTTTCTTTTTACCTATACTCTTGATATGAATCCTTGATGGGGAATGTCATCTCTAACCTGCAGCCCATGCTTTTCCTTAACCTCATCCCACTCTACCTTTCCCTTCTCTAGTTATTTGCTCCCAGTACCAGTTTTTTCTAGTAAATTCCAGCCCCCTCATGCCCATTGTCTGTATCCCTGTTTGTAGTCATCTCTGTTGGCAAAAATCTCCTTTCTGCATTCCTGTATTGTCTTAGTTTGTAGAACACTTTCTGCAACTTTGACTCTAATAATCTTGTATGGTGGTTAGTCTTTAAAGATCTGCCCCCAAAATCCTACTCCTACACACCCCTTGTTTCTTGACCTTTCCCCCTGCTTCATTGTCATCCCTGTCCACGTTTAGGTGTGTAACTTTCTGCTTGTGTTATTTAAATGTGCTTTGGGTGTGTAGCTGTGAAGTATTCCTTCAAATCAGGTAGTCCTAAACCACCTTGTTTTGTTGGGAGGCTCAATTTATCCTGCTTAACTTTCCCCTCTTTCCATCTCAGAGAAATTCCTTCATCTCTAATTGTCCACAGCTTCTTTGGTTGTTAAAATATGCCTGACTTGTATATAAAATTAAAGGGACTAAAAACATTTCACTGCTTGTATCTTATTATCCATGTCCATAAACAAGAGCATTCCAGTTTCTCAGTTTTTGTGTTGTATTTTGTTTGATGTCTTTCCGCATATCCTTAGCTGCCATAACAGAAGCCCTTTTAATCCATACTCCTAAGTACTTCATCTCCCCATACGTGTGAGTATTGCTGAGTCAAGTCTTGAGGGGGTACATAATTTATGGCTCTAGCCTTTGTTTTATCTTCATTAATTTTACATCTCAAAAATGTTGCAGAACATGGATGTCCTTTTCTGGATTTATCAAGTACAAAATGTGTACAAATAAAGCCAACATTTCTTGATTACCATACCAATTACATTTATAAATTTGAGTCCCTTATTTTCTTACCAATGGCTGTAAATATAAAGGAAGTAAAAAGGGGAAAGAGGACACTCCTGCCTGGTTCCTCTGTTCAAACACAGCTCATCAGTGAGGAATCCTCGGTGTAATTCTTGACTCTGATCTTTAATAGGTAGTTTACAGTTAACTGGACAACAGTCGTCACAAAACAGAAATAACAAAAAGTGCTATACTGAAGTCGCAAGAAGCATCGGAAACGATTCACAAAGCATTATAGAGAGTGATGCAGTTTGCATGACATGGGAGAGCTCATTACCAAGAGTTGAGAAAACGTGAAAAAAAAGATATTGTAATCCATAAAAGAAGGCAAAAGTAACACTGATTATTGAGATTTACACCCAGTAATTACAGTGACTTAGAGATTTGCAAGCATAAACAAGGGCAATGTGGAAGAAGGATACTCGCACAGTTCTAATAACAGTAGGAGCAATGAGTCGCATAAAAAGGAATTTACATTCGTATTTATATGTCCTCCATTAATGAATTGCAGAAGGGGTTTCTGTTAATGGGGCAGCAGGCATCGTGAAACAGATGTTGCTGCGAAACATACACAGACAAGTAACCGACAAAGCTCATTCTCGTTTGTTGTATGGATTATTTCCGTTATTCTTTTATTTGGAGGCTTGTCAGTTTTAATTACCATGTGAAAGAGTTCTGAAACTAGGTTGGTCCCTTTCTGATCAGTATTTTGCAAATGCCTTTTAATCGTCACAGTGAAACTTTAGCGGTGTTTGATCATTGTTACTGTGTTCATATAGGGTTTTGAAGGTATTTAGTATACTTTCATCTCAGCACTTTCGGACATGTAGCAGAAGTAAAGAGCAGGTTTCTCTTCAGATGTTTATATGTAAGCAAAGGTTATTGTTCGCCATTTTTTTAAGTAAATTTCAACATTATTTTGGCTTGGGTTATGAAACTACATATGTCATTCTCATTAGCATAATGTGCATTTAATAACGTGTCGGTGTGGTGTACGGCATTTAGAGTGCTAAACTCTTCCCAGGAGTTGGGCTGTCTCAGTTTCTGTTTAATTTGAGAACATTTGCACACTGTGACCACAGTATTTCACTGTATGTTCAGCCTTTCATAGTTTTGTTTCCGTTTCTCAATGACTGCTGTCTTGTTAACGGAAAAGTACCCTTTAATATATACTCCTGCTTAACCTTATTTTATCAGGGGAATCCAAATTCTTCCATTGCCCTACTCATAAAATCCCAGCATAATCTGTTTAATGTTTTCTCTGCATTAAGATCCATCCCCTTGTGTAAAATGGTTAAGATCTGCTCCTTTTACTTGTGTTCTGAATTTCAACATCTGTCTGGGTTGTTACTAACCGCAAGACATGGAGAATCCACTCTATAGGCTCTTTCTATATGGTTTGCTTCACACAATAGTCCTGTTCATTTTGCCAGGTATCTGTTAATGAATTCCACACAGTTGCTCCCTTCTACACACACTGGTATTGCCAAGAAACTATGTTCTCTGTACAAGAGTGATACTCCATTTCTGTCACTTTTGCTAGACTTTTCCTGCACCACTTCCATTTCAATTAGTTTCTTTTTGGTGCTCCCATCAGATTCATGCAGTTGTAGAAACACATACTGTTGGGTTCATGTGTCATCCACCTGCTGCATTTCCTCGTTGGATATTAGGTAGTCCATGTATCTGTTTTTGCTTCCAACGTAATGCTGGATTCCTGCTGTTCAGACCCCATTTCAAATAACAGTATAATCGCATTGGTGGAGAGTCCTCTTGGCTGCTCTTGTTCTCACGATTAAATTGTCATTGTCGACCTTTAACAATTGTTTTTTTGTTCTCCCTGCTGACATGCATGCCATTGCCCCTAAATGAGACCAGGTCCCTTTGTAGTGAATGATCGTTTTGTCTTAAGACAACATCCAGGTAGCAACACTTTTTTGCTGCTTACACTATCGCATCCATACCAGAACCTTCATAATTATATATATATATATATATATATATATATATATATATATATATATACATATATATATATATATATATATATATATATATATATATATATATATATATATATATATATATATATATATATACAGGAAGTTAAGTTCTTTATAATGTAAATGTTAAATCACTACACTACAATTTTCCAATACCTAGACTTGTATAAGGATCTATGCATCCGGATGGGTTTTTCATCTCTTAACATTGCCTTGGCTAATACAAGAGTTCAATTTACATATAATAATAATAAAAAAAAAATTATATATATATATATATATATATATATATATATATATATACACACACACATACATACACACACATATATATGTGTGTGTGTCTGTGTGTATATAAATATATATATAATATATGTAATATATATAATATAAAAATATATATATTGCAATATCACAACTGTGTTTAGATATTAGTATTTAGGTTTTAGAATATTGTTTTTACTTAGGTTGATAGTTCTTCTGAGGTTAACCTTGAAATATGTGGAGGCTGTTCTTTTGAGGTTAACCTTGAAATATGTGGAGGCTGTATTATAATTTTCCTATCTTTTTTTCTCTGTTTCAGCCCCAGAATTGCCTGGCATTTCTAGTGGCTACTGCAAATTACCTTGCTGTACGTGACATTTTCTAAAGCCTTTGTATCTGCACATCCTCTAAGGAAAAGGGCAGAATCTGTGTTTAAACACCTGTTAACGTACAGTGTTATAGTGTATGTTTTATGTTTATATTTTCTCTCCTGTTTATAGTATTTTGTAGTACAAGTGCCTGTTTATTGCAGAGTGCACACATGGAATTCTCCCTCCCCTTTCAGCAATGGCTTCTTTCACCTTTGAACTCTAAGAGCTAATCCACTGTTTCAGCTGCTCCCTGGGACCTCCCTTCCATACATGACTGCTTAGTTCCTTGCCTTCCCTTACAGTTGGTATTTTTCTTCTAATTTGTGTTTAGGGACTGAAGTTACAATTGCAATAGTTTTTTTTTTTTTTTTTTTTTTTTTTTTTTTTTTTTTTTTTTTTTTAAAACCTTTTACTTACCTGTTTAAGTGGATGATTGTTTTTTAGATACAAACGTCTGAGCTCTGCCCGCTCCATTCCGCCCGCGCTACGCTCTGGCTCCACTTTGCTCTCCTACTCCTAATTCTCACCAACCCCCACATACCCTAAATTTATTTTCCAGCAGACTTCTCTCCACCCCCTACTCAAACAATAAATCTACAGCCGCAGACACATCTCCCAACCATCTCCCTCCTCTACCTTTCTCACCACACCTCCTTTCCCCTTACGGGTATAACCCACTCCCCTTCACTCCTTTCTACTACTGACTATATAGTCCTCTCCAATCATAATTACCACAACTTTAATCAGCTCCTCCTCGAACCATGCTCAGTAATCTAATAGTATTACTTGTTGTTTTACTCTACCCTTACATCTTACCATTCTATCATTCATTATCTCAAATCAACATCTACTTTCTCCTGTATCAGTAACACCCATTTAAACACAGCTTCTATTACCACATCTCCATCATTACATAACTCTTCTGTCTGTCACCTTTTCTATTATAAAATACTCAGGCAGTCTCTCTCCTCTAGCATTAGACTTAAACATACACTCATTTCAAAAAATATTATTCTCCAAAACCTAATTTAGAATCTTCCATCCTTCTGCAAGCAGGTGATATACACTGTAATCCAGGGCCCAACCCTACTAAACCCCACCCTGCCCAAATAATCCACCTTACTAACACTCACTCACACAATGCTCTCACATCTCCATCCTTTCCTACTCATTTTTCCAAGCACTTCTCCATAATGGCCATCAACACTCAAAGCCGCCTTAATAAAATCACTGACCTTCATGCTTGGATTTCTCATTATTCTCCCCACCTACTTGTATTAGAAACCTGTCTCAAACCCCATATTCTAAACTCTGATATCTTGCCCCCTAGCTACAATATCTATTGACTAGGTAGGACCTCTAATAAAAAAAAAAAAAAAAAAAAGTGGAGGTGTAGCAGTTCTTTACAACAAACACCTTTCTCTTTCCCCGGTTCTTGCAAGCCTACCTGATTTTCACCCAGCAGAACTTCTAATACTAGATTGCCACTTTAGCGACCACAAAAAAATTGCCATTGCTGGTGTTTATATTCCTGCTGGCAAGAACATCCATATTCTCAAACATTCTTTCCTGGGTTTCTCAAAACCTACCCTATGAAACTGTTCTGCTAGGAGATGTTAATATAGATTGGAATTCTCTTGTGACCCCCCTCCCCTGCCCAAAGCTTCAATTTGTTTGGCTTCACCCAACTTATCTCCACCCCTACAAGACTAGCCAAATACTCCAAACAAGGCATGGCAATTGATTGGATCCTGTGCAATAATCCCCAAATTTATTCACAACTCCACAACACTTCCTGATGCCTTAAGTGACCACTTACATATCACTAGAGATACTCAGTCCAACAGCAAAAATTACATCTGTACAAAATCTGCTGAAAACTCAAAGATTTTAACCCCTCCACTCTCGGTGACCGTCTTTCTGACATTAACTGGTCTTTCTTACACACACTTCCTCTTGATGATGCAGTACTCGAATTTAACCGCATTTTCCTAAGCACCCTAGCCTCAATAGATCCCCCACGTAAAAGAAGAATAAAATCCAATGACACCCCCTGGCTCATTAAAGACACTCATAAATTATAATATATGAAAGAGATGACTCTTGGAAAACTTGGCAAAAAAGTAACCCCCCCCCCCCATATCCAACTATTTAAAGAACTTCGGAAACATACCAAGAAACAAATATGCAATGGTAAAAAGGCATTCTGTGCCAAGACGCACACCACTGCACAACTGAATCCCCAAAACTTCTGGACAAGTATTAACTCTATCCTCCACCTTGGTAAACCTCAAATCCCTACCCTAACTTCACTGACCAACAGAGCGTGCCTCTCCTCAACCAGTATTTCATAGACACTATCAGAAAATTGACTAGTAAAAGCCAGAACCCCCCCCCCCAAAAAAAAAGTCTTCAATCTGTAAACAACAACAGAAGGTTCTCTCTCAACCTTATTTCCACTTCCTACATAAAGTCTCTGCTTCTCAAACTTAACCCTGTTCTCCCTCTGCTGACCAGCTCCCTCTGCATTTCCTCAAGCTTGCAGTAAACTCCCTCGCCTGTCTGGTCTCTATTCTTCTTAACTGGTCTACTAAAGAAGCTACTGTACCCAAAATCTGGAAATCCTTCTATGTTATTCCCCTTCACAAAGGTGGCAACTCCAATGATCCGTCTAATTACAGTTATATTGCTATACTTTTCGTACTATCCAAGATTCTAGAAAAATGCATATACAACCAATTACTTCACTTCCTACTCCAAAACAGCCTCCAAACCCCTACCTAGCATGGCTTTCGTCCTCATCACAGCACCTCTACAGCTCTTCTATACTTCTCCCACGCCATTGCTGAAGCTAGGGACATCAATAATTTAGTCTCATGTCTGTTCTAGACCTATCCAAGGCATTTGGTATGGTATCTCACTCCAAACTTCTGTCTAAATTGGCTAACCTTAATCTTTCCAGCTCAGCTCTCTCATGGTTCTCCAGTTATCTTAGGCTACAATCAGTCAGATGGCAATCTTCTTGCTCTTTTTTTACCTATACACACTGGTATACCCCAAGGTTTTGTTCTTGGACCCTTTCTCTTCAACATATTTATTAATGACCTCCATTCCTCCATCCCCCTCATACAGTATGCTGACGACTCCACTCTTGTTACATTCTCCAACTCTATCTCACAACTTCAGACGTACACTCGACAATGTTTCCTTCTTGTTGAGACCAGGCTAAATGATGATAGGCTTATCTTCAACCCCAAAAAGACAATTCTACTTCTCTTTCTCCCCAAAAATAATGACCATCTTAAGACTACCTTCTCTGTCACTTCACTAAATAATACTATCATAAATGTAAACACTCACAAAATTACTAGGAATGGTTGTTGACGACCAACTAAAATTTGACTTGCATATTCACCAAACAGTTAAGAAAGGTAACCAAAACTTGGCATGCTGTACCACAACTCAAAATTCCTCTCTAGTGATTCTAGACGCGCCTTGGCCCAAGCCTATCTCCTTCCAGCACTCCACTATGGTTCACCAGTCCTTGCCAACCTTCACTCCAGTCTACTTTCCAAGCTAGAACAAACCTATAATAAAATTGCCAAATTTGCAGCCAAAGTTTCAAATCCTACCCACCATTGTGTAGATCTCCACAAGCTACAATGGCTTGAATTCTCCCACCATCTTAAACTACCCCAACTACATTTAACCCACCTCATACTAAATAATCCCACTGCTTGTCCCTGTCTCGCCAATCTAGTTACCTACTCCCCCCACCCTTCCCTCCTCAGCTCAGAGAAACTTCTAGAGACATGTACACCCAAAATCAACATGGGCAATCTCCTATATAGTTCACCCATAACAAAAATCTGGAACAACCTCCCCTCTAACTTGAGAAACATCACACAAACAGCTTCAAAAAAGAACCAACATATTTCTTCCAGAAAAACTGGATCTGCTCCTGTCAGGATCCTACTTGACCACTCTCATATATATGTATATATTATATATATATATATATATATATATATATATATATGGTGTTTGTTATGGCATATCTCCTTCAAACCAGATCATTCTATTTAAAAGCCTCTGTTAGTTTGGGTTCTTTGAAATGATGCATTTGTTGATTGGGGAATGTGCATAATGCTAATGTTTGCAGTTTTATGTAAAACAAAAGTGAGATCAGTGTGCACATGCTGTTTACTACATGGCCTTTCCATTAGTACTTTGCATCCTCTAGGCCAAGTTGTTCCTGTTGGGTGCTTGACTGGTGTTTTGATGGCATTGGGTGCCAGCCAGCAACTTGGTGTTGGAGACAAATGTCTCCGATTGGTCATTTTTCAGAAGAGTCAATCCATCTGTATGATTTCTACTTAGAAACATTGCCATTTTTGTTCAGTCTATTTTCAAAATCTTGCTTCCCCTAACAGTTATGCTGTTTTGAATGAAGCAGTGTTCACCACTAAGTTCTAGTAGTGAACACATTTGTACATTTCTGAATTACTAGAGTTAAAATGTGCAGGAAAAATAAGATTTTTAAGTACTTAGCTCCTTTTGAAGGTCTCTGGAATGCAGTAATCTCTCTCAACAAAAGTTAGAATATGTATTTTTGAAACTCAAAAAGATTTATGCAGCCAAGCAGCCTATTCTATTCAGCAGTCTGAGTTATTTTCCAAAACATTTGTATTGCTACTTTGGCTATATTAAAAGTGGATGTAGTTCTGCATTTCATAACAAGGCTCTAGTAGTCAGTGAGTTTCTTTAGTGTGCTTACATTTTTCTAGGATATCTACCGATGTGGTACATCACCTTTTACATTTAAAATCTTGTTCTTGATCTGCTTTTTCTAGTCTTTTGCATTCTGTATTATCATTTGCAGACTTAATATAGTAGAGCAAACACTACTTTGCATTAGGTTAAAGTGGGTTAAAAGTTTATAAAAGAGCTCAGAATGAAACAAAAGATTTATCTAAAACTTGCAGATGAGACAACACTGGTCAGCAGTGGATAATGCATATATTAGAGTAGTTGATCAGCTTTCTGATAGTATAAGTTAAGTTGGTGGAGATCGTCTTAGTACAGCCCGATGAACCACAAATATTTTGAAATTCAGTTCACTGCACACAACTGGGTGTATGGTTTTATTGAAAATGCAGTAAAATACAAACTTGTATTTTTCTGCTGGGTTTTGATTTGCACTTGGCTATAGCTAAACTAGCTCTTTTACCAATATTTGAATTAAAATAATTGTTGAATTGGGAGTCACATAGCTTAATTGATGTTACTGCAGCTAATGTAATGAGGCTGCATGAATACAGAAGCAGAGCTTTACTTCTCGTGAGCTGTGAAAAGCTTTTAGTACCATCGATAATGGGTGCTTTTGAGTATTTGAGGGTCACTGAATAAGTATAAATAGGGTATGTGGTCTTATTCTTTTGGTATACTCTGTAATTGTAGTTAGATGAAGTTATCGTTTGGCTAGTTTTAGCTAGCATGTCAGCCAGATGCGTGGAAGAGAAAAATGGCTGTTAACACTTGCATTTAAAATGTGCTGTAATATAACTCATCTTTCAGTTGTATCCACATTGGAATTAGCTTGTTGCATTAAAACAAAAAAACTTAAGTAATTTTCTTTCAGTCCGTTTTTTGTCCCCATAGTTGAGATTGTCTTAGTGTTACGCTAAACCTGTTGTGCTTGCAATTGTTTTGATGGAGTTTTCATGAATTTGTGTTTATTTTCTTAATGAATGGGAGTGTTGAAGAAATACTTTGCTTAAAGAAAACAAAGCAAACGTAAATGAAGAACTAATCAGACTTCTGGACATTTTGAATTTTTTTAATGTTTTAATTCGCAGTTTTTTCATACCAGTGTTTTGTTAAACTGCTATGTTTGTACGTAAAGCAGTGTAACAGTGTTCCATAACATCTGTGAACTTGTAATGTCAGTATAGCGATGTTTCCAGTAACCTCACTGTGTATTTTATGTAGGTGATGGATGACCATTTCCAGTAGAGCCGGTGGTATTTGAAGTAGTATAACTCAGAATTATAAGTAAGGAGTAGAACCTGGTTGCTGGGTTGTGATAAACTGGTATATTCTAGGTGGAATTTAGAGGAATATTTAATAAATGTGTGTTTTATATCGAATGGCTTTTACAACAGCTTGCTGTTGCCTTGAGACAAAAATAAGTAGTGCTGTATGGATTATTGCTTCTAAACTGATTGACTTGCTGTAGAGAATTTCTTAATCCTTATTCTTTGTTGATACAATTTCTACTTTACTTTTTCTTAGTAGACCATGAAAGGTTTGGATGGGTTTCCTATTAATACTCATTTTATTGCTTGGCAAAATTACTTTTCTTTAGTAACAGAGTTGTGTACAGGGCTCTGGCGATCTTTTTTTCCATAGGATTTTTACTAATACAATGTGATTAAACTGTAAACAAACGAGAGAATATATAATACAGTTAATGGAGAAGTTAAATCAAACCTTTAGTACAGGTTCAAACATACAATTTCAGATAATTCTTAAGGTTTTTCTCCAACAAAGATTCTAATTTAACTAAACATCTGAGTTTTTGTTTACTATTGGATGCTAATGTATATATATTTTTTCTGGGTCTATTTATCCATGGAACGGAATCTTCACCGAAAGGCTGTTCATTGAATGCTAAACATTGCAAGTCTGTTTTATCGAACAGTCATAGCATCATAAGTAAATTCACAGAATTTGCATAACTGACCAACACTGTGGGCATCCGATGATGCTGTGAAGTAAAACTAAAGAAAAACGTTTTTATGCAAATTAAAAGAAAATAACAAAAAACGCCACTGTCAGCCGTAACAGTCGCTAAGTTTTAATGATTAAAACACCATGTAAAGACTTAGTGCTTTCACCCAGTATTTTCCTGGGCTTCTTCATAAACACACGTTCTCAAGAACACACTGCATGACACAAACTAAACAAAGTATTATATAAATTTGCCCTTTTCCCAACTGTAGTGCGATCTTGGAGTTGAGATGTATAGATATATATATATAGATATAGATAGTTGGGGGGGGGGGTTGGGGCGTGTGTGGGGGGGTGGAGACCCACCTGGGTGGGTTACAGTAGCTGTATAACAGGTTTCTAGAAGGGACAGTGATGTGGCAAATGTGTATTAATATTGGCACGTTTAGTGCCACGTTTACACGTACTACATGCTATTACCTTGTTGGACAACTTTGATAGTTCTTTGATTTTATTTACGATATGATGTATAAACTGGATAACAGATGTAAAATTTTCAGTTAGCCATTCGCTGAAGATTTCGATAGATAAACATAGACCCTTTTTTCTTGCATACAACAGTAGGAAGGTCATGGGACAATCACATTTCTGTATTTTGGTGATTTGCTTTTCTGACAGAAGCCAACAAACTCCCAAACTAAGTTTTTCTTTTTTTCTCTCTCATCTTTAGGTGCTGGGACATCAGTATAATTGACCTTGGTAGTGTACAGTTTTGTGACAACAAAGCTGTACATTACTTATTTCTGTTCAGAGTTCTTTTAATTTTTCACAATCAAAATGTGCTGCTAATCAGCTTTGTTCTTTCTCACATCTTTGGCATGTAGTTTAATTTATATTGTTTTTGCTTGTTTTGTGTTATAAGTTTTCTGTGAAAATGTTTCCATGTGAAAATTTTCCAAAAGCAGGTCTAACAGATGCCCAAATTACTTTCTTCTGATCCTCACAAAAACTATTTAAAATTACATACTACTAAATTGTTCCAATAACCCTTTCTAGTAATTATTCCTAATATTTGTTCATTGTAATAATTCTAAGTGTCTTGTGTGAGTCATGTTTGGTCTTTGTTGATATTATCCATTATGTTTTTCATAAATTTAATAAGCACATGGATACAAGGAAACCCGTGGTGGGCAGGCTAAATCGCCCCAACAAAGTCCACCATGGCCAGGAGCGCAAGGATCAAATGTTTTAAATGTAACCAGTGGGGCCATGTAGCATATAGATGTCCACGGAGGCAAGGTGGGGAACAAAAAGTGGGAGAGACAGCGTATGGGATTAACAGAATACCCAGTGGTAAGTTGTCTGGAGACAACAGGGGTAGCAAACTACCAGCAGAGTTTATATTTGACATTTGTTTACTGGGATAATCCATCTGAGCAAAATCCCTTTTTCAGTGGAGGCCTGGGGAGAAAAGCTCCACAGACAAGTAAGCAAGACAATTTACAAAATTGAAGATGAATGCAGTGAAAAGTTTACAATAAAACAGTTAAGCAAATGTAGATGAAGCTCCACAGTACAATATAGTAAGCATGACAATGAAGAAAAAAACATAGCAAAGAAATGTACAATAAAACATTTTAATGAATTTGCATAACACAGTGGGTTGTCTTCAGAGGGTAATTGTACAATGCAGAGCAGTTACGTGAGTTATGGTAGTAGGAAAGGGATGATTGCAGAGGCAAATCCAGGTGTGAAGGTACCTTTTGAGAGTTTTCTAGAATTTGTAGAAGTAGGAAATGTTTCTAAGGTTCATGGGGAGCTCGTTCCATGCAAGAGCAGGGAAGTAGCTGTAGATTCCATCCAATAGATTTTTAGGTTTGTGAATTTGAGAGACATTGGTCAGAGCTACTGAGGGATCAAGGGGGGCTTATAGATTGAGACGAGTGAGGAAATGCTAGGGCAAAAGGAGGGCTTATTCACAAATTGTACGGATAATGAGATCTTGGATGAAAAACAATCACCTGCCAAGAGAGAGACATCCTCTGATGTAATTATTGTGAAGCCTGCAGTGGATAAAGAGGAGCAGTACTTGCTTGAGTAGTCCACTCCAGTCAGAGCTTTAGGAGGAATCTCATTCCATATGCCTTTGGCCAAGTCCACCTTGACTGGGAGGGTGGAAAAGGAAGCAAGCAAGTAGGTATGTTTGAGGATATCCATGCAGATGTCTTGATAGGGAATGACTTTGATAATGCAGTACCTTGTGTGCAAGCAGTGACGCAGTCAGGGTTTGAGACAAGCCTGTGGGTCTGGTAGCCTGGGGGCGACCCAGACAGACTGCACACCTGAAGCCAGGACTGGTGATGTGGCTAATACAGGGAGAGAGCTACCCTTTAGCAGTAAGACTGAAGGTGAGCCACAGCTGCTGGTGGGTACTGATATTCCCTTGGACAGTGCGACTGCAAGGGCAGAGGTGAGTAAAGTAGTGCCTAAGCTGACAGTGAGGCACCGCTGTCAGAGGATACCAGACTTCCTGTGGAAGGGGAACTGGGAAGAGTTAGTTGAGACAGGCTCAGCTCTCGGACCCTACATTGCAAGGCTTGAAGGGAGGTAGCTAGTGAGGCACCTGATTCTCAAGAAGATTGAGAAGATTACTGCATACAGAGTGGACCCTTGAAGGATGGCTAGAAGGTGAGGTAATACAGCAGTTGGTGGTGTCCAGAGCCTACCGTTTGGCACTTCTAGCCATAGTCAGTAAAGTCTAAGCACTTGGAAAAAGCACACGAAGACCTCTGGATGCAATAAGAATATATTTAATAGTCACTCTACTTGGTTAAAAATACCCTTTGGGTCACAGTACATACACATCAACACTTTAACAAAGTAATGAACAGCGTTTTCGTCTCCCAACAGACTTCTTCAGATGGAGAATGCATACTGTTTCTTCACATATGCAGTTTTAATTTTTCCTCTGTTCTTTAAAATGTCAATGTACTTGGTTTTCTCCTACACTGTAAACAAAAGATCATTCATAATTTTATGGTTAACATCAATGTGTCCAAAACGGGTGCGACAGCTTTCCAGCTGTTTTTGAAGAGTGAAGCAAATATGGACAATAGTGGAGCTCATAGTAGCAACTTAAGACATATGGACAGTGCCAATAACAATACAAGGTACAAAATTGATTTTAAAACTGTGTTGGCTAAAAAATACAGGTTCAGTGATAGAGAACCTGGTCATTATAATGTGGAAGAGGATGAAAATGTTACATATGTACACAACTTGAACATTCTTGATGATTTATTGTTTAAATATAAGAATTTGAAGATGGAAAATGCATACTTAACTGAATGCTTGAATCTTAAAATTGTGCCCAAGGGCTTAAGAATCTACAAGTACCCAAACAAAGTTAAGGAGGGAACAGACTTCCATAAAGAATTAGTACAAATGTTTGATAAGTGTGGCTTTGAAATTCTCAAAGCCATTATTAGAGAAAATGAAAGGGAGATGGAAGTATTGTATGGGGAGGTAGATGATCACCATAAAATTATGAATGATCTTTTGTTTACAGTGGAGAAGGAGAAAATCAAGTACATTGCCATTTTAAAGAACACAGGAAAAAAATTAAAACTGCATATGCGAGGAAACAGTATGCATTTTCCATCTAAAGAAGTCTGTTGGGTGACGAAAACACTGCTCATTACTTAGTGTTAATGTGCATGTACTGTGACCCAAAGGGGTATTTTTAAGAGTTTTATTTTTTACCAAGTGGAATGACTGTTAAATATATTCTTATTGCATCCAGAGGTCTTCGTGGGCTTTTTCCAAGTGCTTAGAGTTTTCTGAATATTGTTGTGGTTTGAAGCACTGTAGCCCAGTTTTACTTCTAGCCATAGCCCATGACACACTTTTTTTGCAGGTTATATGGGCAGAGTGTACCAAGAGACATGTTATGCAGAACTTTTATTGGCCTGTGATAGCCAGGGATCTAACAGGGTACTGCAGGACCTGTGAGCAGTGCCAAAATGTAGATAAGGCAGGACACAAGCTCAAAGCTCCTTTGATACCTTTGCCTGTGACTGAGCTGATTCAGAGGGTAGCTATGGATATTCTGCAGTCTGCGAGTGCCCCCATATTCCACAGTGAATTATATCCTAGTGGTAGTACTTTATGCTACTAGATACCCTGTGGCAGTGGCGCTGTCTTCCATCAAGGCAGAGAAGGTGGCAAATGCTCTGCTAGAGATTTTCAGCAGGGTCTATTTCCCAAGAGAGGTGCTGACAAAGGTGCCAATTTCATGTCAGACATGCAGGCTTGTTTGTGGGAGTGCTGTGGGGTGAAGCACCTAAAGACCACCCCAGATTAATGGTCTTGTGGAGAGGTTAGTCTCTCTGATAAAGACAATGCTATGGGCATTTCCAGAGCTGTTTGAGGGAGTGGGACAAATATTTGCCCAATCCTATTGTTTGCTTACAGAAAGGTACCCCAAGAATCCACAGGTTTTTCACCCTTTGAGTTGCTGTATGGGCATAAGGAGGAGGAGACCTCTAGATTTGATTAGTGATGAGTAAGAGGGTGAGTGTGAATCCCGCAAGGTCTCTTTTGTGGCATATGTCCTAAACCTCAGGACAAGGCGTGGGGAGCTCATGGGCTAGACAGAGGAGCTGGCAGGAGCCCAACAGCAGAAAAAGGTTTGGTACAACAGGAATGCTTGAACCAGAGTATGCTATGGAGCAGCAGGTGATGGTTCTCATTTTTGTTACACAATAATCTACAGGCAGCTTGGGAGGGACCCTTCAAAGTGATAAGGAAGGTCAGTAATGTTAACTACAGGGTAGAACTGCTAGGCAGGAGGCCAGTGTGGGAATGTACCATGTTAACAACATGATGAAGAGTTACCATGACAAGGCTGTCCTTGTGCTTAGTATTTGCAGTGGATGGCAGGAGGAGTCTGAGGGTGATCTGGTGACTGATCTCCTCAGTGAGGATCAAACTGACACCTGAATGGAAGGGGTAGCAATGTCCCAGCGGCTATCCCCTACTCAGTTTTGAGAAATCTGAGCAGTGTTACAGGCGTTTGGGGACATGTTCACTGGAAACCCAGGGTGCACCCACCTGGTGCCAGCACCATGTGGATACAGGGTCCCAAAGACCTACAAAGCAGGGTGCCTAAGCGAGTCAAACATGCTTTAAAGGAGGAAACACAGGAGATGTTGGAAATAGGAGTAATCCAGGAGTCCAGCAGTCCCTGGGCCTCTGCAGTGGTGCTGGTACCAAAGAAGGATGGCAGCATCAGGTTCTGTGTAGACTACAGGAAACTAGTCACACAGCATCAGATACTTACCCCATACCTAGGACAGATGAAGGCCTAGAGCAGCTATTGATCTTACCAACGGCTATTAGCAGGTGCCCTTGACTCCCAACACTAGAGAAAGGTCAGCCTTTGTAACTCCTTTCTGCTTGTATGCGTTAACGAAGATGCCCTTTGGGGTGAAGAATGTCCCAGCATCTTTCCAGAGGCTGGTAGATCATATCCTGGCAGATGCAGGAGATTAAGCCCTTGCTTACCTGGATGATACTGCCATCTACATCCATTCCTGGCAAGAGCACCTCAAGCATGTTGGAGAGGGGGTGCTGGGCAGACTGCAGAGGGCAGGGTTGACCATTAAGCCCAGTAAGTATCTGGTGGGCATGGCAGAGGTCTCCTAGCTGGGACATAGAGTGGAGAGTGATAGGATCAGGCCCGAACCTGCCAAAGTAGAAGCCAAATAGGTGAGGACATTTTACAGTATTCCGTTCTCCATAAGAAAGTTTGTCCTCATTTATACCATAGCTGCTCCCGTCACAGACCTGACAAGGAAAAACAAGCCAGGTAAGCTAGTGTGGACCACAGCATGTGAGCAGACTTTCCAGAAGCTTAAAGGAGCTTTGAGGACCGCTTGTGTTGGCTAGTCCAGATTATTGCAGTGAATTTGTTGTGCAGGTGGATGCTTCAAACCATGGGGTGGGTGCTGTACTTGCTAGGTTTTCTCAGAGGGAAAAGAGCACCCAGTGATATAGCTCGGCTGTTGACTCCAACCCAGTGAGGAGTGTTATGCAGCTGTAGAAAAGGAATGGCTATCTATAGTATGGGCAGTGCAGAAACTTCAGCCATGTCTGTATGGAAAGAAATTCACTGTAGTTGGAACCACAGTCCCTTAACATGGCTACATAGAGCCAGCAAGCAAAATGCCAAGTTATTAAGGTAGAGCTTACGATTGCATGCATATGATATGACAGTTCAACACTGTAGCGGGTCAGCAATGCCAACGCAGACAGGCTCTCAAGACAGGGAATGGGGTAATATACTCCCAGATAGGCTTTTCTCTCTCCAGCCACCTTTCTCAAGGGTCACTTGGAAAAATTATCTTATCTTCGGGGGGTGGGGTGGGAGATGTGATGATATGAGAAAGTGCCACCATAGCCACCTGGAGTTTTGTAAAGAATGTCCTTTGTATATCAAACTGATTTATACAAGATGCTTGTGTTACAAATGTATTAGAACTGTACGTCATTTGTATATCCAAGTGATTTGTACAGATGTTGATGCTGAAAATGTATTGGTGAGGTTTGCTTGTACTAACTGCATCAACAGTGCCCCCTGCCTGAAGGAAAATAAATTTATATGCATTATTGTAACTGAATTATATGTATGTGTTTTAAGAGGATACTGGCACAGCAGAGGTTAACCAGCTAGATTTAAAGGAAATGTAAATGAGATGTTAAAAGATTAAAAGGTACCCCACAGTGCTGAATAGGACTGGAAACACTGGGTCTCAGACTCTTTGTTCATTAGT
The DNA here is from genome assembly GCF_019279795.1 of Protopterus annectens. Taxonomy (NCBI): domain Eukaryota; kingdom Metazoa; phylum Chordata; order Ceratodontiformes; family Protopteridae; genus Protopterus; species Protopterus annectens. The sequence continues at coordinate 992,733,228 of NC_056727.1, read as the reverse complement.
TCGGTGAAAAGAGGGGAGGCACCAGGCACTGGCATAAACACTTGGATGTGTTGTGTCAGTCTGTGCTAAATTCTTGTCTCATCTTCAGAGGGGAATACTGGTAGAACCTAGTCAGGTGACCAGATGAGGTCGTTCTACCAGCCCTCTTGGAAATTGTATTTTAAATATTACAAAGCAAAATCTCATAGTGTAAAGTATTCTGTCTGGGAAGCCTGACTAGAAAGACCCTCACCCATAGCATCTTGCCTTGCAGTAATAAGTAATTTAACTAGGGAACAGTAATTATTTGTTTAGTCAGGAATGTAGTGAAGCTTAGTTTAGACTGTGTTTTTATTTGTACGAGTCTGTCAATGTTGATTTCAATATTTCTGTGAGTTGTGGTTTATCGTAAATATATATTCAGTATTGTCATGCTCTTTTATTAAATATATTTAAACTTTTATTGACACTGGTCCTTGTAGAAAGTATCTAACCTTTGAGAGTACTTATATTTGGTGACTCTGTGGGCCGCTCCAAAAGGCCTAGTTGTCTTGGTGAACTACTGCCATTTGTATTAGAATTAATATTGCACGGTATATTTGGACACCCTTTAATGGCCTTGGAGTTGCTGATTGTGGAGTGACTGGTTGAGGTCATAACTACCTTGTACTCTGGGGAAAAAGGGGAGACAGCTGATAAATCTGTGCCAGCCTTTCCCAGGTGTGTGCATCAGCTACTTGGGGCAGGGACAAGAAGCACTGGGTTTACAGAGAGGATGCTGTAGGGCTTAGTTTGGACAGTCTTCTGAGAACCTAACCCTACAGCTGTACCGGTGGGGATTCTTATTGGGGACCTAGAGGGAGACCTACAGAGACATCCAGCCCCTGGGCTGAGTGTGTTCCCTGTGTGTTCTTAAGGGAAATTGTACTTCATGCGGAGTGGTCTGCATCTGGAAATATTGAATGTATCCATTTGTATTCCAATTGCAAGTCCCTCTACAGTCATTGGTGAAGATTCAGGCTCCTTGGTTACTAGTCCAGTGTGGGAATGACACATATTGGTGGGCATCACCGTTAATTTGGGATATCTAAAAATACTTCATCTGGAGTACCAGAGTACAGTACATCACACTTTGCTTAGGAAGTCTGTACCAAACAGATTTAGAGGCAGTATTTCATACAATAAAAGCATGTTGCTCTTTTAGTGGACTTAACGAGATGGGGATAGGTTTTGTCTTTCTGGATGAGCCAAAGTAATCCCACAGACCCCCCCCCCCCAAAAAAAAAAAAAAAAAAAAAAAAACACCAAGAACAGATTTTGTGGAGTGTAGGAGATATTCTGCATTTGTCAAGGTAATGGTACATAGTCACTCCTGTGTCAGTGAGTAGAATTACATACTGTAACATTAACAAAGTGACCTGGGTCCACTGGTATGAAAGGAGATGACTGTCATGTTCATGGCTGTTCTAATGACCGTGCTGCCAACATGGTGGCTGCCTAGAGATACTCCAGGTGGGATAGTGTCTCTGCTTGCTGTGGCGCCTGGACATTTGGCTTAATGCTTAGTTGAAAAGCTGGATCTGCTTTCTGAGAGAAAGGGCATTCATTGTGCCAATTTTCTCTCTGACCATATTTAAAATGGAGGTTAATGCATTGCCCAGGATGTTGAGTCTGTCATGAAGTAGGAGGGTAAAAATTTTGCTGATATTGCCCTGAGGCTTGCTGTGGGAAGAATTTAAATCTACTACTTCCTCCATAACTTATCCCCTGAGAATCTGTGTTAAAATTGTTGGAAGTTGAACATCTGCTAAGTTTTTTTTTTTTTTTTTCCAACTGTATTATATGACAGATACTGTGGTTTAAGAATTTCACGAATACTTAAAACTGGGCCAGTTGAGACAAACCTCCTTAATCTGTTCCTGTCTTTCGACTTTTCCCGGTTAGGGGTCGCCACAGCGGGACTCCGGTCCGCTAATGATTGGCAGTAGATTTTTACGTGCTGGCTTGCCGGGCTTAAAGCACAACCTTCAACGAAGGAACGCCCATTCACGCATGTCGACACACAGAAGACGCTCTAACTGAGAATCGAACATGCAACGTCTAACTGTGAGGCGACAACGCTATCTGTTCCTGTACTGGTGGTAATAAGACTTCTACAAATGTTGCGGACAGCCCACTGGCTGTTGAACACTGTGTAGGTTCTTGATGTCCAGAAAAGGCTTTGAATGCATCTGTCATGCTCTCCAGATATACATAAACAGGTTTGTTTTCTCTCTCTAAAAGTGATATTGTAGCAGTAAAGAGTAAATTACTTTATAAACAATTTTTATTCTTAAATATAGTACATTAGCACCCAAGGGCGTAAGTAATGAATGTAACTGGAAAGCCCTTTTGTAATGAGTTTTGATTTGCTAATTACTTCATTGTTTTAAATGAGTCTTGTATTTATAGTAGTGCTTTTCTTCATTATGTGTTAACTCCTTAGAAGGCTGTATTTGCCGAGGCGCTAAGAGTATCTGATCATTTTATTAAAAAAAAAAAAAAAACACTTTTACTTTACTTTAATGTGCATTGTATTCTCACTGACCTTGTGTTTTTTTTTTTTTTTTTTTTTTTTTTTTGCTATTTTATTATTTGTGGTTTATTGTGTTTTTTCTCTCTGTATATAATTCCCCTGATTCTTGGCCAGTTAGCTGCTGGAGGGCATGCTGGATTAATTGCTTTTAGTAAATTCTCTTGCAGTTAAAAACCTATCATCTCTGTTTTGGAGTATTCTCCTACAGCTGATTTTCCTCCATATTTATCTGGAGGTGTGGAGGCTTTTAAAACTGCTTGTAGGTCTTCGATAGCAAAGTTTTGCAATCGGCACATGTCCTAAAATTTTAGCACATTTAGCCGCATGTGTTTAAATGAGAAGGAGAGAATCCACAGTAGTTTGAAGTAGGTTTGGCATCACCATTCCTGGATGCTGCTGGTTTACATGCTTCCCTCAATGTGAGAGTCTGAGTATTGGATGGTGTTAGTGGTGGGAGTGTTGTGCCTGTGGATGAATCAGAATTTGATGCATCCTTGAAACTTTGTTGAAGGTTGATTCTACCTAAATTCCTCTCAATCTGTTGTCTTTCAGCTTTTCCTGGTTAGGGGTCGCCACAGTGGAACTCCAGTCTTCTAATGATTGGCAATAAATTTTCACGAACGCAGAGATGCCAGCTCGACGTTCAACCTTCAACGAAGGCACTCCCATTTATGCATGTCTTTCGAATGCCCACCCAACCACGGGTAGGACATGCAGACTCCACACAGAAGGCACCCCCCCCCCCACTCCAGCCGAGAATCGAATGGGAGAACCTCTTGCTGTGAGGCAACAACGCTACTGCTGCACCACCGCGGAAGTAAATTCCTCTCAATCAGTGATTATTGGAAAATGCATAACTAACTTTTTCGACTTGTCTTAGGGGCACTTTTATTGCTAAACCCTTTTAATTTACCTGTTTCATCCCAGATGCATGCTTGTGATTTTGATAAACGGTTCACCCTTATTTGCTATTTTTATTAACTTTTTATCAGAGTATAAAAACAGCGAGTTGCTGAAGCGGCTGCCAAAATCAGGTGTTGTAAACTGATCCTAGGGAATGGTCAGAAATACTGGAAGTAACTTGGGAAATAGTACAGGGGCTTTCTGCAAATCCTACTCCTACCTGCTCTGTTGGGGAGGGAGGTTTCTCTGCTTCATAGAAAGCAGAATGGTCATAAGAGGGAGGGGGAGCTAAAAGAGTTTGAGGCCAGTTGTCATCAAAAGAATCAGGTTGGGTTACTTTTAATTTTTCTGTTTCAAAGGTTAAAGACCTCATACCATGAGATTTATTTTCTGTAATGCATTTACTTTTCTATTAGCTGCCTGCAGCTGTGTTTTTAATGTGGCTGAATTATATTTTAAACTTCAAGGTAAGGATTCCTTTTCCTTAACTTTAGGTTCTTCGTGCCAGGTAATAAAAGCTAACCAATAAGAGGCACGTACTTCTTTTTAAGATATTGAAAATAGCCTTGTCAAAGTTCCACCCTCCAGGAACTGCAGTACACTATCATTTTAAGTGAGCTCAGATCACTTTACCAAATAATTATAGCTGTCAGTCATATTTATTAAACACGTCTGGCGGAGTCCCAACTTGGGCTCTTTTAATACATTATCATGAAAAATACTCTATAAAAAATCCAGTCAGCACCAGACAATACATGAAAAAGCGACAGGAGTGACTGGAACCACAAATATAGATAAAAACTTATTTAATAAAACAAGTAAATCAATAAATAAATAAAATCACTTCAGTAAGATCGCAGGTATAAGCACACTTGCACCACACAGGCTTTATCAGGCTGATATCAAAATAATTGAAGCAACAGTTAAGTACAAAATTTGAGCTATCACATGATTTACATTTTAATTGATGAATTACGGTATATGGTTGCTTTAAATAGCGTTTTAAGGTAAATAAAAACAAAAAAGGTGGAAACTCTCCAGTAACCCAACGGAAGACTTGGCAAAGCTGTGATAAAACACCCGATGCGTGTAAAATGCAAACACGTTTATTTAAGCACAGAAACGCAGGCTTTTCGTCGGTAGCACAAACCAACTTCTTCAGAACGGATACAACATCACAGCATTAGAACCCCTACTTATATTAAAACATTATGATCACATGATCACCAAGGTATGGATTTACAAAGCCATAGCTATGTAAAACCCACCCTGAAACAATAATAAACATTGAAAAAAACAAGTCCGCTTGCTCTACTGAAAAAATAGAGAATTACATAAAAACAGTCGGCTGTTTGCATTGTTTTACTCTTGCAAAACTGTTGAATTTATAATACTTGTTATAAAAACATGAACTTCTGTCTACAAAAATACGGACACCACTTGTATTAAAACTAAAACATCAAACACAGTACATGAGAATGCCTGTCTAGTTGGAAGAGAAAAAAAATATTAAAATCTGTTAACTGCAAGTTAGAGCGGTCTATACACCTAAATGACCTCCGTTAAATTCAGTAATATGCAGAATAAAATAAAAATATATATAACTGTGTGAAATAAATAAAAGTAATCACTGCTAGACACTATTGTTATTAATTCTAAACACACCTCACCAGAAAGCTATGACCCTCATGACTACCTACACCAATAACCATTATAACAATAATGATGTTAATAATGATAATTGTTTTTATTCAGTTTAATTCAGTTTTTAAGTTTATTCAGAGTTTATTCAGAGTTTTAAGGTAACCATCTCATTCATATAAGGCGCAATATGGGCTTTAAATCAAAAGATCACCTTAGTTTTTCCTGCTCAGTTAGTAGAAAGTTACCCCACCCCTTAGTGGCTCAGAAATGACCTTCAAGATCATAAATTTAAAAGTATGTGTGTAATCGGTTTCTAAAATGTGCTTTTACAAATCATTTGTTGCAATTTTCTTAATATCAAAAATGTGTTGCCCAGTATTTTATTTTAGCTTGCAGTTGGTTTTCCCTATGTAGTATGCTCCACATTTGCAACATTTAGCTAAATAAATAAGGTTACAAGTGTTGCAATTTTCATATGCTTTAAGCACAAAGTTTTTACCATTTTACTAGATGTATACTGGATTTATTGGAATGTGTGTACATATATTTGTGTGTGTGTGTGTGTGTGTGTATATATATATATATATATATATATATATATATATATATATATATATATACACACACACACACAGTCATATGTGAGTGTGAGCAGTGTACAGTTATTGCATCTGTATTATCCCTGTTTAGTGTTCTTAGTGATGGGCTACTCCTTTATAGCATAATTTATTCTTTAGATTTGCATTTCTTCTGTAGCTAAAATAGGGCGATTCACCTGGGTCATTTCCTTAATTCTGGAATGTCATTTATGGTAGGCCAGTGTTTGCATATGTTACTTTTTACTGAAGATGTATTCTTATCGTATGTAAGTGTATCTGTATTTGTGGTAGTGTTCTTATTGAATTGTTTTGGTTGCTAATTTAAAAAATATATATAGGCTTAGAATCAGTATCTTGTGTAATGGTCATAATTTTAAATACACTCTTACAATTGTGCTCTCCTCCTATAAAATCTTGTGCAATTGTTTCTAATTCTAATTTGTTTGTATTGCTGTATTGTTTTGCAACCCTCATTGATTTTAATGGTTATAAATAAATGTAGGGTGCATATACTGGTTCTGTGCAAGTAAGTGTTGGCTTTAACTGGTTTCTATTACATTGTAATTTGTATATGACCAGTGTCATCTTTACTGAGCTTGACATCCAAAAAGTTGATTGCTGTTGGTGAAACCTCACTTTTTAATCGTAAAAAAGTTGTGGTACTGGAAAAACATGTTTTAAACTGTTCTAAGTGTGACAAGTTACTCCCCCAGATGAGAGGTTTCCAAAGGGCTTATAACATTTTACTTTATTTTCATGAAGATGGTTATTTAATATATGCTCCCTTTTCCCATTGATACATAATGTTTGCATATGTATTGGCCACTAGTTTCCCATTGCTACGCTCTTAACATGTTTATATAGCTGGTATTGAAATAGGAAGACATTTGTCAGAACCAAGTATAACAGTTCACAAATTGTCTATTTTACTAGCTGTGTAATCTGTGAAGTCATTTAAAATGTTACAGCACTTGACCCTTTGGATTTTTCCATACTCTGGGAAGAGCTGCTACCCATGTCACAACTCTGACCGAAGAGGAAGAGTGTTCGAGTGAAGCATCATCAGAACACTGCTCACTGTTCCATCACACAGAGCCAAACCAAAACATATCCAGTATTGCCAACACTGTATTTTAACATATCTAAACATGTTTTAACAACTGAGTTTATTTTATCCAGAGGGCTAACCTTTATACCACCACAGTGGACTGACCTAGCACAAACAATTATAGATCTCAAGTGCTTTACTAGATTATTGAACTTAAAAAAAAAAATGTGTTTGGTGCAGAGAACACAGTGTCTCTATTTCAAAAGATCTAGTACATTCATACCAAACTCTAATCCAATTATATTAGCATTTGAGAAAGCTGTAGAATGTGAATTCTAAGTTATACCAACAGAATAACAAACAAATGCACGTTCTACATTACTAAAAATCAAATACAAACATTAAACTTACTGAATGATGAAAAGTGCAGATAAAGGTGGACAAGTAGTGGTCATGGACACATTTCATATTGATGCCACGAATGATCAATTAATCACTGGCGACTATATACAAATTAAACCATTGGTGAATGAAATTTTATTACAAGTAGCTAGCCTATTACAAATCATGCTAACAAATGAATAGATAAAGAACTTTATCAATACTTAAGGACCAACTCTCCTAAAATACCATTTTTGTATGGCCTTCCTAAGATCCATAAATTAATAGTCAAACCCACCCATGAAACCTATTGTTTCTGCCAGTGGATGGGCTATGGAACCAGTCTCAAAATTCCTTCATGCACAACTCAAAAAGACCTTGACAAAGACTGGTACGATTATTAAGGATACATTTGATTTCCTGCATCAGCTGTCAGAATGGTCAACAGAGAAAGATTTAAGTAATGACTGTTTAGTTGCATAACATGTTGACTCATTTACAGTGATACCGAATGAGACATTTGAATGAGTTTACAGATTATATAGCTGGTAAAAGACATTTGTGAACTGCTGTATTTGGTTCTGACAAGATTTGTATTTCATCGCCGACTATCTATCTATATATATATATATATATATATATATATATATATATATATATATATATATATATATATATTTATGTATACACGCGCACACGCACGCACGTGACAATGGAAACCCCAGTGGCCAGTATGTATGCCAACATTGTTTTAGTAGGAAAGGGAGTATATATTAAATAGCCATCTTTATTTTTATTTTATTTTTTATTTATTTATTTAACATTTGTTAACCGGGAAAGTCCGACTTGGAACGAAGCCAATTTTCAGTGGAGGCCCGGGGAGAAATGCGCCAGATAGTAGACTATCTTTTATAAAGATAACATTTTATAAAATTTTATAAGTGCTTTGTAGACTACTTTTCTCATCTGGGGGTAACTTGTCAGACTTCGAGCAGATTAAAACATGTATTTCCAGTGCCATAACTTTTCTTTACTATTTAAAAGTGAGGTTTTGCCAACAGCAATCATCTTCACCGAGGCTGACATCTAAAAAGTCGACACTGATGATATGCAAACTACAATGTGCAAGAAATCAGTTAAGGTCAACACTTATTTACACAGAATCAGTATGCACCCTACATTTATTTATAGCTTTGCTAAAATCAATGGAGAGTTGCAAAACTGAATACAGACAATACAAAAATGAATTTACAATTGGAAACAATTACACAAGATTTTATAAGAAGAGGTTATAATGCTGAGGTTATAATGAGTGTATTTAAAATTAAGAATGACATTACTAATAAACGAGATACTGATTCTAAGCCTATATTTTTTTGAAAATAGCAACCAAAACAATTGAGCAAGAGCATGACCACATAAATAGATGCACTCTTGCATATGATAAGAATACATCTTCAGAAAAAGTATCATAAGGAAATACTGGCCAATCTTAAAGGACATTCCAGAATTAAAGAACGACCTAGGTGAATCACCTTATTTTAGCTACAGAAGAAATGCAAATATAAAGAATAAAGTATGCTATGAAGAGCATCCCTTCACTCAAATTCTCTTTAAGAGTGCTAAACATGGAACATATAGATGCAATAACTGTGTACACTGCTCACATATGCATTTATATATACATCAATAAATCCATTATACAGCCAGTAAAATGGTAAAAACTTCATGCTTAAAGCTTATGGAAATTGCAACACTTGTAGCCTTATTTAGCTAAATGTTGCAAATGTGAATCGTATTACAGAGGGAAGACCAACCTCAAGCTAAAAAAGAATTGCGCAACACAGTTCTGATAGTAATAGGAAAATTGTAACAAATGCATTGTATAAGCACATTTTAGAAAGTGATTATACACATCTAAATTTATGATCTTGAAGGTCATGTTTGAGCCAGTAAGGGGTATTAACATTGTTTTACTAACTGAGCAGGAAGAACTAAGGTGTATCATTAGATTTAAAGCCCAATTTGCTCCAGGTTTGAATGAGATGGTTACCTTAAAACCCCAATTAAACCAATTGCATAATGAAACTCAATTAAAAGGTAGACAATGTGATCGCTCAAATCTTGTATTTAACTGTTGCTTCAATTATTTTGAGATCAGCCTGATGAAGCCTATATGGTGAAAGTGTGCTTACACTTGCAATCTTAACAATTTTATTTATTGATTTATTTATTTTAAGTACTATGTTTTTATCTATTTGTGGTTAGAGTGACTCTTGCTGCTCTTTTAATTCACTGACGTTTGCACCCATTGTAATTTCAATACAACCATATCCTCTCACGTACATTAAGGCCTAGAAGACTATGATTATGATGACTACGATTAAAAAAAAAAATGCTCTCATTCTTATTTTTATATGTGATTAGACACTGTCATGGAAAGGTTATATTTTCCTTCATTATGATCATAATTCACTTTTGTGTAAACTGTATATATGGTGACCTTGTGTGTTAAAATTTTAACCCACTGTCGTACAATTTTAATTGTCTCATACAATTTAATAATCTGTCATAAAGATGGTTTAGCAAAGCTTACTTGCAGCGATTTCAAGCCCTGCTGAAGCTGGTAAAGTTGGTGCTGGCTTACCAGAAATACACCAGATAGAAAAGCTGTCGATAGTTGATCCAGCGATGATTTGGCTCAAGACTTCATAGCACCAAACTGTAATGGTACAAAAATAACTTCATGCAACACAATTCAGCAGAATAGACTAATCATCTCTATTGTATTGAGGACACAAGTAGGATAATATTCATATTTCAACGCAAACTATATAAACAAGTTAGGGAAGTACTGATGGAAACCCCAGTGACCGATACGTATGCCAACATTATGTTTCAGTGGGAAAGGTAGCGTACGTTAAATAACCATCTTTATAAAGATAAAGTAAAATTTTATAAGCGCTTTGTAGACCAACTTCATTCTTTTATATTACATCTAGGAAGAATGTTTTGTATGTGTTAAGCTATAGCACTGACCAGTTAGAACTGAATACCTGTGTATTTTGCTTGCTAAATATCGGCAGCCACTTAATATGTGCATTTCCAAATTAGGCACAAGCTCCAGTCTTCCACATTGGAGCTTTCTACTTTGGCATTTTTCATGTTGGCAGGAAACATAATCAAAAATGGACTTAAAATTATTAAAATCCATATTGAAATAAGTTGGAATACAGAGAGAAAATGTCATGGAAACAAAGCATTTTTTCCTTATTTACACTGCTCTGTTCACATTGGTTTCTGCATTCCTCTGCTTTATGCAGTTTTTCTGTGAATTTCTGAAATCTCGTGTGTCTGTACAGTCTCTGGTTATTTTTCTTGTCAAAGGCTCCCTAAGTTTGGGGACAACCCTCTGTGCATTCTGTGGCTTAAGACATTGTACTAAACTTTTTTTTCTCTGGAGTTTAAAAAATTTGTTTAACAGCAACTTTTCTAAACGTATGTACATTGTCCAAATGCTCATCTATTTTCTTTCGCACTTTGTCGAGCTCCTTTTCTTTTAGGTTCCCCTTATTCTGCAGTACTTTAACCATTGTCATCTTCTCTGAATAATTTATATCTTTTCCATATCTTTTATTTTTACCCCATTTTATTCTAGTCACTAGTTGTTCTTTTTGTGGACATTTGTCTTGATTCTCAAATCCTTTTCAGAAACCATTTCTTAAATTCCTCTCAACAGGCAAGTTTAAGTCTTCAAACTCTGTTTTACCTCATTACCTTGCATCTTTTGATGCATTATCTGAAATACTTACTGGATATGTGTCAAAGTTTTCAATTAAATAAACGTGATCCTCTTGGAGTATGATTTCTCTCCAACCTAGCTCAGTGTATGTACTTTGGAAAATATGTAAATTCTGAGCATCTACTACTAAATTCACATTTCATGCAAATTTTCTCACATTTCTTTAGAAGTTTGCTATCTCTATATATTTTCATTTCCTGTGTATCGCTGATGCATCCTTACTATTGCAAAACAACTTCTAGTCCTCACCCTTAAAAATATTTCCTTCTGAAAGCTGATTATTTTACTCAAGATGGTCTTAAGCCTCATAGTGGTAGTTTTAGTGGAATTTAAATAACATGCCAATGTTAATTATCCTCTTCCGTCAGTAACTCCTAACTGTGATGAATGTACTGATAGTGTCTGTTTTCCTCTTCTGTCATTATTGGAGCCCATCTATCAGTCAGTATAATTAAGCAGAATGCTTTGCTTTGTCCTTGATAGAGTAAACATTTACTCTTCCGACTACCCATTTCTCAGAGACAGGTGGAATCTCTTGGGCCTCGAAGCCAGGCCTCTCCTAGGAAATCTGCTTCTAGCCACCATCTTGCTACTGCTCCCACACCCCAAGCTCAAATGCTTAAAATGGTGGAGGACCTCATCTCCCTTATCCGAGGTACTCGTGCCCCCACTCCTAAAAGGAAAAGGATTCCTTCTTTAGAAATTGACAGATTCAGGAGTCTGATTATTCTGCCTTTGAAGAGGAACAGCAGCCCTTAACTGTTTTGAGTATTCAGATGCAGAGGAATTCATCCCCTCTGCCTCTCCTCCAGAGGACCTCTCCTTCGGGGAAACCCTTCACTCCCTCGGGGAACATTTTCATTGAGAATCTCAGGACTACTAACAGTCAAAGAAACGACTTGGAGAGTTTCTGGACCTGACCCAGCACAGACCCCTGGCCATCCCACCTATTCTAGAAGTGGTGGATGATGTTTTCCTTTAATCCAGTTTAGACCCTGATGCCCTGCCTCCTGCCCTAGCTAAACCTGACAGGTACTATAGAGTTACCGGATTCTCACAAATACCTGTACAGGAACCCTGCTGCAGACCCTGAGGTGATTACACAGGGACCCAAAGAAGCTAAGACTAGTTCTGCCAAGAATCCTCTTCCTTCTGACAAAGACTCCAGAGCTCTGGACAGATTGGGTAAGAAAGTATACACCTCTGCAACCTTGGCTATCAGAGCACTCAGTTGTCTGTTCCATATGTTAAAATGTCAACAACACACTTAGGAACAATTAAAACAGAAGATTGCTTCCTCCCCTGACGGTGCCAACTCAAAAGAGCTGGCAGAATTACTACACTCTGCTTGTCAAGTGGCCAAGCACTTATTACAATGTGGATATGATGCCGTAGAAGCCTCTACTAGGGTAGCAGTGACAGGATCTGTTATTAGAAGACATGCATGGCTGAAGGAACAACCTCTCCCTGATCATGTCAAGTCTAAACTTATTGATGCACCCCTAGATAAGGCACACCTGTTTGGGGGAAAAAGTAGATGATGTTCTTAAAGATGGAAGACCAAGCAAAATCTATACCAACAGTAAAAGATCTCTTTCAAATGCAACCACCGAGATTCAGCAGGAACTTCCCCTCTAAACACTGGGTCTTTCCTGCACCCAGCAGACTGGGCCAAAGTAAGCCCCACAGGGACGGGACATCCATGCCCCCATCCCAGGGCCAGCAAAGAAGCAAACAATGGACCACTTCAGCCTCCAAGGCAGGGAGTTGTAAGCCAAGCTTCTATGGTAAGCACTTACAGTGACTCTCCCACCCCCCCTCTGCTCTCCTTTCACCTATCCAAAACTGGAAGGAAGGCTCACCCTCCAAGGATAATTAGGTCACTATAACCTAGGACCAATGGGTATTGAAAAATCATTTATCAGGGATAAAGATTCTCCTTTAGCGAACCCCCTCTTCCAAGAGGGTATCCAGACCTCCCCCCTAACCAATGGGCAGAGGCATTACAACAGGTAAAAAAAACCCTAATGTCCCAGGGGGCAGTAGAACCTGTCCCTCTGGATCAAACAGGAAAAGGTTTTTACTCCAGACTATTCCTTGTTCCCAGAAAAGAGGGAACTTGGTGCCCCATCCCAGATCTAGCCAAACTGAGCACCTTCTTGGTGGTCCCCAGATTCAAAATGCTAACCTTGCAGCAGCTACTGCCTGTGCTTGCTCACAATGCCTGGTTGGTGACACTAGACCTAAAAGATGCTTAACTCCACATCCCCATCAGGAAATCGTGCAGAAAATTCCTGCCCTTCAGAACAGGCAGTCAGCACTTTCAGTTATCTGCACTGCCGTTTAGCTTCTCTACTGCTCCCAGAGTATTCACCAAATGCTTGGCCCAGGCTATAACTTTCTGCAGAGACAGATTCACCTTTACCTGCACGACTGCCTCATTCAGGCGAACAACAAAGAAAAGTTGCTCCAGGATTTTCTCTGTCGAAAAACTCCTAACTTCCCTAGGGTTCACCATCATTGAGAAAAAAAACAAACAAAACCCCACCAGGAAAATTGTTTTCCTGGAAGTTGTGCTAGACACAGCAAACCTGATGGCTTTTCTGTCCCCAGAAAAGCATAGTTTCCTGCCTCTGTACTTCACCCAGCTAGCTTCCAGAAGTCACCTCACTGCGAGGAAGTTCCTGCAAGCTCTGGGATACATGGTGTCATGCATCCTCCTCATTCCTCTTGCCAGGCTTCACATGAGAAAGTCATTGGTATTTAAAGAACCTTTTGGTGTCAACACTGTCAGAGACCACCCTCCCACTGATCCCTTGCATAAGGGACTGATTTCTCTGGTGGACAGAGGCAAAGGGTCTTCCTTTCATCCTTTGCCCTTCTGGCCAGACAATCACCACTGACGCCACAGACATAGCTTGGGGCACTCAACTAGCAGGCAGGGTTGTACCCAAGGCCTTTAGAATGCCTAGCAACTACACTTGCACATCAACCTGAAAGAAATGATGGCAGTGCAAAATGCTTTGACTTCCTTCAAACCTCCTCTCAGGCCAGGGGTGGTCCTTATAAAAACAGACAACACCACAGTGATGTGGTACATCAGCAAGCAGGGGGGCACCCTGTCTTACCCCCTATGCAGGTTAGCCTTGAGTCTGACTTACTGCCACCTCCATGGGGCTACACCTAATTGCCCAGTACTTACCAGGGAACAACACACTGGCAGACCACTTAAGTAGAAACTTAACTAGACCCCCCCCCCCCACGAATGGCAGCTCCACAGAGAAATCTTTTTGGAAATCACCCAGGAGTGGGGGACCCCAGAGGTGGACCTCTTTGCCTCGCACCTCAACCACCAGCTTCACAAGTTTTGCACGAGGGAGTATCGCCTCCTAGTATGGAAGGTGGATGCCTTAACCTTTCCCCTGGAGCCCCCTCTTTGTGTACGCATACCCTCCCCTACCCCTTCTTCCCAAGGTTCTGATCAAAATAAGAGAGGAGAGACCAAAGGCCATCCTCATTGCTCCAGATTGGTCCAGACAACATTGGTACTCCTTATGTTGCAGTCTGACTTTACTGCCCCCCAAGCTGCTTCCCGTAAGGTCAGACCTCTTGAACAAGGAGAGGGGGAAGGTACTTCACCCAGACCTACAGACTTTCAAACTTTCAGCATGGTTCCTACACTAAAAACTAACAAGAAGTCACTGCTAAGCAAACCGGTCCTAGACTTAATTCCAGAGGCCAGAAGGCCCAGCACAAGAAAATCTTATGCATGAAAATGGAAAAGATTCTGCTCCTGGAAGCAATCAAAAGGGACTATTACCTCCCAGCCTTCCATCCCCCTCAGCCTGGATTACTTAGCATAGTTGCTCAATAGTGGCCTCTTCTCCTCTATTAAAATCCATGCCTCGGCCATCTCTGCCCATTATGATTCAGACCCACCCCTCTTCTCTCATCCATTGGTTAAGCAATTCCTCAGAAGGGCCTCCCAGGAGACGACCTACTCCTCCCTGGGAAATGAATTGCGTGTTAGAGAAACTAACCTTACCTTCTTTCGAACCTGCCGCTTTAACAGCATTGAAATAGCTCTCCTAGAAGACTGCCTTTCCTGTTAGCTATCACCTCTGCCAGAAGGGTCTCAGAACTTCAAGCTCTCATGGCTGTCAAGCCCTTCATAATTTTCCATGCAGACAGTCTCTCTCCCTGAGGACTAATCCCTCCTTTATGCCAAAGGTGGTATCTGATGTGACCCTTAACCAGGCTGTGCACCTTCCCACCTTCTTTCCCAATCCCCAAAACAAGGGGGAAAGGATTCTGCACTCACTAGACATGCACAGACAACTCCGATACTATCTGGACTGCACTAAGCCATTCAGAAAAACTGACCAGCTCCTTTTAAGCTTTGCCCCAGGGGTAGAGGGGAAGCCCATGTCCAAACAAATCATTTCCAAATGGGTTTCACACTGTATCCATTTCTGCTTCAGACTACATGGGAAAACCCATCCCTAGGTCAGTCCGTACCCACTCCACTAGGTCAACCTCCACTTCCTTCTTCAGAGGAGTACCTACCAGGGACATATTGAAAGCGGCCACCTGGACCTCTCTCCATAACTTTACAGAGCACTACCACTTCTCTTTATTTTCGAAGTCTAGGGCAAGGTTTGCCTCTGCAATTCTGCAGGACCTCCTGACCCATACCTAGGACTCTTTCCTTCCACCCTTTACCTCAGCTTTGGAAATCCTCCCACAGGTGATGACTGCAGCAGTGAAACACGGAGAACATAGTACAGTTGTGTACACTTACCATAAATGTAGATGTTCAAGGGTATTCATTGTTGCAGTCTTTGTTTCCCCTCCTTCCATCCCCCTTTTCTCTTCTCCTAGGGGGCACATGCTTCCCAGGGTGGCTCTTAGCCACCAGGACCACTTCTCTCTCTCTCCCATTGTGCTTCTGACTGGTTAGAGCAAGAAAAGCTGATGTAATGATGTCTGCTGCCCTGCCCCACAAGCATTGCCTATACTGAAAGTAAGGTTTCCCTAACTAAAATGCATGTTAGGGCCTGTGTTCATAGTTGTACTTGATTGTAGGCTTTATCTGTACTCCTCTCCTAGATGTGAAAATCAGTTTGCGATTTCAATATACATTACCTTTTAACAGTAATAAAATTTGCACTGGCTACCTTTTAATAAAAAGTCTGTTACTTAGTAGATGAATGAAATAATCTTTAAATTGTATTCAGATCATAGTATACACATGTTACAGGGCTTAATTGCTTGCAGCTGTAGACTTGTCTCCCAATGGGAACATTGGCTAATGGAAAAGTATAGCTAATGAGTTAGTAAGTATACGAAAACTAGTTTTAAATGCCATTCATCAATTCTTATTTTCAGACTGGTTTGATTTAAAAAAAAAAAAAAAAAAAAAAGTTTGCTGCTCAAACAGAGGACATTAACCTAGATATCCACAGCTATAAAACAGGGGCGATTATCTTAATTCAACATATAATGTGATCAGTACACTTATACATCCTTCACTCCAACAGACCAATGTCATAGCATTATATTAACTGTGACCCTGACAGTGTGAAAAGCCTTGGATACATTACAACTAAGGAAAAATACTTTATTGCTTTAATATCTTTAACATGTACAACAGTCACTGATAAAAGGCTCCCCCACCTCACATTTAAAATACCCTGATTGCACCCTATACAAAACTACTTTACGATACAACATGCAATTTGTCATTGTTTTTTATTCCAGTATTAATAATAATATAAACTATTTTAATTGCAGTTACTTCAGTCTCTCCAGTGTCCTAAGCATCAGTGACATAAAGTGAGGTATATGCTTTGCAGGTCAAAGATTTTTGACTGTCAACAAAATTCTAAGCTTTCTTGGCCACCACTACTTGCAAAGCCATATTTCCCATGAGTAATCGTGCATCAAATAATGCTTTGCAGCCTCCCATTTGTATGTTAACAATTTTACTGGTGGTCTAGCTGGTCATCTCCATCTCCCAACACCAGTCTCTGGTTAAGATCCAGAGTTACTCTTGTCAGCTTTTCTGTTTTTTTTTTTTTTTCTTTTGCTGTAGCATTTTTCTTTGGAGCAATGGCAAAAGTTTCACGGACTGTCTTTATGGACTGTGCTGTTGTCATTAGAAGAATGAGAAAGAGTCTCCCTTTCTTCTTTCTTACTGGTTGTCTCTATGTTGACTAAATTTTAGTTGCTCCTTAGCCTGTTCTGCATAGAAATGTCTTTGATCATCCAGGTAAGAATATTCTGAAGACAGTGTCACAATTTTGTCAACTCTTTCTGCTGGTAAGAGTACATCTTTACTAATACAGGCTTTGGTTGCTTTCAAATGACCAGCTTTGGAGCATACATAATGTGCCCTTCAGAGAAGAAATAAATCCTGCTGTGGGACAGCATTCCAGTTACTTATTTGTTCTTTCATAAAATTAATAGGCTATTTCTTCCAGTTTTTTTAGTATAACAGAAATTCTCATTTGTGTGTGCTGTCTTCTAACTCTGAAGTGTTTGCAACAGCTCTTCTTAAAAAGCCTGTTGCTTAGTCTGCAATTTTCTTAATTTCATCCATGTATTTTTGCAGCTTTATCAACTTGTCTGAGTAGCTTCTTGTTTTCCAGACTTTTGACAGTACACATTCCATCAATGCTTCACTTATTTTAAGCACACCGAGTGACTTTACTTTTTCTTCAAAGTTAATGGAAGCCATCTTCCATATCAAAGCTGAAACTTCAACTGCCTTAGTACTGAAAAATTAGCAAGATCTTCCTTGCCTGAGTTTTCACTTTTTCTTTTTCTAGTTGATTTTCTGTTACCTTCTGCATTTTTCTTTTCTGGCATCCAGGCGGTGTAATTATAAACCAGTAACTGAATTTTGTCACATTTTGTTGCTTTTTTGGGCTTTTGTCACAATTGCAGTTTTCATACTGGGAGAATTCTAATAAACCTGATGTTCAGTGTGCATCTATCTTAAAAGCGGTCATTGTTATTGTTTTAGTCAACATGTCTGTTCACTAACTTTTTTGTTTTTGGGATAATCTTCTGTAAGAGTTTCATTCTGTATTGTGTATATGGTTTACAACTTCATAAGTTTTTAAATGCTGCTAAAATCTCTTCAGTGTCTGCTTTTTGTCCATTACTCATTTATAGATTATATTAATTTGATTTGTTTTAGATATCCATTTATACCTGCATGCTAGCCTATATAAGCGTTTTGGGGTCATTGCATAAGCATGCAGTTTAATTTCCAAGGCCACCTCAGTTTTATTTAATATGTCTTGATATACTGCTGTTTAACAGTGATGATAGTATCACTGTCTCCTTTGTGAGTTTTTAAGTTAGGTTCATATAGTTCTGTTTTACTTGTATCCATATTCTACTGTTTCATGTTTAATAACACCAAGTTTTTTTCTTTTCCAGCAGATGTATATTTTGAGGGAATCCCATAAAAGTACATAATTTACTTTAATATTGATTTGCACATAATCATCAGTCTCTGTTTTGGGTATTCTTTGAAATCAATTTAGTCATAAGCTAGAATTCTAGAAAATAGTGTAAACTTTGTCCATTTTTTTATTTCATTTACTTGCATTGTGGTCAAAGTGGTATGTTTGTGCTGTTATCAATTCTAGACTGAGTTATGGAAACAAAAAAAATATCTGTAGTATAGGGAGTCCCTTTCGTAAATATGTCTACATCTTTTAAGATTCTGTCCCCTTATTATTTTAAGTGCGATTTGATTTAACTTTATCACTTGCTTCATTTCCGTCATTATGAAATTAAAAAAAACTCAGGTGATTGTAAACATCATTTCACATTACTTGATATGTCTAAATATCTTTTTGCAGCTTGCTAATATACCTGATATCTAGTAAGTGTTTGACAGAATATGTTCATTCTTCTGATATTCACTTTTGATTATCTCTAGTATCCTTAATTTAATCTTTAGCATTACAGTAGCTCTTTTCCAGAAAATAGCAATATCTTCTTATTGAAAGAAGCGGAAACAATAACATCATATTCCTTATTGATACATTTAAAATGTGCCTACCAGACAAGTTTCTTGGAAAAAATATCTCCTTATTTAAATGCATTTGTGAATGTGAGTTGCTCATAATTTGGTAGTCTTTCATTCAGTTTTGCTATAACCTCTTTTATTCCTTAACTGTATTTGCAGTTCAGTTATAAGTATTCTCGAAGTTTTCCATATTTTTTGTGTTGCATTTCCATAGAAAAAGAAAATCAAAAATATCACTATCTATCTAATAAGTATTCTTGATTGTTTGGAAATTCATCGTTAGTTTCCCTAAATTAATTGAACTATCAGATTATTAAAGCATGCCTTTGCAAAACACTACTGTAACAAAAATAAATCATTAGCCAAAGTTATTAAACTCAATTTAAAATGTGTAGACATACTTTTAAGTTACATTGTTATAAAAGTAATCAAAGCATTTGATACAAGATTTAACATTTTCCAAATATATGAAATGCATACTAACTGTAGAACACAATTTTTTTTATTGAATAAATGCTTTAATTCTATTATGACTCATTTTTAAAATAGAATACTTGAGAAGGCAGAAGTTGCAGTATTGTCTGACATGTATTCCTATAGTTAGAATTTGTAACAGTATATTTACTTGTGTCCACAGTTTATATAACAAACCAGAAGACATCTTTAACAAAATTACATAATTTTAACATCTGATAAGTTCTTTAAATTGTATAAATGATTGCTTGCTCTAATTGTAAACTGTGTATGCAACATAAATTGCCGCTCGAGCTAAACCAAGTTCATAAGTGATCACTACGCTAATCACACACGAGGCTTTATAAGCCTAACCAGTAATACCCAGGTTATGACAATATTGTATATTAATTCCCCAGATATAGGATAGGGTAGTGTCAGAGTTGTGGGTCTTTGGGTGGTGGAGCCATGAGCTATTTTACAGATTGATTCTGTCCATGGGAAATGGGCAGTACACCAGGAGTGAATTTACAGTCCCCCCACCCCCCATCCATTTATCCAAATTCTTTTTGAAGAGAAGGATGGGCTTTGATTTATGAAGATGAGAAGTTTATTCCATAGACGAGGTAGGCTTTGGGATACAAATCTCTCTTTGTCCAGCAAGTTCCCTTAAAGTCACAAATAAGGTTCAGGTCCATAGAATGCTTAACTCTTGTTTACTTTTTATTGCCAGTGTGTAACATTTTCATCATGGCTGGATCAGAGACTGCCTTGTAGGTCAGGCATTAGTCACCTCTCAGTAAATTATATGAGATAGAGTAAAGGGATGGGGCCTTTAGTTGGATGGCATTAGATATGTCCTCATTTATTGTAGCATTTTCATTTTGCTAAGTATAAATCAGTTACAGATATTTTTATGTTTAGTATTTCTTTCCTGGGTAACAGCTTACAGTATACTACCTACCTTTATAGCGAGAGATGAACTAAACAATGTCTGACTTAATGAAAGTGAAACCGAATAGATGGAAGTCTTGGAAAAGTAAATGTTGGAGACAATGTCTTGCTTCTTTCCGTTGTGGCAACATATACTAATACATAGCAACAGCATCAGTCAGCCCCTTAAAAGTATCTTTATATTAAATGCATTGTGGAGTAATTGTCAACCCCTTAGAAATATAACTAATTTGTAATTTCATTGTGTACATGTTGATGTGGATCTTTATCTTCTTTCTCATTCCTGCTGTCAGCTAAAGTTTAGGTCACTGAGAATGTTCTGAATTACCTAAAATAGTTTTAAGTAAAGCTGCCATATAGCTCAAGAACCACATTGCTTTATACATCTTGATGTTGGTTACAGACGTTCTAGCAAAGATTTAGTTCTTTTGTCTAGATTTCAACCTTACTGCTTAAAATTAAAATGTTAATCTCGCTGTACTAATCTCAATTTTATTTAATGTTCTGTAACTGCTCTCTACAAATAGTAAATATATTGGCTTGAATTGATTAAAAAGCAATCAAGTCATCAAGTACAGACTGCTAATCTGGATGTTCTTTGTGTTTCACTGTTGCAGGCATTACATTTGGATTATTTGCTTGCAGGTAGCCCTCAGTCGGGCTGATTAACAAAGTCTTGGTCCTGCATTGGTTGCTGTCCCTTCTTCCATGTCGTCAGGGGTATAAAACATGCAGCCGACGCCATTACCCCAGTCTTTCTTGCCGTGCGGTGCCCGAAGCAATTCGCAAGTGCCGGTCAGCCGACTCCTGAAATTTTCATTTGAGTTTCAGAACCAAAGTCTTCAACTAAAGCTAAGTACCTCGTTGGGGAAGCTTTTTCTTGCTCCTTACCGATTTCAGTAAAAGTTAATAATTGCATTACTTGTGGAAGGCAAATACCTCATAAAGATTTTCATTCGTATTGTATTCCTTGCCTAGGCCCTGACCACGTCGTACCTTGCTGTCGGTTTTGTGCTTTTTTTAATCAGCACACTATCTGTCGTTGGTATATTTTCACCTCTAAATATTTCGGTTCTCTGTTTAATTATGCAGAAATGTTGTCGGTTAGCCATCCGACTACCCGGAGTCTGGAAAAATGTAAAGATAAAGACAGAGACAGGCCGCCAAAGTCCAAAACTGCCGACGACGCTTCTCCTAAGCCAGTTCACCGGTACTCAGTGAGGCGCTGTCGCAGCCCCTGATACCACCTTCTGATTCGCAGGCCTCTTCTGAGACCCATTTGGGGTCCACTATGCCGCGAGATGCTTCATCTATGGAACCCGTGGATGTCTCTACCTTGGATGGGTCTGGAGCCGCTGTGCAGGCACCGGCTTCTGAGGGTGTATTCAGGCCTATGGACTTGCATATTAAACAGACACCTCCTTCTTACTTGGGCCTAAATCTCGATCCATGCTTAAAAAAACAACGCCCAGGCCACATGCTCGGGCCTCTATGCCTAAAAAACAAATGATAAGAATGGCTGAAGATCTAATAAGTCTAATCAGGGGTAGCCACCCCCCCCCCCCTTCGAAGAGGCCTAGGACTGAAGTTGATTATGAATCTTCTGATGATCTGGATTTGCCCTTATCTACTTATGAAGATTCTGATGCAGAGGACTCCATTTCCTCTGCTTCCCCTCCTGAGGATTTTTGTTTTGGGGAAACATTACGAAAGCCAGGATTTTTCTGATTAAGAAAAGGGGCTTAGGAATTTTCTTCTCCTACCTCAGCATAGCCTTTAGCTATTCCTCCTCTACTAGACATTGTTGATGCTTTTTCAGAATCTAGTTTGGCCCCTGATTTCCTGCCTCATGCTCCCAGAAAACCTGACCGATACTACAGGGTCCCAGAGTCCCACAAGTTCCTTTTTAAAAATCCTATTTCAGATCCAGAGACTATTTCACAGGGACCCAAGGGCATTAAGGCTTCTGCTAAAAATCCTACCCCTTCTAATAGAGACTCCAGGGTGCTGGATAGATGGGGTAAGACTGTTTGCACTTCAGCATCCTTGGCCATTAGGGCTTTAAACTGCCAGTTTCATATGTTAAAGTATCAGCAGCATGTTATTGGACTGCTTAAACAGAAAATGATGTTGATTCCTGACTCTGTGGAAAATTAAGAATTACAGGATTTAATGCATTCTGCTGAACAAGCTGGAAAACATACTTGGCAATGTGGTTTTGATTCATTAGAGGCCTCTTGCAGGGCTGCTGTTACTGGGTCTGTTCTCAGAAGGTATGCTTGGCTTAAGGAACAATCTTTGCCTGATCATGTTAAAGCTAAATTGTTGGATAATCCTTGAAGTCAGGACCGCCTGTTTGGCAACAAAATAAATATACCCACATGTAGAGAACAGTCCAACGAAACTACCCCAGCTCGGACACCAGGAAGATTTTTTATTACGAGACACTGAAACAATATTCCAAAAACTAACTCCAAACAGTAAACTGTTGTTCAACAACTGTGAATCTGGTTAAGCGCTTTCATCTGTAACATAACAGACTTCCTCAGAACCAGGTTTTACAATAAAATGAGCCTATTTAAAAACATTTTGGCGCCAAAAGTGGCTGATTAATTTAAAGGGGCTATGCACATACCCTGATGTATGTTAATATATATATATATATATATATATATATATATATATATATATATATACACACACACACATTTCAGGGCTAAGCTGTAAATTTATATTTATATAAAAATTGCTGAATTGTACATCTGATGACTTATATAAATATATATGTATATATAAATATATATATAAATAAATATGTATAAATATATAAATAGATGAATAAATAAATGTGTACTAAAATAAATACTGTTAATACAATGAATAACTGATAACTAAAACAGTTCATAACCTTAATCCTATATATATTGATACAATCCTATGTGTGATGTTGAACATTGCTGTGTGACAAAATAACAGCAATAGCAAAAAAGGGGAGTAAAATGACGAAAATAACATGGGTTAGTGAATACTAATAATATAATGAATACTTAATAAATGCTCAATGAATTTATATATGGTGATGAATATTTCTTAATACTAATAAAGTGCTTAAAAAGTGCTAAAAAATACTACAGAGTAGCTAAAAACATACTCCAATCGAAACTCATCAGATGTGAAATGAAATTAATATGATATTAATGTAATATTAATGTAGTATGATATACTGGTAATGATAGTAAAAATATAATATACTCTGCAGGAAAATACAAAAATACTTAATTACATACAAAACCATATATAAAAACATATGTAAAAACATATGTATAAAAAACATGTAGAGGGACAAACTCAAGTCTGTCAACATGAAATTTTTTCTCCTCCTTCTACTAACTATTCATTGTAGTTGTTCAATTCAACTGCAAGAAGGGTTTGATACTTATATAATCGTTTAACCCAGGGTTAGTTGTGGCATCACATAATATCTGCCATTTACTTTCCAATGCTGACAAACTTTCCAATTGCCTCCACTAATACCTACTTCAACTTGGTCAATAATAGAAAATAAAAAACTGTGAGTGGGATCTTTGTCTAAGGTGTGTTTGCTGAGTGCATTGTTATTATCTTTCCTTTTTGTTTTGTATAAGTGTTCGTATATCCTGGTTTTGAATTTTCTTTCGGTCTTACCAATATAGTAAGCCGAACAGGATGTACATGTTGCAAGGTAAACTACCCTCTGTGTGTTACAATTCCCAACTATGCTCTTAATCCGTGTCTTAGTGACATTGTTTAATCTAATAGTACTATTGATGTTTATGTGCTTACATTGGTTGCACGAACCACATCTAGTGGTTCCTTTAGTAGATGTTTTCTGTACTCTATAGTGTTCCAATAAGTGCTTCAAGTTGTGTGATGTCTTGTACACACAGTTAGGATAGTTTCCTACACAACTACTAACATTTTCAGATACAGTAAGAATGTCCCAATATCTATTTAGGACTTCCTTAACTATATTAGAATATGGGTTGAATCTAATCACACATACTTGTTTGTCACTGTGTCCTTCTAATCTATTTGCACTTTTAAAAGGTACACATAATAAAGGTTGAAATTTTTTACCCCACTCATTTTTTACATAATCACTAATATTGTCCAACATGTGTTTAGGGTACCCTCTATTTATAAACATCTCATAGATCACAGCTAGTTCCATTTCCATAACTGTTCTATTAGATGACATTTAAGTAAATGTCAGTGTGTAGGTAAATTACAGGATTGAATATCTGTATGGGGCAGATATTCTTTTACTTCACTGTTGCTGCAGTCATTCTTACTAGGAATTAGCTGTAAGCATCCCCGTTCATCTGGTGTGACTTCAGTAGCTCAGAAATCATCTTCAGTTCAGGGAATACCCTTCCCCTGGAGTGTCAGGATGCTCCCAGTGCAAAGCCAACGCATACCTGTTCCATCTTTAAACTTTCTAGCCGCAGTTGTGTGTTCCTCATTTTATGCCATAAAGAAAGTGAGAGGTTTCCTAAGTGGGTCCAGCTTGCTTCTGAAACCGGGTATGTTCCCTGTTAGGGAAACCCTTTTTAATTTTTTATTTAGCAATTGTTTGTAGTGTTACTTATGAGTGATAGCCTTACGTCTGCCAAAGCATTACCATTTGCCTCTATATTCTAGATTATTACCATAGCTGCTGTTTTTGTGCATGTCCAGATCACAATATTAAAGGTTCTTTCTGTCAGGAATTTATGCCAACCACTCTCCAAACTAGGATTCTTTCCCTACAGCACTGCTTCAGCAGGTCGAGACTTGAGGTAGTTACCCTATCTACTTCTGCAACTGCAGGACGTCTTATACCTGCAAAAGCCCTTGAAAAAAAATGAAGTACAAAGTTAAGACGGACAGGAGTGAGGGAGATCACTGGCCAGGTGTCCAATGGCCCATCTCACTCTGAGTGCGCCAGTTCTAGTGAGGCACTTTTACAGCTACTAGATGGAATAGTTACTTATCCTTAGGCTTCTGACGTTGCCCCTTTGGAAGCTCTCATGCCTGAGGACAATTGTGTTTATGACTGGACCAAAGAGAAGGAGCTTTCTCAGGTGCTGCCTTAAGGGTATTATGGGACCTTGACTATTTTAGTGAGAGGATGTTGCAGTGCATGGTATAGAAGACTAACTTTTCCTTTTGGAGAGCAAGACTTCCACAATGGACATCCGTCATAGGAAGACCCAAAAGATGAAGCACAGTTTTACTGCCTCCCAAATCTGATTTACGTAATCAGACATCTTGTGTTTCTACCTGTATGCACTCCTTATTTCCTAGGCTTTGTTTAGCCTTTGGTTTTGCTAGCTCAGGGCATGCTGCAAGCCATTAGGAGCCTGCAACTAGGTACAGAAACTTCAGTGTCTGAAGATGCCCTATTCATATGATGCTGTATTCATAACATGAGGGAGTCTGCCTCCGGCTGACCCGTATGTCCAGCCAGTATACAAAAGTCTAATGCTATTGTAGGATATGTGCGATGTTTCACATAGTAGAGATCCTACGTCTGTCATAAAAGATGTTTGGTATAAAGCAGACATCAGCACCTACCAGTTCTCAGAATTTTTCTGCTGCCAGTCAGATAATCTTCTCTGGTCATTGCTCATTAGAGAAGTTGCGGATTCTGATCTGTTAAGTGCCTTGTTAGGGTTTATTCATGCTTTACTTGCTACTTTTATTGTTGAGGTTACATGTCAGCTAGGGAGGGCAAGTGTCAGTGTGGTAGGCAAATTCCACATGGACTCCCATGATCTTTGTATTTTTTGTCTAGGCCCTGACTATGACTATACATGTTGCTCGATTTGCAAGGCCTTTTGTCCCCAAGACCCTGCGTAACCTTTTAGTTTCCCTGAATTTATACTTTGAAAGCCAGGCCCATAACCACCTAGCACGCGATATGGAAGGTATGTCAGGCCCTTCAGGTGAACTTAATAGTTAAGAAGGCCAAGAAATCTAGGCCCAACTTGCCCACTACTCCTGCAATTATGTACGTCTCTACAGAGGCCATTGTTAGCACAGAGACCTTTTTGGTGCCTGCATACACTCCCAGAGGCACCAGAAGCTGTTGAAGGCTGGGGGTGGGGGTGCAGAGATGGTGAGAGGGGCAGTTACTGATCTAAAAAGGGCAAATTTTAAACTATTTACTACCACAACATAAGTTTACTTGGAGGACATTTTAAGATTGGTCAATTTCCCCTTTGGTGCTTGAATTAACATTTCCTTATTGGTCTTGCTTATCCCATGGCTGATTGTGCCCTTGCTTATTTCCTTTGCCTTTCATATATTAGAACTATGACACTTCTGGTTCATAATTCAAACTGATACTGAACCGCTCAGCAGCCTATTAACAATCCAAACTTATTTTGTATTTTGAATTATTGTATTTTTAATTTGATATTAAAATTTATGTGGCGCTTTTGTCCCCAGGCCTCTGCTGAAAAAGGGCAGTTGCTCAGTCGGATTATCAGGGTCAACAAATGTCAGATAATAAGTAATTGTATATTAGCTCTAATGAGAATAATTGTGATCGTGTCATAGATAATTTGAGGGGACCCGTGTAAGGGATGCAGGATTTAGGAACTGCCTCTATCCATTAATGGCACGAGGGGCAATTCTGGGGTACATTTTCTATTACCCATTCTTAAATCCAAGTTGCATTTGAATATGGACAAGAATGAGCTTTGTTTTACTTGAATGGATAGTCTGTTCTGGAACAGTGGTAGCTTCTGTGATGTATATCCATCGCTCCACAACATTCAGTTTAGATACCTGGACAGTATTTCTGATGCCATTTGACTTGATGTTCAGTAGGTCTATCAATATTAGGTTGGAAGATGCCTTTTATGCCAGACACAGGTCACCTCTAAGCACTGTAGAATGCCGAGTATAGTGGTAAATCTTTGAGGTGGTCCATGCAAGACCTGTTGTTTAGGGCTTGTATCCTTTTAGTAAGTTATCTCTGTCAGTATATCAATTGTTGCATGCGTCTGGACAGATGCATGTGAAAGTGGCCATTATACAGAACGATTGACTTGATGAGGGCTTTGTAAAGGGGGCTCAGTAACATCTCTAGATCTAGTCACAATCATTTTGTTTATAAGCTGTGCAGTATAGAAAGAGTTTCTTATGACTCTGGGCACATGCTGGTCAAAAATTAGGTCACTGTTCACACAAGTTCCCAAATGCCAAATTGAGTCAGTTCTCAGAGGGGTATTGTCAATTTGGCAGTTCCCTGGAATAGATGACTTCCCAAAGGATATGCTAATTTCTTTCTTTTTTTGTTTTGGAGTCAAGTTTCAATTTATGATTCTGGCACCAGTTATTGTTTGGGACAAACCTTCCTGCATGATGGTTGTCATTTGGGGATTCAGTAACCGCTCCTAGCTTGCAGTCATCTCAGAATTAGCCAAAGCCCTTTGGTATTTTCTTTTACTTTTGAGATGTATATGCCAAACAGAAAGTCACAGCACCAAACCCCGGGGGACTGTATTGGTGACTGGGTCTCTTCCCCTATTTTGATCTTCTGCATCATGTGAGCAACTTGACAATCCAGCTAGTGATGCAAGTGTTTGCTTCTAGATTATTCATCTTTTGTACTACACCTGAGTACGGGATTGTCAAAAGGCTTGGCTAGGTCAAGGTAATGTGGTGTGAACTGTTTTACCTTCATCCATTGCTTTGGTGACAGTAGTAAAGCTTAAAATGTGCCCATGATTTTGAGCCTTTCACACTTTCTCTTGATTCTTGCTATAAGAAGTTGAGAGATCAAAGCATATGTTTCCCTATCCCTGATTTTGTCATGTTTTTGGTCTTTTCTTCGTGTGTGTGATTTTCTGGCAAATCTATGAAGATTGCAAAACTTAAATAATGATAGTACCTTGAGTTTCAGACTTCTGGACTTCATATCCTTCAGAAAATGCAGGCTAATCCAAAACCAATTCTGGCAGCAAAGCATACAAGACTAATGTATTTAAAATCTGTCCCTGATTCTTGACCTTTGATCTTTATCCCGACTCATTAAGTTTTTGGCTTTATCCCTTGAACATTGTCATCAGTCATTATTTTTACTGCCGCTGCTTCATAAATGACCACCCAGAATGTACCTAGGTGGGCTGCTGCCACTTCAGCTGAGGTCCACAATCCACAGAACTGCACTGACATGTTCAATAATGACTGTTAATTATTATTATTATTATTATTATTACTATTATTATTATTATTATTATTAAATAATGAAAAGCATAAACTATAAGAAATTGGAACGAAACAGTCAGTTGTAAGAAAGTGCTTTCTTTCCTTTATTCTCAAACACAGAACAAAATTTTTTTTTTTTTTTTGCAAGTAACACTTTGTTTTATTCCAACTTCTGATCATTTATAGTAAATAACGGTGCAAAGTACCAGAGGTCGATCATGGTTAAATGGGGCCCTGGGCAAGGTAATAGATTGCCACCCCCTCCAGAGCAGCCCCTCCTGCTCCAGCAGCAGCCCCCTCCCTAGCCTCTCCAAAGTTCCATTACTTTGCTATTTCTCTTCAGTTACCATAAACGCTATTCAAACCTGTCAGCATGCATACTGTTTTCTTATTTACTTCTACAATGATTACAGAAATTGAAATAAAATGACACACACACTGAGCCATTTTCTAAAGAAACAATATAGTCTCACAGTGAAAACAGATGTGGCTTGAGCAGTAAACGTCTCTGCCCTTGAAACTCACATTCATTGAAAGGGCATGAAAACCCACATTCATTTTGCATCTGGCCAGTGAGGGACTAAGCTTACCTCTGAGCTTTTTTCAAACCATACGCTCCTGGCACATTTTTAGGGCCATGCATACATGTATGCGTATTTTGATTCACATTCTTGATTGTGTTAAATTATATCTTGTATAATACAGCACCACTTGTTAGAATGCGTTTTAAATCTGTGGTTTTGAACAGTCTTCTAGTAAGCAATGAAACAAAATGTATGAACCAATAATGACAAAACTACAATTTCAGAAAATTTCAACCATAAAAGGCCAGCTGAGGGCAACCTGCCAGCAGGATTACCCCAAATGTAATGACTGCAACAGTGAATACACTTGAACATCTACTTTTATGGTAAGTGTACACAACTGCACTTTTTGAAGTACAACACAGTGCAGTATCAGCAATTCATCTGTGTACTGTGAGAGTAGAACCCACAGCCTTTTGCATCAAAAGCAAGTATACTACCTGTTGTGCTACTAACAATGCAAACAGACTTTGCATAAGCAGCACTAAACTTCTCTTCCCCTGAAGCTCTCAGCTCCGTGTAAAATCCAGTTGACACTCAACTATATATCTCAACTTCACAGCATAAGAAATCTTGAAAAAGCCAAAATTTGTTTGGGGGGGGGGGGGGGCAAAGGCCCAAAACTAGGGACACATTTTAAACTTTGCTTGTATTATTTTAGAAAGTTGCTAAAATAGTGTTTTGTGTTGCCATGTGTTTCCCAAAAGATATCAAGACTGAAACATAAAGGGCTATCAGTTAGCAAATTAAGTTCTCATTGATTTGCAAGAAAACCACAAATTTTAAGAGTAACAGACCAAAGGTATGAGCCAAATATTCTGTGAAAATGTGGACAGTTGAGAGCTAAAGACTCAACTCCTTGAAGAATCACAAGTGGTGGTATGGGTAAAGAATTCAGGTTCCTGTTTCTTGTACCTAAGGTACAGGGTTTGAGCCTTAATAACCCTTACCACGAGGTATACCTAACTGGGGCATTTTAAACACATACGCCACAAAAATTGTATATACACACACATATACACAAACAATGTATGCACGCACACAAACACTTCTCAAAAACTGTATGTGCACACATACACTCCTCAAAAACTGTTTACACACGCACTCAAAAACTGTGCACACTCTCAAAAACTGTGCGCTCACACTCAAAAACTGTGCGCGCACTCAAAACCTGCGCACGCTCACACGCTCCTCAAAACCTTCGCGTGAAACGGGCAACAGTAAATGTGATTTTTTTCAGCAGTAAATCTGGCACAAAAACTGTCATTAACTAGCAGCAATGATGCGCAAAAACCCTCGGGGGGGGGGGGTTGTGGGGGGGGGGGGTTGGGCAGCATAACTCTCCTAAAAAGCTGGACCTGAATTACTTGCTTCAAAAAAGCTGTACCTGAAATACTTGCTCAGTGTAACAGCTAGTTTAAATTCCGCGCATGTAAGTGTGGACTGTGTTTTAAATCTGCGGCTCACGCATGGGTCCTCCTTGAAGACGCTGTGGAGTTTTGGAGTGGTATATGCCTGGTAATTGTTGCCTATGTCACTAAGTGAAGATGATCTTGCAGCTGTAAAAATGTGTGGGGAGGTGGTGCTCCCTCACCGTATGGTTCCAGCACCCTTGTACATTCCTTCCACAGGTTCCAGTGTGGGAGCCATGAAGGATCTTGCTATATTATCCTCTAAGGATATGCAGGCATCCTTTCTGGATGTGGGGCAGGCTCATTGTAACTGAAGGCCCACGTTTCATTTCGGAGATCATTGTTCGAGAAGATGTCCCTTCTAATATTGAGTATAGGCCGACTTCAGGCCCCTCGTCCTTCCACTGCATGGATGTTCCACAAAGGAAAAAAACTGAAAATTAAACATGCTTCCCCTGCCTCCCAAGAACAGCCTGCTTATTGGCAAGCTTTTCACAAGGGCTGTTCAATGCCTTTATGGCCCTGAGACAATCTTCGTCAGTCTCTCCCTTCCCCTTCTACTCTACACAATTTGTGGAGATTTCCTCAGACGAAGAGGATTCTTCTGGGGATGAATCTTTGGCATATTCTGCCCAAATTTCATCTCCTTTGGGATATGCATCCCCAGAAGAGGAATCAAATGGAATAGATTTCCCTAGAGAGGACATTTTATTTGGGGGAAACCATTGTTAAAATGAGGGAGTTCTTTAAATAGGATTGTTCTCAGGTGTCAGACATCCAAAAAAGGTTGTATGACCTTCTGTAAATGGATTCCCCTTCCCTTTCTGCCTGCCTTCAGACATATTTTCAGCAGCTTCTATGTGCCCTGACTATGTCTGCTCTTAAAAGGCTTGATGGGTTCTGTAAGGTGCCAGAGGATTCCAAATTCCTGTTTAAATGTCCCTTTGCAGACCTTGCAACAATTTCAGTATCTGCTGACAAGACCTCCAAGATGCTGCCCTCCACTTCCCTTCTCCCTTCAGACAAGGAGAGTAAAGTTATCAAGAGGCTGTGGAAGAAAGTTTATACTTCAATTCTGGCATTCAGGGCCATAAATTTGTCAAGCCCATATGGCTAAATATTAAGTGGCCCTTCTGTTGGACATTGGTAAGTTACTTTCAGAGCTTCCAGCCTCTCCTACAAAGGCTCAGTTATCCTCCATTCTGAACTCCTCTGTCCAACTTGCATGCCATTCCATTAGGTGTAGCTACAGTGCTCTGGAGGCACTCAGCCAGAGGGGGCTGCTGCTGGGTTGGCTTTCAGGAGATGCTCCTGGCTCAGTCTTCAGCCTTTGCCATATGACATTAAGACCAAAATCATAGATGCCCC
The DNA here is from genome assembly GCF_019279795.1 of Protopterus annectens. Classification (NCBI taxonomy): domain Eukaryota; kingdom Metazoa; phylum Chordata; order Ceratodontiformes; family Protopteridae; genus Protopterus; species Protopterus annectens. Next base: position 992,701,241 of record NC_056727.1, on the reverse strand, counting down.
CCTGGACAACAAGGCATTATTTGGTACCTCTGCAGCAGAACTCTTCAAATCTAACAAGAAAAAAGCAAAGAGCTGCAAGACCTTAAGCACACTTTTGTGTCCCAGGTTCCATGATTTCAGAGAAACTACCCTTCTAAGACTCCCTTTGTTAGGAAGCCTTCCAGACCCCAGTCTTCAAAGGGTAAAAGAGATACTAGGAAGCAATTTTCTTCCAAATCTTCCATATCCACTTATACTACTCAGAAGCAGCCCTTTCAGGCAAAGCCAGTTAGTCTGTGACTACTTGTACCCTGGCAGCCAGATTTCTCTTTCCCTTTCTCTCCATGCTTGAAACAGATAACCCAGGATTCCTGTGTCTTCTCTTTTATCCTTCAAGGATACTTCATGGTGTGGAAAGCTCCACCTTCCTTAAATAATATTCCATAATCCCCTAAGGAACAGCTAGAACTCTTTCTACAAGTCATTTCCAGTCTTCTCTGCCAGGATACCATTCAGGAGGTGCCACGTTCTGCAATAGGGAAAGTGCTTTACTCCAGGATGTCCCTTGTCCCTAGGAAGGATGGTCCTTGGGGACCCATCCTTGACTTATCGTACTTGGAATACTTTTCTGAAGGTTCCAACCTTTTGCATGCTAACATTGCCCACTCTTCCTCTCATCCTTCCTCAGGCCTATTTGGGGTGTCTGGACATCAGGGATGCTTATCTTCACATTCACATTCATCCCTTTGTTATTGCTTCCTCCCATTTTCAATTCTCTGTCTTGCCTTTTGGATTGTCTATGGCCCTAAGTGTCTTCACAAATTGCTTAGTTCCTGGCATAGATTTTTGCAGATTACAGGGTATTGAGATTTTCCCATACCTGGGCAATCTTCTCCAGGCTCAGGCTCCAGACACCCTTCAGGAGAATCTTTCCTTCATGGTGTCACTGCTAGAGGGTCTAGGATTCACTGTCAACAACCAAAAATATACTCTGGTTCCTTCTCAAGACCATGTTTTTTTTTTTAGGATGCAGAATCAAGGCAGACAGGATGTTGTCTTCGTGCTACCAGAAAAGGTCCAGTCTCTCACCACCTACCTCAAGGCCTGCTTGCCCCTTTAATCTCTGACTGTCAGAGTTTTTTTGCCTTTAGGGCATCATGGCATCCACTATTCCCATGCTATCACTAGCCAAGTTACATATGAGGAAATTCTAATGGTAACTTAGGTCAGTTTGTGTATAACACTTCCATCTACTGGAGTTTGTGATACCACTTCTCCCCTGCTTGATAAAGGAACTAAACTGGTGGATTCAGCAGGTTACCTGGAATCCAGACTTACCCTTACAGTCACCTCTTCACAATCGAGCTCTACATGGGTGCTTCAGACTTTGCATGGTGAGCAGCCTGGCTTCATGGAAGGTAAAAAGATGTGTGGTCCTCCTCCTAGAAGAGGGAACACACACATATAAAGGAGAATTGAAACCTGATTTTTGCTCTACAGGTCTTCAAATCTTTTCTTCTAGGTGCCCTGAAGTGGTTTACAGAAAATACCACAGTCCTTTGGTATGTCAACAAGCAAGGGAGTCCTATCTCTTGTGCAGGCTGGATCTCTCCAAGCCTGGAAGTAACTCAACCACAAGGCGGTTTACATTCCTTCCATTCAAAATGTTGTGGAAGGCAGTGTGATGCCCCTGCACTGGCCCACTAATCCTCAGTCCTCACTACAGTGAAGTGCAGTTTCCCTTAAGAGCACACACAGCACAGTAAGTCTAGGGCTGGTTTGTCCTCCTTTCTGCAGATCCCCAATAAGATCTCAGCTGAGGGGTCAAGTCAAGACCGCCAGCACCGTCTGTCCAACCAGTGCTTTGTCCCTGCCCAAGTAGCTGTCTCTCTCTCTCTCTCTCTCTCTCTCTCTCTCTCACACACACACACACACACACACACACACACACACACACACACACACACACACTCACACTCTTGGGGAAGGCTGGGACAGGTTTACTAGCTATGCCCCCTTCTGCCCAGACTATAAGGTAGTGTCCAATGCCACCGACTTACAAAGGGTGCCCAATCCTACTGTGTAACGTTGCTATTATCCAAATGATAGTTTTGACCAAGACTTGCAAGGCTATTAGGAGTGGCCTGTACAGTGTCAGCAAATACATGTGCAAGCACTCTAAGAGCTTAAATATGTCTCTCAAAGATAGGTTTAAATATATTTAATAAATAAAAGAACAAGACCTAACTCAACACAGTGAATTCAGAGTTCAGAACCACAGGAAATATTTTGAAACAGCATTGCAGGACAGTTTCAAATACAGAAAACATCAAAATCTTTATATTCCTGTCTATAGCTAAAAAATTACTGTACTCCAGTTACTTGCAATTAGCAAGGCAAGTGTACATGGTGATAAGTGAATGTTCTTGCCAAGTCCAAGACAAAATACAAAATATACAGTCTCTCTTTGAGAGAGTTCTTAAATCAATATTACATTTTAATCGTGGAGTAGCCTGGTTGACATCACTTTGTCACCTGCCTTCAGTTCCCAGGCTAAACCAGAAACTAGTAAGATTTAACATCTGTTTGTTAAAAATGCACATCTCTCAGACGTTTGCCAGATTTTGGAAGTTGTAAAACAAAAAAAACACATTTTAAACCTAGTAATTACTTTTCTTTCAAGAGAATAGAAAATCTTCTAGCTCTAGTCAGTGTGTCTGCTTCTGCATTGAAATTGAGACATCTTTTGTTTATGGCCCAGCTATAAAGTAACTTAACCTCAACTCTTAAGTTTTGCAAGTTAATCTTCTGTGTTCCAGCAGGGTATGATGTGGTTACATTCTTGAAGCTCAGTATATGAAGTGTACAGTTCTGTATAAATCATAGCTGGGCTGGCAGCATGACACCCCCCCCACCCCGAAACTCAAGCAAGTTTTTCAAGTGACCCTTGAGAAATGTTGCTCGAGATGGTTGAGCCTGTCTGGGAATATCTTACCCCATTCCCTGTCCTGAGAGCCCATCTGCATTGGGATTAACTCCACTGTAGTGCTGCACTGTCATATATGCTTTACAACCTTAGGCCCCGCCTTAGTAACTTGGCATTTTGCTGGTTAGCTTGATGTAGCCATGTTAAGGGGTTGTGGTCTGTAACTATAGTGAATTCCATCCGAACAGATAAGGCCGAAGTTTCTGCAGTGATCACACTATGGCTAGGCATCCTTTTCTACAGCTGCATAGCATTCTTGCCTGGGTTGGAGCCTATGACTGAGAAATACCACTGGGTGCTCTTTTCCCTCTGAGGAAACCTGGCTAAGTACAGCCCCCACCCCATGGTTTGAAGCATCCACCTGCACAACAAATTATTTGCTGTAATCTGGACTGGCTAACACAGCGGGTCTTTCTTGAAGCTTCTTTAAGCTTCTGGAATGTCTGCTCACATGCTGGGGTCCACACTACCTTTTCTGGCTTATTTTTCCTCATCAGCCCTTTGAGGGGAGTAGCTATGGTACTATAATTGGGGACAAACTTTCTGTAGTACCCTGCTATCCCCTAAGAATGTTCTCACCTGCTTTTTGGTAATGGGCAGGCCATGCCTGAATTGCTTCCACTTTAGCAGGTTCTGGCCTGATCTTGCCACCATACCTCTCAACCATACTGAATCTCTCAGTTTTTATCAGTTTTGAGGTCCAAATAATGGGGTGCCAGGATTCTCGAGTGGCACTCCTTAATTTCCAAATTTCCCGGATTTTCTTTTTTTTTCCCAGACTGACTTCATCGCACGGATAGCACGCGCGGTGATGTAAGCTTCATGAGCAGCCTGCCAGCCTGTCTGAATTTGACTGAGGGTTGCTCTGGGTTGACGGCGAGTGTGAGTGAGTTTATTTAGTTTGTTTATATTTCAGTTACATCTCGCATGTTGCAAGCCTGTAGGGGTAGGGAATAGAGTGTGAAGGGCGGGACACACACAAGATGAGACGAGTCAGAGTGAGAGAAGCCTGACCTGAGCACATTGAGCAGCGGTCTGATTATAGCAGTACACCCACAAGGGCAGACAGTGCGTTTTTTTATTTTAAAGTTGCTGTTGCATACGTTTTCGTTGCCTTGCATTTATTTAGTTTAGTTAGAAGGCAGGAGTCTGCAACCCTGCAGAGCAGCAGAACAAGTGATCTGAAGTAGGCAGACTTCATTCGTCTGCAACCTGTGGGTATCGGATCCGACCTCGGATCCGAGCCGGCAATTCAAAAGCTTAGGCTCCGAGCTCCTAGCTCCTCCCTCTTACCCATAATCCCCTGCCAAGCCCTGACTGACCTCAGATTTCGTTTGCCGCTTTTCAAGTAGCTACGGAATTCCAGAGCTCCTGGCGTTGGTGAAGATAAGAAATAGTTTTTTGACTCAAAAATTTTTAAAAATCTTTATTTTCTTTCTTGAGTTAGTTAGTGTTGAGTGTGTTTAGGCTTTCCTCTCTCTTTTTGTTAATTTTATCGGGTTTTGCGTAGTTTGTTTGTGTGTGTTGTGTGTTAGGCCTTAGGGTTACTATGTCTGAAGCCCATAAGGCTGTGTTGAAATGTACCGAGTGTGGCCATAAGCTGTCCCCGGCAGATGGCCACACTCGGTCGTTAATCTTGGGGGTTGAACACCTGTCATCTGGTTGTACCATTTGTGCAGGGTTCAACCCCCGGGCTTTGAGGGAGCGGAGGTCGAAGTTGGTGCTGGCGGGTCTTTTACCTCCAGATACCGCTTCGGCCTCTGCCCCTTCCACTCAGCAACCTGTTGCTGTGAGTTCTCCCCCTCCGGCTGGGACTCAACCTCCCTCTAAGTTGCCGGAGGGGAAGGATTCCTCTAAGGAAAGACAGAAGGAGAGGCACAGGGAGAAGCACCACAAGAGGAGAGCCGAAAAATTCTAGTTCGGCTCCTCCATCTAAGCGGGCCTCCCCTGTGCCTTCTAGCTTTCCTCCTCCTCGGCTCCACTCCCCTCGGTTCTCTCCTGGACCCGAGGAGGAGGAGGCTAGCCCTTCCAGGAGGTCCCGAGGCTCTCTAGGTCCGCTTAGGTGGCCTCCTCTAGATCAACCTTTTCTATGAGCGAAGCTGATATGGACCGGATGATGAGGAAATTCATCCAGGCCCAAATGCAAATGGGAGTGCTCCTAGCCCCCCCCCCATCCGGGAGGGGCTTGACCCTTTTAGCCCCTTGGCTCCTTCTCCGACCCATACCACGGGTTCGGAGCTGTCGGCGCCGTGCAGATTTGGATCCGGGGGTGGGTCGGATCCGATGGGTCGGCGCACTCGGATCCATCCCATCCCTTGAGTGCTTGGTGCCGGACCCGACCTCTCGAGCCGAGGCCAAGCCTCGGATCGAGGAACTGGTGTGTCTTCGGCTCCGTCCAGGTCGGAGCACACGGTCTCGGATCCGGCGGTTTCGCTCCGACTCCGATCCGTCGCCGGATCCGAGTGGGGTCGGCTCTCGGGGCTTAGAGAAGCTGGCTCCCCCTCGGCTTTCGACGTAGTGGAAAGGGCACTGTCGAGGACATCCGGACCCCTGGTCCCTGCCACGGCTCCATCCCGCACTCCATTGCTGTTGGGCCAGGCCCCCACCAGCCGGTCCCAGGGACAGCCCGCCTCGATGTCCCAAGTGGTTCCCTTGGAACATCCAACTGCTGAAGAGTACTCCTCGGACAGCCCCCCCGATGAAGTACCTCGAAGCGTAAGTGCAAAAGGAGGCACATGGACTCCCCTGAGTCCGTCACTGAAGACACAGACTTGGATGAAGGGGAAGGCTCCCTAGGTCACCCCTGAGGACGTCTCATTTGGAGACATCATGGAGATGTTAAGGATCAGGGGGTGGTCTGCCCCAAGGCTTCTTCGGACGAGTCTGTGTTCTTGGAGGCATTCGAGGCGGCCCTTCTACCTCTTGGGTGTCCCTCCTGCTGACCCCTGGTGGATCTTATTTCCATCAGGCGTGGAAGGATCCGGACACCATTGAGCCTATCCTAAGCGCCCGCACCGCATTCTTTCCCCTCCCTCAGACCGCACCCACTGGAGTAAGGGTCCCCCAGTAGATGCCATGATGATGGCTGCAGCCACGAAGAGGGAATTGGCCCAGGAGAGTCCCTCCATGCATCCTCCGGGCAAGGAGTCCCGTTCGATGGATCGCATTGGGAAGCGAGTTTTAGTTCAGCAACCTTCTCCTTGAGAGCTGAACTACATGGCACATGTCATTAGGATGCAGCGGGATCTGATTAAAGAATACGCTGCATCTCCCCGAGTCCATCTCGAGTGAGGATAAACAGGTTTACTCCACCCGAATGGCCACTCTCAGATCAGTTTCCAATACTTCTATGCGGCTACTGTCTCATGCTACTGAGGGAGCCGCTAGAGCCAGCGGAGCAGGCCTAGTCATGAGGCGACAGGCCTGGCTCCGCCATTGTGATTTTGCAGAGCCCTTCAAGGCGACCTTCGCGAATGCCCCCTTCGATGGTTCTGCCTTGTTTGGCAAGACTGTTCGCGAGACATTAGTCCAGAGCGAAAAGGACGGGAAGATGCTGTCTGCTGTCGGAGTCCGCTTCTCAGCTCCCCAGAGGTCCTTCTCTAAGAACCAAAAGGGACAGAAGAAGCTGTAGTTCCGGAAGTCGCAGCAGTCCCAACCTGCTCCGGATAACCAGTCCTTCCGTGGCAGAGGAGGACGGGGAGGTCATCGTGCTAGAGGCAGGGGGGCTCCTGGCAACTTTGGGTCCAGAGAACCTTTCTCTGAGAGACCCACGCAGCAGCCCTGAAGGGTTGCCCGGCTGTCCGTCTCTGGAGGCAGTCGGGGGGCGGTTTTCGATGCACCTGACTTCTTGGGAGTCCATAACAACAGACAGTTGGGTGCTTCGAGTTATATCCAGAGGATATTCTATTCCCCTATTCAAGGTTCCCAAATCTCGCAGCCTCCCAGATGTTCCACCCGACCAAAGGGAGGCGGCAGCTATCGAAATCAAGCAGCTGCTAGAAAAAAGAGCCATCCAGCGTCCCCCCAGATCAAACCGGATTAGGGTTTTACTCCAGGTTCTTTTTGGTGCCAAAGAAGACGGGGGACTTAAGACCAATCTTAGACCTTTCCCAGTTGAACCTGTCAGTAACCAAGCAAAAGTTCCGGATGGTCACCCTGCAATCTATACTCCCCCTCTTGAGGGAGAACGACTGGATGTGCTCCATAGACCTCAAGGATGCGTACTACCACATTCGGATGGACAGACGATCCAGGAGGTTTCTTCGCTTCCGGCTGGGAGCCAGTCATTACCAGTTCAGGGTCCTCCCCTTTGGTCTCACCTCAGCCCCCAGGGTGTTCACCAAGGTGCTAGCGGTGGTAGCGGCCCACCTGAGGCTCCAGGGATTACAGGTCTTTCCGTACCTGGACGACTGGCTCCTGACGGCATCATCAAGGCATCTTCTGTGCTCAGCCAGGGATTACTTTCTTCAACTAGCACCAAGGCTGGGCATCACGATAAACTGGGAGAAATCTTTTCTGAACCCCACACAAGTTCTAGATTTCATAGGAGGAAGACTAGACACCAGGTCAATGCGAGCCTTCCTCACCCCAGACCGTATTGCCAGCCTGAAGTGTCATGTGACAGCGATCCTGCAACCATCTCCAACTGCAGCTTCGGTCCTGAGGGCCCTAGGTTCTATGGCGGCAGCTATTCCGCTTCTCATTCATGCCCGTTTACGCATGCGGGTTCTTCAATGGACCCTTCAAGTTCAGTGGTCCCCTCTTTGTTCTTCTCTAAACGCTCCGATTGCGATCAGCAGAGCGTGCAGGGACTCCCTTCTTTGGTGGCTTCTTTCTCCGGAGCCCCTGGCAGGGAGACCTTTTTGCGCTGCATTTCCCCGAGCCACAGTGACCACGGACGCTTCTTGCCTCGGGTGGGGGCATTCTGGGAAAGATTGTCCAAGGCACGTGGAATCCCACAGAGACGTCATTGCATATAAATGTCCTGGAAATGAGGGCGGTGCTCCTAGCGTTGCAAGCACTTCACCACGTTCTTCCTTCAGGGACTATTGCGATTCAGACAGACAACATGTCGGTAGTCTGGTATATCAACAGGCAGGAGGAACCAGGTCTTACCCCTTTGTCGAGAGGCCATGAGAGTCTGGGAATGGGCAATTTCCACCAAACGCTTTCTGGTAGCAACGCACATTCTGGGAAAGTCCAACATCCTTGCGGACAAGCTCAGTCGCACTATCCTTTCTCCACATGAGTGGTCTCTCAATCCTCAAGTAGCGAAGAAGATTTTTGCCGTTTGGGGCAACCCTGTTGCGATCTTTTGCCTCTCCCTCAAACGCCAAATGCGACAATTTCTTCGCTCTGCTTCCCCACCAGGGAGTTCGAGGATGCTCTGGTGCATGCTTGGCCTCCCGGTCTCCTTTATGCCTACCCTCCACTTCCTCTGATGCAGAGGCTTCTGCAGAAAGCCAACAGTTTGGGGAGCAGAATGATTCTCATTGCCCCATTCTGGCCTCGACCACCTTGGTTCCCCTTCGTATGGTCTCACAAAATCAATCCACCATGGATTCTGGATCCAATTTTGGATCTCATATCTCACCCTCTGGGAATGTCAGTTCCCAATCTCCGGACCCTGAAGTTGACAGCTTGGCTGCTCCAGTTCCAACCTTAATTAGGACTCGGTATCTCATCACCGGTCAAGGCCATTTTAGTGGCTGCTCATAAACCTTCCACCAGGCAGGTTTATCGGAGTAAATGGAAGAGATTCTCTATATGGGCAGGGCAGAGAACTTTAGATCCTTTCTCGGCACCTATGTCAGCGGTGCTGGATTTTCTAACAGACCTCTTTCATCAAGGGGCTAGTTCTTCCACGATTAAGGTACAATTGGCAGCTATCTCGCATTATCACATTGGTCATGACACAGCTCCCCTTATGACGCGTAAATTATGCAAAACTTTTCTCAAAGGAGTTTTTTTGTTAAGGCCTCCAGTCAAGGAGGTTGTACCGCCTTGGGACTTGTCTTTAGTCCTGCAGGCCCTTACTGCTCCTCCCTTCGAGCCTGCAGCTTCTTCTGATTTAAAATACCTTTCCTGGAAGACTGCTTTCCTGGTAGCTATCACTTCAGCCAGAAGAGTGTCTGAGCTTCAGGCTCTGTGTCAAACCGCCTTACCTTTCTTTCTTCCCTGATAGGGTGTGCCTCAGGACCAATCCATCCTTTCTTCCGAAGGTCTCTTCTGAATCCATTATTAACCAGTCAATCAATTTACCGGTGTTTTTTCCCAAGTACTCGAACAAAGGAGAATACAAATTGCATTCCTTGGATGTTCATAGACAATTACGTTTTTATATTAACAGAACAGCTGGCCACAGGAAATCAGATCAGCTGTTCGTCTCCTTTGCTAAATTTGCTCTGGGTAAAGCAGTATCTAAAGTCACTCTATCTAAATGGATTGCTAATTGTATTCTGCAGGCATATGACACTTCAAGCAGACCTGCTCCTCAGAGGGTTACGGCTCATTCTACTAGGGCAATTTCCACGTCAGCCGCCTTTAAGTCCCGTGTATCATTGGATGATATCTGCGGCAGCTACTTGGGCCTCGCCTCATACTTTTATTTCTCATTACAAGGTGGATGTTGTTTCTAGAGGAAGAGCATCCTTTGGCTCAGCGGTGCTCCGGAACATCCTTCCATGACGGCCCAAGATTCAGGTAGCTAGGGACTCTGTCCCACAGGTTGCAGGCAATGAAGTCTGCCTACTTCAGATTTAGAAGTTATGTACTCACCATAACGTTCCATCTGAGTAGGTGACTTCATTCGGATGCAACCATCCCCCCCTCCATCCCCCTGACCTTTTTAGAGCGAGTATTTATGCTGTTTTAGTGTACTGTTGTCAGTATTTTGAGGCAAACTCAATCTGAGGTCAGTCAGGGCTTGGCAGGGGATTATGGGTAAGAGGGAGGAGCTAGGAGCTCGGAGCCTAAGCTTTTGAATTGCCGGCTCGGATCCGAGGTCGGATCCGATACCCACAGGTTGCATCCGAATGAAGTCACCTACTCAGATGGAACGTTATGGTGAGTACATAACTTCTAATTCTCCAATGGACCTCGGAGTTGTGGTGGTGAATCCCAGTCCTGGATGGTCTTGGTCATGAAAAAATGTATTTTTTCTGCTGCTGCTTCTTACCTCTGCTCCTCCTGCACCTCCAGCAGGTAAATACAAATAAATATAAAGAAATTAATTGTTTTGAGTCATAGACTAATTTATTATATGAAATTATCGTTTTGTTCGTGAATCGTGTGAAGTCTTTGTACTTTTGAAGCTTCGTAATTGGGACATTTTCCTGTACCTGAGCCTGTAAGCGGTCTTTAACACTATGGTTTTCTTTGAAGATTCCACAGTAAGACTTAAAACAAATCTGAAGTATTAGAATGATTTCAGGTCAGGAATAGATGGTTGTTGAGCATTTTGTTTTGAATGAACATTGTTGTCCTTAATGGCTATCTCCCAGAAGTAATGAAGATTAATAAATTTGACAAAGTAGTGTATTCAGAGCCAAGTAGCATTTTGCAAAGAGCTGCTTAACATGAGTGAGGTTTTTTTTTAATTTAAACTGTAGGTAGACGTGATTCTAAATATATGTGCTCTTATAGAACCCCCTCCCCCAATGGTGATTTGTGTTTATTCTTTTAAACCATGAAAATTCCAAACCTTCTTGCCTTTCTTGACCTCCTACTCCTTTGTAGATAAAAAAGGTTACTCAAATACCCAGTAAAATAACCTTCAGCATTATTCAGTTTTTATTTGCCATTGATATTTGTTAAAGATTCTTATCACTGAATGTCCGCCAAACCCTTTAATGTGGGACTTGAATGTTCCCCAGTAATGAGGTTCATTTGGGTGCGGGTGAGTTGAAATATTTTACATCACCCAGTTTATTAGTCAGAATATCTTTAGTACTAATAATCCGGCTCAGGTAAGAGCCGCATTTTATTTAACTTGTTAACTTGAGGTGTGTGTGTGTGCGGGTCGGTGTACTTCACAGTGCTGAACTGTGAACTCTGCTGCTGCATTTTTTTTGTAAGAGCCTGCACTTGGTTGAACTGTAAACTCTGCTGCATTTTATTATTTCTAAGTAAGAGCTGCATTGTGCTTAATTTTAAATGGCTGAATTGTGAACCGTTTATAAGTAGTGTGTATGCTGTTTAAGGTTGAGCTGCTGCTGCTTACGTTAAGTAGTGTCGACTGTTGCATTTTACTTATTTACGTTAACTATTTGCTTATTACTTAAGAGCCTGTTTGAGGTTAAGAGCTGCTGCATTTACTTTGTGTGTGTGTGTGTGTGTGTGTGTGTGTGTGTGTGTGTGTGTGTGTGTGTGTGTGTGTGTGTGTGTGTGTGTGTGTGTGTGTGTGTGTGTGTTGCTCAAGTCTCAGACTCGAACACTGCATTCACTCCAGTGGAGCTCAGGAAGTTTGCACTCTGGCGTCATATTTTGATTGCCTGTTCTTCAGTTTGCATTTGAAAGTTGATGTCTCACAATTCCATCAGGAAGGGTGGCGTTACATAATTGTGTATGGAAATTTTGTTAGTGTACAGATTTGTACCTATTTTCATGGGCCTTTATCAAGATTTTTGAAGTTTCTAGGTTGAGAGGTATGCTTACCACTCTGCTCTGTCCCAGGTAGGGAGACCTGTACCATACCCACCTGACATTTACTGGCTTAATGGTCAACCCTGCCCTCTGTTGCCTGCCCAGCACCTCCCTGACATGCTGAAGGTGCTCTTGTCAGGAATGGCTGTAGATAGCAATATCATCTAGGTAAGCAAGGGCAAAATCTCCTGCTAAGATACGATCTGCCAGCCTCTGGAAAGTCACTGGGGCATTTTCATCCCAAAGGGCATCTTCATTAACTCGTACAAGCCAAAAGGACTCCGAGGCTGATCTCTCTCTAGCACTGGGAGTGAAAGGCACCTGCCAGTAACCCTTGGTAATATCAATGGTGGTAAGATACTTAGCGCCACCCAGGGCTTCATCTGTCCTAGGTATAGGGTTAGCATTTGGCTGTGTGAGACTATTTAATTTCCTGTAGTCCACACAAAACCTGGTGCTGCCATCTCTTTTGGTACCAGCACCACTGGGTAGGCCCAGGGACTGCTGGACTCCTGAATTACCCCTAGTTATAACATTTCCTGTATCTCCTCCCTCCAAGTCTGACTTTCTCAGGCATCCTATAAGGGGCCTGCTTTAATAGGACTTTGGGGTCCAGTATCCACATGGTGATGCACCAGGTGGGTGCACCCTGGTTTCTCAGTAAACCTGTCCCCAGACTCTTGTCTGTAACACTGCCTGGATTTCTCGAACCTGGGTAGGGGATAGCTGCTGGGACATTGCTACCCCTTCCACTGCGATGTCAGTCCAAGCCTCATGGAGGAGATCAGTCACCAGATCCTGATCAGACTCTGCCACCCACTGCAAATACTCAGCTCTAGGGCCTCCCTGTCATGGTAAGGTTTCATCTTGTTAACCTGGTACAATTTGTGCCCCTGCCTAGCAGTTCAGCCATGTAGTTAACATCACTGACCTTCCTTTACCACCTTGTAGGGTCCCTCCCAAGCTGCATGGAGCTTCTCTCTCAGGAATGAGAACCATTACCTGCTGCCCTACAGCATACTCTCTAGTTTGAACATTCCTGTCATGCCAGACCTTTTTCTGCTGTTGGGCTTCTGCCAGGTTCTCCTCGGCCAAGCCCATTCGTTTCTTGAGCCTTGTCCAGAGGTTTAGGAACTATGGCATAACAGACTCCTTGTGGAATTCACATTCACCCTCCCACTCATCTCGAATCAAATCTGGAAGTCTCCTCACCCTATGCCCATACAGCAACTTAAAGGGTGGAAAACCTGTGGATTTTTGGGGCACTTCTCTGTAAGCAAAGAGATGGGGCAGATTTGTCCCACTCCCTCTTAAACTGGTCTCCAAATTGCCTGTAGCATCGTCCTGAGTGTAGAGTTTAACCTCTCAACAAGACCATTAGTCTGGGGATGGTAGGGATGGTCTTCAGGTGCTTCACCCCACAGTGCTTCCACAGACAAGCCAGCAGGTCTGACATGAAATTGGCACCTCTCTGTCAGTATTTCTTTTGGGAAACCTACCCTGCTGAAAATCTCTAATAAAGCATTTGCTACCTTTAATGCCTCAGTGGAGGAGAGAGCTACCATTTCAGGGTATCTGATAGCATAATTTACTGTCACTCTGATGTACTTTTTCCCTGTGAAGCTTGGGGTACTTAAAGGCCCACAGTATCCATAGCTACTGTCTGAAATGGCTCTTCAATCATAGGCAAAGGCATCAAAGAAGCTTTCACCTTGTCTCCTGCCTTGCCTACCTTTTGGCACTGCTGACAGGTCCTGCAGTACCTTGTTACATGTCTGGAAACCCCAGGCCAATGTAAGTTCTGCATAATACGTCTGTCTGTACATTTTATGCCCATATGACCTGCAAAGGGAATAATATGGGCTATGGCTAAAAGTGCCAGACAGTAGGCACAACCAACTGCTGTATTCTCCCTCTAGCCCTCCTTCAGGGGTCCACTCTCTGCACAGTAACCCTTTGTCTCACAATACAGATTCCCCCTTCCCTTGAGAATCAGGTGCCTCACTAGCTACATCTTTCAGGCCTTGTAATGTAGGGTCTGAGAGCTGAGCCTGTCTCAACTCTTTGTAACTCTTCCCAACTCCCTTTCCACAGGAAATCCAGTGTCCTCTGACCGCAGTACTTCACTGTCAGCTTGGCTACTACTACTCACCACTGCCCTTGCAGTCACTCTGTCCAAGGGAATGTCAGTACCCACAAGTAGCTGTGGCTAACCTTCAGTCTCACTGCTACAGGGTAGGTCCCTCCTTAAAGTAACCATCTCACCAGTCCTGGCTTCAAGTGTGTGGTCTGTCTGGGTCTCCCCCAGGCTACCAGACCCACATGCTTGTCTCCAAGCCTGACTGCGTGTAACTGCATGCACACAGGGTACTGCATTACCGAAATCATTCCCTATCAGGATATTTGCAGGGATATCCTCAAACACACCTACTTGCTGGCTTCCTTTTCCACCCTCCCAGTCAAGGTGAACCTTAGCCAAAGGTATTTGAAATGGGGTCCCCCTCCTAAAGCTCTGACTAGAGTAGACTGCCCAAGCAAGTAGTGCTCCTCTGTAATCATTGCATGTTTCACAATGGTTAGGTCAGAGACTGTCTCTGTAGCAGTGGTCTCTCTCCCATCCATTAAGACAGGATTTAACTTCTAGTGGTAGTTTGGTACCCTTGTTGTCTTGAGACAACATACCGCTGGCATTTTGTCATTCCCACTTACTGGCTGTCCGACCTTTTATTCCCCACCTTGCCTCCGTGAACTTATATATGCTACATGGCCCCACTGTTTGCTTTTAAAACATTTAACCCTTGGTCTTGGACGTTTACCTGGACTTGTGGCTTTCCCTGCTATTGGCGGACTCTTTTGGGGCAGTCTGGGCTACCCGTTGAAGGTCTCCCTTCCCCAACTCATCTGTAGTATTGCATTGTCTATCAGCTAACCATATTCTCATGCCTTCAAAGTGCTAAGGGTTTGTTCCCTCACCAAAAGGTCTGCCAACCCTTCAAAAGTGGTAACCTGACATCCACTCACCCACTTAGGAAAATAAGTGCTTAGTTCATCAGTATAGTCACGCACACTTTCATCTGCCTTGTGTCTATGCTCATGAAATTTTTTTCTATAAGCTTCAGGTGTTAAAGCATTCTAACAAACACATTTTGACTGTTATAATTTAAACCATCAGTATGAGACAATTTAGAAATTGCAATTACAGCTTTACCATCGAGTAATTGGGTCAGGAACCATACCCAGAGCCCTTGGTCAGCATTATACTGTTTGTATACCCTCTCAAACATTGGTGAAACTATTAAAATTATTCCAATCTGTAAATTGTGGAAGAACTTTACTGACCTTTGTTGCTTCTGAGGTTCTGTTACTCCCTTCTCCATGAACTTGGCGAAGAGTCAGCATGTCTTTTTCATGTTGCCTCTGCCTCTCATTCTCCTCAGCTTCCAGGCATTGCAGATGTTCTTCGTGTTTCACTGTTGCAGTCATCACACTTGGGTTATCTGCCTGCAGGTAACCCTCAGTCGGCCCGAGTACCAGAGTCTTGGGATTTCTGTGTCGGATGTAGTCGCTTCTTCCATGGCAGGTCGTCAGGGGTATAAAACAGTCAGCCGACGCTATTACATCAGTCATCCTTGCCGAGAAGGAGCCTGAAGCAGAAGCAGTTAGCAAGTGCCAGTCAGCCACTACCTGAAATTTTCATTTTTCGAGTTTCAAACCTGAAGTCTTCTAAAGCTAAGTACCCCATTGGGGATTCTTTTTTTCTTGCTCTAACCAATGTCAGAAAAAGTTAAGTCGTCTTGCCTGTGGAAAGCAAATACCTCACACCCAAACCATTAGTCTTCGGGCTATTTTTGTTGCTAAATTCTTTCACTCTCGTTTTCTATATTCCAAAATGGCTTTGGTAAGCCATCTGACTACCGATCTTGCGAAAAAGCGCAAAGATAGACACACAGACTGCATAAGTCAAAAACTGCCAACGATGCTTCCGTTAAGCTAGTCGCCAGTCTGCTGGTACTCAGTGAGGCGCCATTGCAGCCCCTGATGCCCGCTTCTACAGATTCGCAGGCCTTTGCTGAGACCCATTCGGAGTCCAGTATGCTGTGAAATGCTTCTTCGACTATGGAACCTGCGGATGTCTCTACCTTGGATGGGTCCGGAACCACTGTGCAGGCACCGGCTTCTGAGGGAGTATTCTGCCCTACTGATATTCGCATTAAACCGACAAGTTCTTATTTAGCTAAAACTACAGAGTTTCTCAGGCCCAGAGTACGCACTACACCTAGCAAACCGACCAAAGGGCATGCTCCATCTCCCATGCCTCAAAAACAAATCCTTAGAATGGCTGAAGACCTTGTCCCTCTAATTGGTGGAAGCCAGCCTTCCCCTGCTAAGAGACCAAGAATCGAGTTTCTTTCTGATTCTACAGACCAGGAGTCCAATGACTGACCCTTCTGATTACCAGGACATGCCCTTATCTACCTTTGAGGATTCAGATGCAGAGGAATCCATTACCTCTGCCTCCCCTCTAGAGGATTTTTCTTTTAGTGAAACCTTGCGTACTTTGAGAGCATTTCTGTTGGGAATGCCAGGATTGTTCTCAGTCCAAAAAGAGACTCAGATTTTTTTTTAGAGTTGCCTCAGCACAGGCCCCTAGCTATAACCCCTGTCCTGGATGTTGTAGATGTCTTTATGGAATCCAGTCTTACTCCAGACATTACCACCGGCCCCTAAAAAATCTGATGGGTACTACAGAGTACCTGATTCTCACAAATTTCTCTTAAGAATCCTACTGCGGTTACAGAGACCATTTCCCAGGGGCCTAAAGGTATTAAGGCTACTACAGCCAAAAACCCTACTCCTTCAGACAGGGATTCCAGAGCTTTAGACAGATTGGGTAAGACTGTATATACCTCTGCAACTCTTGCCATCAGGGCATTGAATTGCCAGTTTCATATGTTAAAGTACCAGCAACATGTTATGGAACAAATTAAACAAAAAATGGTGTTACTTTAAGATTTTGTAGAAAATAAAGATTTACAAGAGTTAATGCATTCTGCAAACCAAGTTAGTAAGCATACTTTGCAGTGTGGCTTTGATGCCCTAGAAGCATCTTGCAGGGCTGCAGTCACTGGATCTGTACTGAGAAGTCATGCTTGGCTGAAGGAACAAACCTTGCCATACCATGTCAAATCAGAATTACTAGACGCTCCTTTAAATCAGGACTGTTTGGCACCAAAGCAGAAGAGGTTCTTAAAAAGATGGAAGAAAAAGCTAAACCTATGCAAACTGTTAAAGAATTCTTACAAGTGCAGCCACCTAGGTTCAGTAGGCATTGGCCTACAAAAAAATGGTCCTTTCCAACCCCTTCCAGGCCTTCACAGTCCAAACCCAGGGGAACCAGACCACCAAGACTACAGTCTCAGGGTATGCAGAGATCTAAACAGTGTAGTGCTCCCTCCTGAAAAACAGGGAGTGGCAAGCCACCCCTTATGGTAAAAGTTCACAATGACTTGTCAGTTATCCTTCCCAGCCCTGCTTATCTACTTGCACCCCTAAGAGGAAAACTCGCCCTTCATGCTAAAAACTGGATGTCCATTACTCAGGACCGAAGGGTTCTAAACATTGTATCCCAGGGGTACAGATTCTACTTCCATTCCCAGCCAATCCCAAGCGGGTTTCCAAACTAGTGGGCAGAGGCTCAAAAGCAAGTACATTCCCTGCACAATATCAGGGCCATTCAACCTGTTCCAGTAGAACAAAGTGGGCAGGGTTTCTACTCCAGACTTTTCCTAGTGCCCAGAAAAGTGGGCTCTTGGCACCCAATCCTGGGTTTATCAATTCTCAACACCTTTCTGGTGGTCCCAAAAATTCAAAATGTTTACCCTGGAACAGTTTCTTCCTATGCTAGCCAAGGATGTCTGGCTAGTCACCCTACACTTAAAAGAAGCATCCCCATAAGGGAGTCTTGCAGGAGATATCTCTGCTTCAGGCAGGCTCTATGCACTATCAGTTCTCTGAACTTCCCTTTGGCTTATCTACTGTGCCCAGAGTATTCACAAAGTGCCTGACTCCAGCCATTGCATGCTGCAGGCAGAGAAATATCCAATTTTTCCCCTTACTTGGACGATTTCCTGATTCAGGCGGACAGTCAGGAATTACTACTTCACCGCCTGGCATTTGTAAAAAGACTCCTATTTTCATTGGGGTACACCATCAACGAAAAGAAATCACAACTGGTGCCCAGTCAAAACATTGTATTCCTGGGAGCAAGGTTGAGCACAACTTCCCAGATGGCCTTTCTCACTCCAGAAAACCAGATCTACTTGAACTACTTCAAACACATGGCCACCAAAACCCATCTATCTGCAAGGAAAATACTGCAATCCCTAGGGTTCATGGCCTCCTGCATTCTGCTAATTCCATATGCAAGACTGCATATGAGGAAACTTGAATGGTACAAAAAAGTCTTTGGTGCCAACATTCTCAGGACCTGGAAGCAGTCATTCCGATCATTCCTTGTCTAAGGGCAGAGTTCCTTTGGTGGGCAGAAGCATGCAAACACAACAAGGGACTGCCTTTCACTCAACCCCTCGCTGCCCAAACCCTGACTACAGACTCATCAGACTATGCATGGGGGGCTCACATGGCAGGCAAATGCATTCAGGGAAAGTGAACCCCAGGGCTAATTCTCCAGCACATCAAAAAGAGATGGTAACTGTAGAGTATGCTCTGACAGCCTTCAAATACCTAATCCTTCCAGGACAGCTTCTGATAAAAACAGATACCACAGTTTTGTGGTACATAAACAGGGGGGAACCCATTCTTACCCACTCTGCAGAGTAGCCATGGCCCTGTGGGGGACACAGCCTTGAGCAACCAAGTGCATCTGCAAGCTCAATTCCTGCCAGGCACACAGAATTCACTGGCAGATGTCCTAAGCAGACATCTCCTGGACCCACATGAGTGGAAATTGGAGCCCAACACCTTCAACCTTCTAATCCAGAGGTGGGGGACACCGGAGGTGGACCTCTTTGCCTCCCCTGAGAACCACCAGTTGAGTAAATTTTGCACCAGGAACCCTCACAGCAGGGCCTGGAAGGTGGATGCCTTATTCTTCAAATGGGAAAACCTCTCAATTTATGCCTTTCCCCCTCTGCCCCTCCTCTGAAAGGTACTACTCAAGATCAGACAGGACAGCCCAAGGGCAATTCTTATTTCCCCAGATTGGCCACGCCAGCACTGGTATCCACTCGTACATAGTCTAACAATAGTGCCACCCTGGCACCTTCATCAGACTCCTTCCCTGGTGTTCAGCAGGAGGGGCAGATTTTGCATCCACAGCTGCAAATCCTAAACTTTGCAGCCTGGATTATCCCCTGAATACTCCACCAGCAACCCTCAGCACGCAGGTACTGGATGTCGTTCTTGAGGCCAGAAGGCCTAATACTAGAAAATCCTATGCTGAAAAGTGGAAAGGATATTGCTCTTGGAGTCAGTCTCAAGGAAAGGACACAGCTGTGCCCTCCTTACTTAAAATCCTTGATTACCTAGGAGAGCTACTCCACAGAGGCTGATCCTTCTCCTCCATTAAGATTCATGCCTCTGCCATCTCAGCTCATTATAATACTGAGCCACCTCTGTTCTCTCACCCTTTCATCAAACAGTTTCTGAGAGGGGCTAACAACTTAAGGCCCCCTAGGAAAGCACCCATCCCTGCCTGGGATCTTAACTTTGTACTGGAAAAGCTCGTGCTCCCCCCTTTTGAACCTGCAGCTTCAGCAGAGTTAAAATTCCTTTCTTGGAAAACAGCCTTGCTTTTAGCCATAACCTCAGCTAGAAGTGTGTGAGTTACTGGTACTAATGGCTGTGGAACCCATCATTATTTTCCATGCTGACTGGGTTTCCCTCAGGAGTAACCCATTTTTTATGCCTAAGGTGGTCTCCAGTGTGGCTCTAAACCAAGTCATCCATTTGCCAACCTTCTTCCCTAATCCTCAAAATAAAGGGGAGAGAATCCTGCACTCCTTGGATGTGCACAAACAGCTCAGGCTCTACCTTGACAGGACCAAACCTTTCAGAAAATCTGACCAACTGCTAGTCAGCTTTGCTACAGGGGCAGAGTGCAAGGCCATTTCAAAACATCCAATTTCCAAATGGATAGCACACTGAATCAATTTCTGCTACAAGCACCATGGAAAACCTACCCCACAGGGGATCAGAACACATTCCACTAGGGCTACTTCCACCTCTACAGCATTTCTCAGGGGTGCCCCTGTCAGGGACATTCTGGAAGCTGCAACCTGGAGTTCTGTACACACCTTCACCAAGCATTACCACTTAACTATTTTTTTCTAAATCCAGAGCTGGATTTGCGACAGCAGTCTTACAAGGCCTGCTAGCCAACCCTAACTTCTCTTGAATGCCTCCACCCTTCCTCAGCTTTGGAATTCAACACAAGTGTGATGACTGCAACAGTGAAACATGAAGAACATAGTACAGTTGTGTACACTTACCATAAATGTAGATTCGAGTGTATTCACTGTTGCAGTCCTGGTTTCCCTTCCTCCAGCCCCCTGTTTTTCTCTATCCTTTCTACCTATCCTCTATATGGCCATTTTTTTTATGGCAGGGGTATTTACTTTTTACTGGTGGTGTTCCACACCATTTACTAGCTTCCTATTTGGGGGGCTTCCGATATCTGGGACAAGGAAAACTGATGTAATGGCATTGGCTGCTTGTTTTATACCCCTGACGTCATGGAAGAAGCGACAGCATCTGGCGCAGAAATCCCAAAACTCTAGTATTCGGGCTGACTGAGGGCTACCTGCAGGCAGATAACCAAAGTGTGATGACTGCAACAGTGAATACACTCTAACATCTACATTTATGGTAAGTGTACACAACTGTACTTTTCTCATTTTCCTCAGCCTGTAGACATTGCAGTTTCTTTTCTTCAGCCTCCAAATGTCAGTCTCACTACTGCCTCTTTTTCCAAATGCTTGACCTCCAGCTCAAGTGTCCAACTCCGGAGATTAAGTCCTTTGTGGAAAGCTTTAACTGTCCATTTTCTGAGAGTTGTACATTCCCAAGGCCATTCTGGTTGTCATCCTGATCACTTGTCTGCGATGCAGCTGTGCCCAAAGCTACAGTCATTTCTGCCTTAGTCAGGTTGGCATGCACCAGTCCTTTAGCTTGGCACATCTCAGCCAGCTGGCTCTGTCAGCTTGCCATACTCCTCTGCTGACATGCTTGCCTGCTCTCCTGACTAAGCTAACAAAAAAAAAAAATTAAACACTTGTGATATGAACTCTGAATGTTCACTGTATGGCTGAGTGGGATACAAAGACCTTTAGTAACCACTGTGCACAGGCTACATGAATTTGATTTGCACACCACTACAACTCAATATGTGATGTGGCTGTCTCACGACTGTCAAGGAATTAATATGTGATGTGGATATCCCACCACTCTCTCCACAATTAATATGTGATGACCATGCACTGGCCCAGTAATCAAGGAGTCTCAGTCCTCACCACTGGCAGCATCTAGGTGACGTACACATTGGGGGGGGGGGAATAAGTGCACACAGTAAAGTGCAATTTCCCTTAAGAGTATGCAGAAGAAAGTACAGTCCTCTGTAGCTGATTTCTCCCTCTTTCTACAGATGCCCAAGAAGACTCCCCACTGGCACAGGTATAGGGTTAAAATCTCAGCTGAGGTTTCAAGCCAAGACCTCTGGCACCCTCTAAGTCCAACCAGTGCTTTGTGTCCCTGCCCAGGTAGCCAACACACACACTTTTAGATTTGATTTATATAGAGACACACCTGGAGAAGGCTGGCACAGATTTACTAGCTATGTCCCCTTCTGCCCAGACTGTATGGTAGATGTTCATTGTGTTACACTGCTGCAGTCATGACACTTGGGTTATCCTGCCGTCAGCCGGTTCCCCAGTCGGCCTGAGTTCCAAAGTCTTGGTCCGGTGTCGGTTGCTGTCGCCTCCTCCCTGATGTCAGTGCGAAAGGGGTATATAAGATGCAGCCGACACCATTTTCTCCAGTCTTTCTTGCTGCGCAGTGCCCGAAGCAAAAGCAGTTCGCAAGTGCCGGTCGGCAGTCTCCTGAGATTTTCATTTCGAATCCAGAAGCAAAGTCTTCTACAAAGCTAAGTACCCCATTGGGGAAACTTTTTCTTGCCTCAGACCGATGTCAGTAAAAGTTAATAACTGTATTTCTTGTGGGAAGCAAATACCTCATTAGGATTTCCATTCCTATTGTATCCCATGCCTCGGCCCTGACCACGACGTCACTGGTTGTCGGTTTTGTGCTAGGTTTAACAAGCGCACTATTAAACGTCTGTCTGACTTTGCCCGACATTAGTTTAGTAGAAAATTCAATTATACCATGCCGTCAGAACTTCCGACGACTGGAATACACAAAAAGCGCAAAGACAAGGATAGGCATCCGTGGCCCAAAACTGACTAAGCCTCTTCTAGGCCAGTCACCGGTTCTCTGGTTTTCAGCGAGGCGCCTTCACAACTCTTGATGACCGCTTCTGTAGAACCACAAGCCGCCTCTGACTCCCACGTGGAGAAGGCTAGGCCTTCGGATGCACAAGTTCTTCAGCCTACCGAGACTAACATTTCAGAGGGATCCGGAGTAGCTGAGCAACCCACAGCTACAGAGGGTGTCTTCAGACCTACTCAGTTAAGCATTAAACCATCAGCTAAGTCTAAGCCTCCTTTAAAGTCAAAGAAACAAATACAGCGTTCTCCAGGACATGCCTCCATGCCTAAGAAACAAATGCTCAAAATGGCAGAAGACCTAATCACTCTATTCAGGGGGTCCCATCACCCTCCTGATAAAAGGCCTAGACAGGATGCAGACTATGACTCATCCGACCAGGTGTCCATCTCTTCTGATTCATCCTCAGACCTAGGATACTCTTTACCCCCTTATGAGGATTCTGATGCTGAAGAATCAATTCCATCAGCCTCACCGCCTGAGGACTACTCCTTTGGGGAAACCCTACATACCATGAGGGAGCATTTCCACTGAGAAAGCCAGGATTACTCAGAATCAAAGAAAAGGCGCTGAGATTTCCTTTTATTACCTCAACACAGACCCCTTGCTATTCCACCAGTGTTAAATATTGTGGATGATGTGTATACTGAATCCAGCTTAAATCCCGATTCCTTACCTCCAGCCCCTGTTAAACCTGACAGATACTACAGAGTCCCTGACTCGCATAAATTTCTGTATAAAAGCCCTGTAGCTGACCCTGAAACTATTTCTCAGGGAACCAAAGGAGTTAAGGCCTCATCAGCCAAGAATCCAGTTCCCTCTGACAGAGATTCCAGCGCATTAGACAGATGGGGAAAGAAAGTACATATGTCTGCAACTTTAGCAATGAAAGCCTTAAATTGCCAGTTTCACATGCTAAAATATCAGCAATTTTTACTGTCTCAGTTGAAACAAAAAATGCTTCCAGAATCAGATCCTCCTAATTTTAAAGAAATGCAGGATTTATTGCATGCAGCTGAACAAGTGGGAAAGCATACTTTGCAATGTGGTTTTGATTCTCTAGAGGCCTCCTGCAGAGCAGCAGTTACAGGCTCTGTCATTAGAAGACATGCTTGGTTAAAAGAACATACGTTACCAGATCATGTTAAAGCAAAATTATTGGATGCACCTTTGCAGCAGGATGTGTTATTTGGAGTTGAGGCAGAAGAGGTATTAAAGAAAATGGAGGATAAGGCAAAATCTATGCAAACGGTGAAGGATTTCTTACAGGATGTCCTTCAAGAATGCAACTGCAGTCATAACATGTGGGTTGTCCTGCCTCAGGCAGCCCTTGGTCGGCCGGATTCCAAAGTCTGGGTCCGACGTCGGCTGATGTCGCATTTCTCTCCGACATCAGAGCGGCTGGAGTACATAAGCATCAGCCGACGCCATTTTCTTCAGTCTTTCTTGCCGCGCGGTGCCCGAAGCAGAAGCAGTTCGCAAGTGCCGGTCGGTCAGCTCCTGTATTCTACAATACCGAAGTCATCAAAAAAGCTAAGTACCCCGTTGGGGACCTTTTCTTGCCTCAGCCGATGTCAGAAATTACTGAAAAAGTTAACAATTGTCTTTCTTGTGGTAAACAAATACCTCATAAGGATTTCCACTCTCACTGTCTCCCTTGCCTGGGCCCAGACCACGACGTCTCGGCCTGTGTAGCCTGTGCTCGCTTCAACAAGCGCACTCTCAGGCGCCGGGCGGAGTTCGCTGAAGATTTTTTCGGCGATAATTTTGCTTACAACATGCCGTCGGATCTTCCGACATCGCAAACTCCCAAAAAGCGAAAAGACTGGAACCGACATCCTCGGCCGGCGTCTACTACCGACACCACGCCAAAACCTAGCGCGAGTGCTCCGGTTCCCTCTGAGACGGTCTCTCCACCGCTCCAAACCGAAGACACCACATTACCGACGACTCCGATTCTAGACATTACTCCGCCGCCAGTTATAGATTTTCCTCCGGATGCTGAAACCGAGGAAATGCCTGGGACCATTGCTGTAGACAAGGTCACTCCTGCACGTGGAGCTGCCAGGCCCCCTATGGCCATGTCTATTAAGGCCTACACTAGGGCTAAGGCAGCCAGCAAAACAAAGCATATTACTTCTAAATCCTTACCTCAGCCGACTCCAGAGACACAAATTATGTCCATGGCTGCTGATTTAATTTCCATGATTAGAGGTTCACAGGCCCATCCTGAGAGAGGATCCCAGCCCCCTCCTGATAAAAGGCCCCGGGTTGAACCCTCTGACCCTACTCCTTCAGATGAAGATTCTGAGGGCTCTGTCCACTCTGATAGCCAGGAAGAGCTCTTTCAGACCTATGATGACTCGGATGCAGAAGCTTCCATCCCCTCGGCCTCCCCTCCTGAGGATATTTCTTTTGGGGAAGTTCTGCACACCATGAGGGAGCATTTCAAGTGGCAAGGTCAGGAATATTCTGATTCTAGGAAACGCCTTAGGACTTTCCTTAAGAAGCCTCAGCACAGGCCCTTAGCTATTCCTCCTGTACTTGATGTTCTGGATGATTTGTATTCTGACTCTAGTGCTAACCCTGACTCTCTTCCTCCTGCTCCAGCCAAGCCAGACAGGTATTAGAGTCCCAGAAACTCATTCCCATTTATTCAGGGCCCATACTGCTGATTTAGAAACTATTTCACAGGGGCCTAAAAAGTTTCAGCCTCCACCTCAAAAAATCCTTTGCCTTCCAACAGGGAAGCTAGGTCATTACAGAGGTGGGGCAAAAAGGTTTTACACATCCACTACCTTATCTATGAGAGCTTTAAATTGCCTTTTTCATATGTTACAATATCAGGATTATCTGTTAGAAGATTTACAAAAAACATTAGCCACTCCTGATCCTTTAGACAGGAAGACTTTGCAGGAAGCTGTACATAGCACTCAGCAAGTAAGCAATCACTTCCTGCAGTGTGGATATGATGCACTGGAAGCTTCATGTAGGGCAGCTATGACAGGGGCAGTGATTCGTAGACATGCTTGGTTAAAAGATCAACCTCTACCAGATCATGTAAAAGCAAAACTTCTGGATGCACCTTTGGAAAAGAACAAGCTTTTTGGTGCAAATGCTAAGGATGTGTTAAAGACCATCGAAGAAAAAGCAAAATCAGTTCAGACAGTGAAGGATTTCCTCCAGGTTCAACCCCCCAGATTCAGTAGGAATTGGCCTTCAAAAAACTGGTCCTTTCCTAATCCAGAAAAGTTTCAAAGGGGTAAGAACAGACGTGGCCGAGGAAGAGGCCAATACAGAGGCCCTTACAGGGGATGACAATGGCAGCCAGGAAACCAAAGAAGTGACGCAGGGGTTTCACCTGCCCCACAACCACAATCTCAATGACTTTCCTCTACTACCGCCTACCAGGGAACAACTAGAAGCTCCCTTGGGCGGGAAGTTATCTCTGTTTGCAGAAAACTGGCACAGACTGACAAAGGACAAATGGATTTTGGACATTATAGACAGAGGGTACAGGTTTCATTTTCATACCTTACCAAGAAAACAAGGCATGCCAAACCTACCACAAAATCAGAGGGCAGAGGCTATCAAGCAAATCACTCTGCTGACTCGGATGAAAGCAATAGAAAGAGTTCCACAACAAGAACAAGACCAGGGGTTTTACTCAAGACTGTTCCTTGTTCCAAGAAAAGAATCTCAATGGAGACCAATACTGGACTTGTCCGCATTAAACGCCTTTCTCATAGTACCAAAGTTCAAAATGCTGACCTTACAGCAACTCCTTCCCATGCTGGGCAAGGGGTCCTGGCTGATTACTCTGGACCTCAAGGAGGCATACCTGCATGTCCCTATCAGACACAGTTGCAGAAGATACCTCAGATTTCTTGCAGGGCCAGAGCATTATCAATTCTCAGCATTGCCATTTGGCTTATCTACTGCGCCCAGAGTATTCACAAAATGCCTGGCTTCAGTAATTGCTCATTGCAGGCTCCAGGGGATACAAATTTACCCGTACCTGGACGACTGCCTCATACAAGCGGACGACAAATTGATGTTGACAAAAAACCTGGATTATGTCATACGATTACTTCAAGCTCTGGGATACACAGTCAACTTCCAAAAGTCGAGACTGCAGCCATCCCAGCAAATAATCTTCTTAGGAGCCAAACTAGACACAGCCTCTCAGATGGCTTGCCTGACAGAAGACAAGCAAGAGAAGTTAACTCATTATTTCAAAGGTTTAGCAAATCTCACCCAGATGACTGCAAGGAGATTCCTACAGGCCCTGGGATGTTCTTCATCTCACATTGCTGCAGTCCTTACACTTGGGTAGTCCGCTGTCCTCGGTCGGCCCGAATATCAAAGTATAAGGCTGACGTCGGTCAAGGCGCATTTGACTGACATCAGGACGTCAGGGTACAAATGCGCATGACCGACGTCATATCCCCAGTCTTTTTTGCCGCATGGTCCGATGCAGAAGCAGCGTTGCAAGTGCCGGTTGGCGTTCTGAAATTTTTCGAATTCGGAGTTTCAGACCGAGTCAAAGTTGGCTAAGTACCCCGTTGGGGAATATTTTAGTTTTTTCTTGCCTCAGTGGTTTACCGGATGTCAGAAAAAGTGAATAACTGTATTTCTTGTGGGAAACAGATACCGCATAGGGATTATCATACTTTGTGTATTCCTTGTTTAGGGCCTGAGCATGACGTTGTTGGGTGTCGCTCTTGTGCTAGATTCAATAAGCGCACTATAAAGAGAAGGTTAGATTGTGCCAGGTTAGTCTTCGGGAAGCGGTGTAATTATAAAATGCCGTCGGATGCTCCGACGCCCGCTTCAAGAAGCGCAAGGACAAAGCTGCTAAGCCTAGGTTAGGAGAACCGTCCGTTCGGACGCCGGTTCTTTAGAGGTGTCGGTGGAGCCGGTGGTTCCGCCGGAGGTTTCTTTGGAGTCCCAGGGAGAGACTTTGTTATTGCAGGATGTGGCCTCTCAGGAGGCAGGTCAGGCCGAAGAGGCTTCTCAGGTTACTGTACTCCCCTCCCTTCCTAGGGTGGTTAGGCCCTCTCCTTCTGTTTCCAAGGCTTCTCCCAGAGGCAGGCCAGGTTTAGCTTCAGTTGGTGTCACCCCTAGTTCTTCAGGAACTGTGCCCAAGAAGCATATGCTTAAAATGGCAGAAGATTTGATTACTTTGATTAGAGGTTCTTTGCCCCCTCCTGATAAGAGGCCAAGGGTGGAACCTGAGCTAGGGAGTTTTGAGCAGGCTTCGATGTTTCAGAGTCTTCGGCTGAAGACTTGCAGGAGTATTCTCCTTATTCTGATTCTGATGTGGATGATTCTACTCCTTCTGCTTCTCCTCCTGAGGATTTTTCTTTTTCAGAGTCTCTTCATTCCATGAGGGAGCATTTTAAGTGGGAAGGTCAGGACTTCTCTGATTCCAGGAAAAGGCTTAGGGAATTTTTGTTTTACCCCAGCATAGGCCTTTGGCTATTCCTCCCCTTCTGGATGTGGTGAAAGATATTTTTGCAGAGGCTTCTCTTAATCCTGATTCTTTGCCTCCTGCTCCTGTTAAACCGGATAGGTATTACAGGGTGCCTGAAGCTCATAAGTACCTTTTTAAGAGTCCTAGGGCAGACCCAGAAACTGTTAGTCAGGGGCCTAAAGGTGTTAAGGCTTCTGTTGTCAAAAATCCGGTTCCTCCAGATAGAGGCCAGGGCTTTGGATAGATGGGGAAAGAAAGTTTATACTTCTTCCACCCTAGCTATGAGGGCTTTGAATTGCCAGTTTCACATGTTGAAATACCAAAACTATCTCCTTTCACAATTGAAGTCTAAGGTAGATGCTCTGGCGGAAGGTATTGAGTGTAAAGAGTTACAAGATTTAGTACATGTTTCTGAACAGGTGGGTAAGCATTCTTTGCAATGTGGTTTTGATGCTGTACAGGCCTCGTCCTAGGGTGGCTGCCACTGGGTCAGTTCTTCGCAGGCACGCCTGGCTGAGGGATCAGAATTTATCTGACCATGTTAAGACAAGGATTTTAGATGCTCCTTTACAATCTGATGTGTTGTTTGGTTCTCCTGTTGAGGCAGTCTTAAAGAAAATGGAAGACAAGGCTAAGTCTATGCAGACTGTTAAAGATTTTTTGCAGGTTCAGCCTCCAAGTTTAGTAGAAATTGGCCTACCAAGGGGTGGACGATCCTTCTTATGATTCCCAGTCTAGGGGTAGGTCTAGACGTGGTAGGGGCAGAGCTCAGGGCTCTTTCAGGCCTAGAACAGGGAGTTCACCTGCACAGTCTTCGGGTGATGGCAGGGGTCAGTCCTTTCGTAAACAGACCCAATGACCTACCTTTTCAGCTGCCAGAGCCTTCTCATCTGGCAGCACCTTTGGGAGGAAGGTTGGCACTTTTCAAGGAAAATTGGAGTTTGATTACACAAGACAGATGGGTATTGGATATCATACACCACGGTTACAGGTTTTATTTCCATACCTTGCCTCCTTTCAAAGGCATGCCAGACGTTCCTCCTCAACAAAGAATAGAGGCTCACAAACAAATTTCTCTGTTACTTCAAATAGGGGCCATACAGCCGGTCCCTATGCCAGAAGTGGGCCTAGGATTTTATTCTCACCTGTTCCTAGTACCAAAGAAAGGGAACACGTGGAGACCAATTTTGGATTTATCTACCCTCAACACTTATCTGGACATTCCCAAGTTCAAAATGTTGACATTACAACAGCTTTTACCTCTGCTGGGCAAAGATCATTGGATGGTAACTTTGGATCTCAAGGAGGCTTACCTTCATGTTCCTATCAGACTGAGTTGCAGGAAGTATCTGCTGAGCTGGGACTTCTCATTATCAGTTCTCTGCATTGCCCTTTGGCTTATCTACTGCGCCCAGAGTGTTCACGAAAGTTCTGGCTCCAGTGATAGCTTTCCTCAGGCTAAAAGGAATACAGAGCTATCCCTATTTGGACGATTGCCTGATTCTGGCTCAAGGAAGGGACGAGCTTCTTCATCATTTGGAATATGTGATAGCAGTGCTAAGATGCCTGGGGTATTCTGTGAACGAAATAAAGTCCAGTCTAGTACCCTCTCAGGACATGTGCTTTCTGGGTGTAAGACTGAATACAGCATCCCAGATGGCCTTTTTGACCCCGGACAAACAAAAGAATCTTTCCCTTTACTTTCATCAATTGTCTCATCAGTCCAGGCTGACTGCAAGGACAGCCCTTCAAGCCTTGGGGTTCATGGCATCTTGTATTCTGGTGCTTCCCAATGCCAAACTGCATATGAGGAAGTTACAATGGTATCTCAAAAGTGTATGGACACAGCACTGCCAGGATCTGGACACTGTCATTCAAATAATACCTTGCATTCAAAAGGAATTGTTGTGGTGGGCTCAGGAATGTCACCTAAACAAGGGACTCTCTGTGACCCGGCCAGAGGCGAGTCAGATTCTAACGACAGATGCCTCAGACAAAGCTTGGGGAGCTCAGCTGAATGGAAAGTGGATACAAGACAAGTGGCCTGCCAAACTACAACATCTACATATCAACTTGAAGGAGATGTTAGCAGTCCAGTTTGCATTAATAGCTTTCAAGGATTTTCTTCTTCCAGGGCAGGTGTTGATTCTAACAGACAACACAACTGTCATGTGGTACATCAACAAGCAAGGGGGAACACATTCCTATCCTCTATGCAGGCAAGCAATGATTTTGTGGGACACTGCTCTCAGTTTACAGCTAAATCTTCAGGCAAGGTTTCTGCCGGGAGCACAGAACTCCTTAGCAGATGTGTTGAGCAGACGAATTATGGATCCCCACGAGTGGAAATTGGATCCTCATGTATTTCAGAAATTGACAGTGTCTTGGGGAACTCCAGACATAGATCTGTTCGCTTCTCCACTAAACCACCAGCTGCCAAAGTTTTGCACGAAAAGGTTTCATCCCACAGCTTGGAAAGTGGATGCTCTTTCTTTCAATTGGAGCAATCTTCATGTGTATGCCTTTCCACCTCTGCCTCTCCTCCCAAAGGTACTACTAAAGGCCAGACAGGACAAGCCAAGGATGATTTTGATAGCTCCAGATTGGCCTCGACAGCATTGGTACCCATTACTGAGAAGCCTGGTACGGGAGCCTCCATGGCCTTTGCCTTCGATTCCACACCTGTTGTCTCAGGAGGACAGTCATTTGCTCAATGTCAAGCTTCACTCTCTTCACCTAACAGCCTGGCATATTCTGTTTTGAACCATAGTGGGTCTCAACTTCCACAGCAAGTTTTGAATGTTATTTTGGAAGCTAGAAGGCCTAGTACAAGGAAAGTGTACGCAGATAAATGGAAGAGATTTTTATTTTGGAGTGCAGCAAAGGATTTGGATGTTTGAGCCTAATTTAAGTGTGGCTCTTCAATATCTTACTGAGTTACTGGACAAAGGTTTGTCCTTCTCTTCTATTAAGGTTCATGCTGCAGCAATTTCGGCTCACTATGATTGTGACCCACCATTGTTTTCTCATCCTTTGTTCAAGCAATTTCTTAGAGGGGCAAAGAATATAAGACCCCCACGTAGAGCTCCTACTCCTGCTTGGGATCTCAATTTTGTGTTGGAGAAACTCACTCTACAACCTTTTGAGCCTGCAGCTACTACCGAGTTGAAATATTTATCAAGGAAGACTGCTTTTTTTGTTGGCCATTACCTCTGCAAGAAGGGTTTCTGAGTTGCAGGCCCTTATGGCGGTTGAGCCTTTCTTAATTTTCCATAAGGATAGGGTATCTTTACGTACTAATCCTTCCTTTATGCCTAAAGTGGTTTCTAGTGTGGCTTTAAACCAAACTATTCATTTGCCTACTTTTTATGCGAATCCCCAAAATAAAGGGGAAAAGATTTTGCACACTTTAGATGTACACAGGCAGTTGCGATATTATTTGGACAGAACTAAAGGGTTCAGGCAGTCTCAGCAGTTATTTGTTTCTTTTGCTTTGAGTTCTCAGGGCAAGCCTGTGTCAAAACAAACTATTTCTAAGTGGATTGGGTTTTGCATTGCTTTCTGTTATTCCCATCATGGCAAGGAGATTCCAGCTGGGATTAGGCCTCATTCCACTAGGGCTACTGCCACTTGACAGCTTTTGAGGGGGTGGCAACTAAGGATATTTTGGAGGCAGCTACTTGGAGTTCAGTGCATACTTTCTCTAGGCATTATCACCTACCACTTTATTCTAAATCTAGGGCTGGTTTTGCCACTGCTGTTTTGCAGGGCATTTTGGCAGCTCCTGCTTCCTTATAGTTTGGCCATCCTCCCTTACCTCTGCTTTGGGATTCTACCCAAGTGTAAGGACTGCAGCAATGTGAGATGAAGAACATAGTACAGTTTTGTACCTACCATAAATGTAGATGTTCGAAGATCCACATTGCTGCAGTCCAATTTACCCTCCCTCCTTCCCCTCTGTAGTTAGAGGTGGTTGTGTGGGTTGGATTGTCAATATGGGGTATATTGTATATATTGTACATATTTTTAGTGCTAGGATGGTTGGTTGTTTGTTTGCTGTCTTTTGGTTTTGACCTTTCTTTTAGGGTCTTCTGACATCTGGGGCAAGAAAAGACTGAGGATATGACGTCGGTCATGCGCATTTGTACCCTGACGTCCTGATGTCAGTCAAATGCGCCTTGACCGACGTCAGCCTTATACTTTGATATTCGGGCCGACCGAGGACAGCGGACTACCCAAGTGTAAGGACTGCAGCAATGTGGATCTTCGAACATCTACATTTATGGTAGGTACAAAACTGTACTTTACATGGCATCCTGCATTCTCCTGGTTCCATTAGCAAGACTACACATGAGAAAGCTTCAATGGTACCTAAAAAGCATTTGGTCTCAACACAGCAATAACTTGGAGACAATCATACCACTCATTCCATGCCTACAAAAGGAATTCCTATGGTGGGCTTCGGTGAGCCAGGCAAACACAGGTATGTCATTCAAAAAACCACAGATAACACAGACCATGACTACAGACGCCTCAGACCTTGGATGGGGGGCGCACATGGAAGGCCGGTGTATACAAGGACAATGGTCTCCAAAGGAAACACATCTGCATATAAACCAAAAGGAAATGCTGGCAGTAATGCATGCCATCGAGGCCTTTCAACACCAACTCCAGCAAGGCCATTTACTGATACGGACAGACAACACCACTGTGATGTGGTACATAAACAAGCAAGGGGCACCCACTCTTACCCCTTTGCAGACTGACAATGCAGCTTTGGGAGAAATCACTGAGTCTAAACATCCAGTTACAATCCCAGTTTGTTCCAGGAAAAGACAATGTGTTGGCGGACAGCCTAAGCAGAAATTTCACAGATCCACACGAGTGGAGGTTACATCCGAAGGCCTTCAGACAACTCACTTCGACATGGGGCAAGCCAGAAGTGGACCTATTTGCCTCTCACCTCAACCATCTTCTACCAAAATTCTGCACAAGGACATACCATCCAAAAGCTTGGAAAATAGATGCCCTTTCATTCAAATGGAACTCCCTAGCAATCTATGCATTCCCACCTCTGCCACTGATGACCTCAGTATTACTAAAGATCAAAGCAGAGAAACCCAAGGGAATCATAATAGCTCCGGACTGGCCAAGACAACACTGGTACCCACTATTACGGAGCATATGTCACACCAGGAGGTGGGCCCTTCCCCAGTGGCCTCTACTTTTGACTCAACACAATTTCGAAACACTGCAGCTAACAGCCTGGGAGATCCCTTAAATAAATTCAGCCTATCTCTCTCCAAGGAAGTTCAGCGGATACTAACAGAGGCTCGAAGACCATCCACCAGAAAGGTTTACTTAGCAAAGTGGAAAAGATTCAGCAATTGGAATACCAGCAAGGGACATGATGCATCATTGTTGAACATCCCACTCATCCTGGAATATTTGGCAGATATGTTGAAGAACGGCCTCTCATATTCTTCCATAAAGATACATGCATCTGCTATTTCAGCTAGATACAACACTGATCCTCCTGTTTTTTCTCACCTTTTACTAAGGCAATTCCTCAGGGGAATGAAGAACATTAAGCCACCAAGAAAGGCCCCAGTGCCAGCCTGGGACCTCAATTTTGTCCTAGAAAAACTGACTCTACCTCCATTTGAGCCAGCAGCTTCAGTTGACTTGCAATTTATCTCATGGAAGACAGCTTTCCTGTTGGCAATTACCTCAGCAAGAAGGGTTTCGGAGTTACAGGCCCTAATGGCAATACCACCCTTTATTATTTTTCACAAAGACAGGGTTTCATTAAGGACCAGCCCTACTTTTATGCCAAAGGTGGTATCTAGGGTTTCTTTAAATCAAGCCATTCATCTGCCTGCCTTCTTCCCCAATCCTGAGAATAAGGGGGAAAGATTGTTGCATACCTTGGACATTCACAGACAGCTTCGATACTACCTGGACAGAACCAAAGCCAGTAGGAAATCTGAACAACTTTTTGTAGCTTACGCCCCTGCAGTCCAAGGAAAAGTAATTTCAAAACAGACTTTTTCTAAATGGATTGGACATTGCATCAGATTCTGTTATTCCTTTCATGGAAAGACTGTTCCAGCCAATGTCAGACCACATTCCACTAGAGCTACAGCCACCTCTACAGCATTCTTAAGAGGGGTGCCTACCAAGGACATTCTAGAAGCTGCTACATGGAGCTCCGTGCATACATTCTCCAAACACTACAATCTCCCTCTATACTCCAGATCCAGAGCAGGCTTTGCTTCGGCAGTCCTGCAGGGTTTGATTGCCACACCATCTTTTTCCTAGAGCATTCTTCCTCCCCCAGCTAAGCTATGGTATTCTACCCACATGTTATGATTGCAGTTGCATTCTTGAAGGACATAGTACAGTTTTGTACCTACCATAAATGTAGATGTCCGATAGACATGCAACTGCAGTCGGATTTTCCCTCCCTCCATACCCCTCTATGCCTAGGGTCCACTCCTATCCCTGTTTCTCTTAGCTGGGGATATCTGTTATGGTGTATTTGTTTTATTGCTCATTTATTTGTTTGTAATCCTGTTTTTGTCTTCCAATTTGATTACAGCCTTCCTTGGAGGGCACCTGGGGCAAGAAACACTGAAGAAAATGGTGTCGGCTGATGCTTATGTACTCCAGCCGCTCTGACGTCGAAATGCGACATCAGCCGACGTCGGACCCAGACTTTGGAATCCGGCCGACCGAGGGCTGCCTGAGGCAGGACAACCCACATGTTATGACTGCAGTTGCATGTCTATCGGACATCTACATTTATGGTAGGTACAAAACTGTACTTTCAGCCTCCTAGATTTAGCAGAAACAGAATTGGTCCTTTCCAATTACAGACAGGCCTCAAAGGGGAAGATACAGACGTCCAAGAGGTAGAGGTCAAACACAAGGTACTTACAGGCCTCGACAATGGGTTGCATCAGGCGAAAAAGAAGGGAAGACAGGCCCCAACCATATAAAAAGCAGCTCCAATGACTTCCCACTACAGCTGCCAAACAAATCCATCTTGGCAGCCCCCTTGGGAGGAAAACTGGCACTCTTCTACCACAATTGGCAAATGATCACCAAAGACAAATGGGTTCTCAACATTGTATTCAAAGGTTACAGGTTCCACTTTCACACTCTGCCAAGGTTAAAAGGAATGCCAAATCTGCCACCAAATAAATGGGCAGAGGCTCAAAAACAAATTACAGCCCTCATGGATATGAGAGCTATTCAAAAGGTACCATCACAGGAGCAAGGACAAGGATTTTACTCTACACTTTCTGGTGCCCAGAAAGGACAAAGCCTGGAGGCCCATTCTGGATCTTTCATCTCTAAACACTTACCTGGATGCTCCGAAATTCAAAATGTTGGCATTACAGCAGCTTCTTCCCATGCTGGGCAAGAAAGCTTGGCTCGTGACTTTGGTCCTCAGAGGCATACCTGCATGTCCCTATCAGACAAAACTGCAGAAGATACCTCAGATTCATAGCTGGTTCAATGCACTACCAATTCTCTGCACTGCCCTTTGGCTTATCTACTGCGCCCAGGGTTTTCACAAAGTGCCTGGCACCAGTAATTGCATTTTGCAGACCGAAAGGAATTCAAATTTATCCATACCTGGACTGCCTGATTCAAGCAGAGAGCAAGGACATTCTTCTAAAGCATCTGGCGTTTGTAAAAAAGTTAAGTTGCCTGGGGTACACAGTAAACGAAAAGAAATCAAAACAAGTGCCCCCACAAGAGATTATATTCCTGGGTGCCAGCTTGAACACAATGGCCCAGATGGCTTATCTCACACCAGACAAGCAAGGACAACTGACTCAATACTTTCAATTGATGGCAACAAATACCCAACTCCCTGCAAGAAAAATTCTGCAGGCCTTGGGTTACATGGCATCCTGCATACTACTAATTCCATATGCCAGACTGCATATGAGGAAACTATAATGGTACCTAAAGAATGTATGGTCTCAACACTGTCAAAGTTTGGAAACAGTTATACCACTAATCCCTTGCCTTCAACAGGAGTTTCAATGGTGGGCTCAAGTTTGTAACCCAACAAGGGACAGCCTTTTACACAACCCACAGCCAGGCAAACACTGACAACAGATGCATCGGATTATACCTGGGGAGCACACATGGCATGAAACTGTATTCAGGGCACATGGCCCGCAGAACACAGGTATCTTCACATCAATCAAAAAGAGATGCTAGCTGTACAAAATCCGCTTATAGCTTTCAAGGACCTGCTGCATCCAGGACAATTACTACTAAAGCAAACAACACCACAGTTATGTGGTACATAAACAAGCAAGGGGGGCGCTCATTTCTACCCCCATGCAGACAAGCTATGACTTTGTGGAACACAGCTATAAACCTTCAAGTTCATCTGCAAGCACAATTCCTGCAAGGAGAGAAAAACACACTGGCAGACGACTTAAGCAGAAACATCATGGATCCCCACGAATGGGAGTTGAATCCACAAATATTCAGAATGATAACACAGAAATGGTGGAGCCCAGACATACATCTGTTTGCATCCCCAATAAACTGCCAGCTACATAATTTCTGCACAAGGAGTTACCGTCCACAAGCATGGAAAGTGGATGCCCTCTCATTCAGCTGGGAGAACCTACAAGTATACGCTTTCCCACCACTACCTCTCCTGCCAAAGGTACTTATAAAAGCCAGGCAGGAAGAGCCAAAGATGATCCTGATTGCACCAGACTGGCCACTCCAGCACTGGTACCCAATCTTAAGGAGCTTAGCACAAGAACCACCCCGGATTTTGCCTCAAGTCCCACATCTGCTGACTCAGCACCAACAAACAAATACTACACAGCCAGCTAAAGACCTTAAACCTAGCTGCATGGAAGATTCCTTAGTCAAGCAAGCAATGCACCTCTCCAAAGCTGTTATGGATGTCATTCTGGAGGCCAGAAGGCCTAGTACCAGGAAATCCTATTCAGATAAATGGAAGAGATTCTGTGCCTGGAACCAAGCTCACAGCCTTGACCCTCTTGTCCCAAACATTCCTCAGATACTACAATACCTAACTGAGATGCTGGACAAAGGACTCTCCTTCTCATCCATCAAGATCCACACCTCTGCCATCTCTTCTTATTACAACACGGATCCACCAATTTTCTCTAATCCTCTGTTAAAGCAGTACCTCAGAGGGGCTAAAAACATAAGACCGCCCCGTAGAGCACCTACTCCAACTTGGGACCTCAACTTTGTTTTGGAAAAGCTAACTGTACCTCCTTTTGAGCCAGCCAACACAGCAGAATTGAAATCTATCCCTTGGAAAACTGCTCTGCTCCTGGCAATAACATCAGCATGAAGAGTTTCAGAATTACAGGCACTAATGGCAGTGAAACCTTTCCTCATTTTCCACCAGGACAGGATGTCTTTAAGAACTAACCCTACTTTTATGCCAAAGGTGATATCCAGTGTGGCTCTAAACCAAACTATTCACCTGCCAACTTTTTATCCTAAACCACAGAATAAAGGGGAGAGACTACTGCATTCTTTGGACATTCACGGGCAGTTATGCTTCTACTTGGACAAAACCAAAGTTTTCAGAAAGTCTGAGCAATTATTGGTAGCATATGCTGCAGGAGCACAGGGAAAAGCCATTTCAAAACAGACTGTTTCATAATGGATAGGACATTGTATACATTTTTTCTACATGTACCATGGAAAACCTGTACCTAGCAGCATTAGATCTCACTCCACCAGGGCAACAGCCACTTCAACTGTCTACCTCAGGGGAGTACCTACCAAGGATATCTTGGAAGCAGCACCTTTCTGTACTTACCTTCACCAAGCATTACCGTCTGCCTCTATACTCTAAATCCAGAGCTGGCTTCACCACTGCAGTGCTGCAGGGCCTTATAGTCACCCCTAATGCCTTATAGAACCAGCCACCCTTCCTCAGCTTTGGGATTCTACCCAAGTGTAATGACTGCAGCAGTGTAACACAAACATAGTACAGTTTTGTACCTACCATAAATGTAGATGTTTGAGTGTATACACTGCTGCAGTCCAGGTTACTCTCCCTCCTTCCCCTCTTACTGGCTGGTACGTACCTATGTCTTCTACCCATACTACCTATGGGGAGTATTTGCTGGTAGCTGTAAGTTATTTTTTGCTTTTCTTATGTATGTTTCATTAGCAATTGGAATTGCATACCTATTTAGAGGCACCTGACATCTGGGGCAAGAAAAACTAAAGAAAATGGCGTCTGCTGCATCTTGTATACCCCTGTCGCACTGACGTCAGGGAGGGGGCGACAGCAACAGACGCCGGACCAAGACTGGGGAACCACCTGACGGCAGGATAACCCAAGTGTAATGACTGCGGCAGTGTAAACACTCGAACATCTACATTTATGGTAGGTGCAAAACTGTACTTTTCCACTGCCACAACCCCCTGCTCATCAGCTATTATATGGCCCTTACAAAGGGTGTCCAATCCTACTGTGTAGTGTTACTATTATCCAAATGGTAGTTTTGACCAAGACTTGTAAGGCTGCTTAGAAGTGGCATGTACAATGTCAACAAATATATATGCAAGCACTCTAAAAGCTTAAATATGTCTCTCAAATATCAGCCACAAAGATAGGTTTAAAAATATTTAATGATAAATAAAAGAAAAGGCAGTACTCAATATCTCAACACAGTGACTTCAGAGTTCAAAATCGCAGGAAATATTTTAAAACAATATTGCAGGACAGTCTCAAATACAGAAAACATCTAAACTAATCTTTACTATATTCCTTTCTGTCTAAGAGAAATTGCTGTACTCTAGTTACTATTAGCAAGGCATGTGCAGATGGTGATGAGTGGATGATGTCCTTCAAGGATGCATCTGCAGTCCTTACAAATTTATTGTCCTGTCTTCAGGCAGCCCTTCGGTCGGCCGGATTCCAAAGTCTGGGTCTGGCCTCGGCTGGTGTCGCACTTCACCCGACGTCATAGCTGCAGTTCTTCGGGTATAAAGGCATCAGCCGACGCCATTTTCCTCAGTCTTTCTTGCCGCGTGGCACCCGAAGCAGAAGCTGTTCGCAAGTGCCGGTCGGTCAGATCCAGAGATTACTACTACCGAATACTACTTCGAAGACTTCTAAAAAGCTAAGTACCCCGTTGGGGACTCTTTCTTGCCTCAGCCGATGTCAGAAAAAGTGAATAACTGTTTAACTTGTGGGAAACAAATACCTCATAAAGATTTCCACTCTTATTGCTTACCTTGTTTAGGCCCAGACCACGACGTAGCAGCTTGTCTAGCCTGTGCTTCTTTTAACCGACGGACGCTTAGACATCGGTCGGAATTTGCTGAGCAGTTTTTCGGCTCTGTTTTTGCTTACATTATGCCGTCGGATCCTCCAACTTCACAAATATCCAAAAAACGCAAGGAAAAGGACCGACACTCGTGGTCCGCGGTTTCGGCCGAAACCGCGGTTAAGCCAACCACAAGTGTCTCTGTTTCGGCTGAAACCGAGCAAGCGGTTCTTCCTTCAGCCGAAAACATGCCTTCTACCGAGGCCTTTTCTAACCTGGTGGAATCGGCTTCTGAAATCCAAGCTACAGTTGCGGTTTCTCAGGAATTATCTGACACTATTCCCTTGGATATTTCAACCCCTGCACGTGGAGCTGCTAGGCCTCCTGCAGCCATGTCCATTAAGGCCTTTGCCAGGGCTAAAGCAGCTAAAGCTACAAAAACTGTGCCTGTTAAGACCCCCTCTCACAGGCCCAGCTCCAGTTCCCAAATGCTTTCTCTGGCATAGGATCTCATTTCTTTAATCCGGGGATCCCAACCTCTTCCAGACAGGGCCTCTCATCCTCCTCCAGAGAAAGAGGCCTAGAGCAGAGCCCCCTGAGCCAGTGTCCACAGATGATTCCTCTGATGATTCAGATAATACAGACCCTCCTGAGGCTCCTTTTTCCCCTTACGAAGACTCTGATGCTGAAGAGTCCATCCCTTCTGCCTCTCCACCTGAGGAATTTTCCTTTGGGGAAACCTTGCATTCTATGAGGGAACAATTTCAGTGGCAGGGCCAAGATTTTTCAGACTCCAGGAAAAGGCTTAGAACCTTTTTGCATTTACCACAACATAGGCCTTTAGCTATACCTCCAGTTCTTTCGGTTGTAGATGATGCATTTAATGATGCTTGTACTGCTCCTGATTCATTACCTCCGGCCCCTGCTAAGCCCGATAAGTTCTACA
This sequence comes from Protopterus annectens, assembly GCF_019279795.1. Taxonomy (NCBI): domain Eukaryota; kingdom Metazoa; phylum Chordata; order Ceratodontiformes; family Protopteridae; genus Protopterus; species Protopterus annectens. The sequence continues at coordinate 992,661,384 of NC_056727.1, read as the reverse complement.
GGGTCCCGGACACACATCACCATCTATACAAGGCTCCTTTTGCAGATCCCGAAACTATCTCCCAGGGGCCTAAGGCTGTAGCAACTACCTCTGCTAAAAACCCCCTCCCCTCTGAAAGGGAATCCAGGTCCTTAGAGAGATGGGGTAAAAAAGTTTACACTTCTGCTACTCTGTCAGCTAGGGCCTTGAACTGTCAATTTCATATGATACAAAATCAAGAATTTATGCTAGACCAGTTAACTAAAAAACTGTCCTCTGATGAACCTTTTGATAAAAAGTATGTTCAGGAAATGGTACATAACATTCAGCAAGTTAGTAACCATTCTTTAAAATGCGGCTATGATGCACTGGAGGCTTCCTTTAGATCAGCCATGACTGGCACAGTTATCAGAAGGCATGCATGGTTGAAAGAGCAGGCCTTACCAGACCATGTCAAATCAAAACTATTAGATGCTCCCATGGACAAGGCCAATTTATTTGGTTCTCCTGCACAACAGGTATTGAAGAAGATGGAAGAGAAGGCAAAATCTGTACAAACAGTGAAAGATTTCTTACAGGTCCAACCTCCAAGGTTTAGCAGGAATTGGCCCTCCAAAAATTGGTCCTTTCCAGACTCCTCTAAAGCACAGAGAGGCAGGAACAGGCGTTCGAGGCAGAAACCAATCCAGGGGTGCCTACAGGGGACGCCAGTGGCAGGGTAACAACCAGCGAGGCACAGACGCAGCCACCACCACTGCAACAGGACAATCACAGTGACTTGGCTCTGGCACCGCCTACCAGGGAACAACTACAAGCACTATTAGGCGGAAAGCTAGCTTTATTTTCAAAAAACTGGCATTACATCACAAGGGACAAGTGGATTTTGCAAACTATAGACCAAGGTTACAGGTTTCATTTCCATACTCTACCAGGAAAGAGAGGAATGCCAAACCTACCACCAACTCAAAAGGCAGAAGATCTAAAACAAATCTCTCAACTATTAAGGATGAGAGCTGTGGAAAAGGTACCATCTATGGAACAAGGAAAGGGATTTTACTCCAGACTCTTCCTGGTACCAAGAAAAGAGAGCAAATGGAGGCCTATTCTCGACCTGTCCGCTTTAAACACATTCCTCATTGTTCCCAAATTCAAAATGCTGACTCTACAGCAGCTTCTTCCCATGCTGGGCAAGGAGTCTTGGCTGGTAACTCTAGATCTCAAGGAGGCATACCTGCACGTCCCCATACGACCAAATTGCAGAAGATACCTCAGATTTCTTGCAGGATCAGAGCATTATCAATTCTCAGCATTGCCCTTTGGCTTATCTACTGCGCCCAGAGTGTTCACGAAATGCCTGGCATCAGTAATTGCTCATTGCAGGCTTCAGGGAATCCAAATTTACCCCTACCTGGACGACTGCCTGATACAAGCGGACAACAAAAACAAGCTCACAGAAGACTTACAAAGAGTCATTTACCTGCTACAAGCCCTGGGATATACAGTCAATATAAAAAAGTCAAGGCTGATACCATCCCAAAGAATAACCTTTTTGGGTGCAGAGCTGGACACATCAAAGCAAATGGCATTCCTAACTGCAGAAAAGCAAGAGCAACTACCTCTCTACTTCTTGGCTTTAACAAAGCAGAACCATCTAACAGCAAGAAAAGTACTGCAAGCCCTGGGCTTCATGGCATCCTGCATAATACTGGTCCCTCATGCCAGACTGCATATGAGAAAGCTACAGTGGTACCTAAAGAATTTATGGTCTCAACACAAGCACAGCCTAGAAACCAAAATTCCAATAATACCATGCCTGAAGCAAGAGTTCCTGTGGTGGGCTCAGGCCTGTCAATCAAACACAGGATTGCCCTTCTACAGCATTCAACCAAGCCAAACCATCACGACGGACGCCTCAGACCTCGGTTGGGGGGCCCACATGCTGGACAAGTGCATACAAGGCTTATGGACTCAAGACCAGCTGCACCTGCACATAAATCTAAAGGAAATGCTGGCAGTAAAATTGGCAATCCAGACATTCAGACCATTTCTTCGAGAAGGTCAATTGATGATAAGGACAGACAACACCACAGTTATGTGGTACATCAACAAACAGGGAGGCACACATTCATACCCTCTATGCCGGATGGCACTGGACCTATGGAATGTGGCTCTGAGCTACAACATTCAGTTGCAAGCAATTTTTGTACCGGGAAAAGAAAACATTCTAGCAGACATATTAAGCAGGACTACCATGGATGCCCACGAATGGATGCTGCATCCGGACATCTTCAAAGCCATTACAAGAAAATGGGGACTCCCAGAAATAGACTTATTTGCATCCCCGCACAATCACCAGCTAAAGAAATTTTGCACAAGGACGTACCACCCACTTGCTTGGAAGGTGGACTCCCTATCTTTCAGTTGGAAAAACCTGACAGCATATGCATTCCCACCACTTCCTTTGATGCACAAGGTGCTATTGAAAATCAAAGAGGACCGTCCAAGGATCATTCTGATAGCTCCAAACTGGCCAAGGCAACATTGGTACCCATTACTAAGGAGCATGTCTCGGGAACAAATATGGACACTACCCCTGGTTCCATTGCTGTTAACACAGAACAACTACAACAACCTGCATCCAAACCTGAAAACTCTGCAGCTGACTGCCTGGAACATTACATAAGATCAATTAACCCAAATTTATCCCAAAGGGTTAAAGACATTATCCTTGAGGCTCGCAGACCCTCAACAAGAAAAAATTATGCAGCAAAATGGAAAAGATATCTCATTTGGAGTACTGCAAAGGGAGAAGATGTGTCACTGGCAAACATAGCCAACATCCTGGAATACTTGGCAGAGCTCTTCCACACAGGCCTGTCCTATTCTTCCATCAAGATACATGCATCAGCTATTTCAGCAGAATACAGCGTGGGTCCTCCTGTCTTCTCACATCCTCTGCTCAGGCAGTTTCTGAGAGGAATTAAAAATGTAAAACCTCCTAGGAAACCACCATTGCCAGCATGGGATTTGAACTTTGTGCTAGAAAAATTGACACTTCCTCCTTTCGAACCACCAGCAACAGCAAAATTACAATACTTATCATGGAAGACTGCTTTCCTGCTGGCAATCACTTCAGCAAGAAGGGTATCTGAACTACAGGCATTAATGGCAGTGCAACCCTTCCTGATCTTCCATCAAGATAGAGTGTCCATGAGAACAAATCCTACATTTATGCCTAAGGTGGTATCCAGAGTGTCTTTAAATCAGGCTATCCACCTACCTACATTCTTCCCCAACCCACAGAACAGGGGAGAAAGACTGTTGCATACCTTGGATGTACATAGACAGTTGCGCTACTACTTGGACAGGACCAAGGGCAATAGAAAAACTGACCAGCTACTGGTAGCATATGCAACAGGAAGGGAAGGAAAAGCAGTTTCAAAACAGACAATCTCCAAGTGGATAGGAAATTGCATTAGATTTTGTTACTCCTATCATGGAAAGAAAACTCCAGAGAATATCAGGCCTCATTCTACAAGGGCTACAGCCACTATCACAGCTTTCTTACGAGGAGTGGTTACCAAGGACATTATAGAGGCTGCTACTTGGACCTCCGTGCATACATTTGCCAAGCATTATAATTTACCTTTATACTCTAGATCCCGAGCAGGTTTTGCCACTGCTGTTTTGCAAGGGATCCTAACTACACCATAATCTCTCCTTTTTCCTCCTCCCCTAGTTTGGCTATGGTATTCTACCCATTTCTAAGGACTGCAGATGCATCCTTGAAGGACATAGTACAGTTTTGTACCTACCATAAATGTAGATGTCCGATAGGAATGCATCTGCAGTCAGGATTACCCACCTTCCCCTCTGTGGTACTCCTAGGGTATTTACCCATCTTATAGCTAGCTGGGGGGGGATCTTTTATGGTGTATTTGTTTGTATATATGTACATACATGCTTATTGTTTGTGTTTGCTCTCTACTATTTGGAAACATTGGCATTTATCCAAATTTAGCCTTCCAAGAGGGCACCTGGCATCTGGGGCAAGAAACACTGAGGAAAATGGCGTCGGCTGATGCCTTTATACCCGAAGAACTGCAGCTATGACGTCGGGTGAAGTGCGACACCAGCCGAGGCCAGACCCAGACTTTGGAATCCGGCCGACCGAAGGGCTGCCTGACGACAGGACAACCCATTTGTAAGGACTGCAGATGCATTCCTATCGGGCATCTACATTTATGGTAGGTACAAAACTGTACTTTCTTGCTAGGTCTAATACAAAATGCACAGAGAGAGTTCTTAAGCCAATATTACATTTTACTGCTGGGTTAGCCTGGATGACATCACTTTTTGTCAACTGCCTTCAGTTCCCAGGCGAAACCAGAAGCTAATAGGATTTAACATCTCTATGTTAAAAATAAATATCTCTCGTATGTTTTAACAGATCTTGGAAGTCATAAAGCAGTAAAACACTTTTCATTTTAAACCTAATAATTACTTTTCTTTCATAGGTTCATAGCATACCTCTCAACCTGGAAACATCAAAAATCTGAACAAAGACCCATGAAAAATAGGTTCAAATCTGTATGCTGATTAACATAAAATTTGCGTACATAATTATGTAAACCTGCCCACTCCAGTGGAATTATGGGATACCAACTTTGAAACAAACTGAAGAACAGACAACCAAAATAAGATAAAGAAACAAAATAAGCAGAACGATAATTTTATTTATATTAATATTTGAACTTGTGCAAAACTAAAATACAATTTTCTTTTATAAAAATAAAATTAACTGTGGCTGCGCTTCAGCCTTCTTCATTAAATGACACAAAATATAAACCAGAACAAAATTGTTTCATTTATATTAACATCTGAACTTGTATAAAACTAAAATACAATTCTCTTGTATAAAAATAAAATGTGTACTAATCTACTGCTACACATATAAAACAATCAAATGAATTCTATGCAACAAGTACTACACTGACTGGCATACCTCTCAATCTTTTACAGCAAGAATTCTGGACAAAGCCACAAATACTGGGGGGCCAGGGACCAAACAATGTCACAAAATAGTGACATGGTTTAAAATACTGCTCTTCCAAACTCTTTAGATTGTTGACAGAATAACATTTTGCATAGCATGAATTTTCTGAAGGATGAAGTCTGAAAATCAAATGTAATGTCTACTGCCTGCCATTATTTTCTGACTTCAGTCCTCAAAGACCTCTGCTACTCCACTGGCAGTGATTTTCTAGAAAACTGGAGTTTTATGAGAAACTGACCCATAGCAAAAAGCCAAAAGCTTAATTCCCTTTAGTAGTTTCAAGTATGTACAAGCATCAAAATGAGGCATTTTCACAAGCAATCCATTCCCTCAGTGATTTATGCACGTTTGAATCACAATGAAATGTTAGAGGTAGTGTGGCCCACACTGTAAGGGTAAAGACAGAAACAGTAATTCAAGGCCGTCACCAGCCAGACAACACACTTGGTCATACAGAGCAATAGTAAAAGGCGCAGTTGTCACTTCGGCATTCTGCTGCTGTCCAGCTGAGGATGACTGTGCTAAGCAAAAATCACTACAGAACAGCGTTAATTATCTACAGCCCATCAACACAAGTGCAACCCCCATAGTGACCAAAAATAAATGCCAGTTTGTTTAAAAAAAAATGAAAAAAGTTAGAAAACTTGAAATGCATTCAAGATTGAAGATATTTTCCCTAGCTGTACACAGGAAAGCAGGCAGTTGATCACTTAAAATAAATAAAATACACAAACATTGCAGTAATCAAAGCTTCTTACCTTCCACTGCACAACATACAAAACAGCTTTTCTGTGGACAGTTCCTTCATGTGGACATTTCCTCCAGACTGCTTAGATTTGTTGGAGGAATCTGTGAATACTTGAGTTTCTTATATCCATATTTCATGCAAATCTTTCTGGAATACCTTCACCTGGACTATGACTGCAAATGGTCATACATGGTCAGTGCACTAGTGCAGAAAATGAATACAAAAAAATAAACCCACTAGACCCAGAAATTAAAATATGGAAAGCCTGATACACTCTTGATCACCGACCACAGAATCAGAACTCTGTAACTTCATCTACCAGCCAACAGCCATATCAAAATAACCATTATTGGATCAGATGCATAGCCCTTTCCCAGATCACTTCATGCAACTGTTTCTAGCATCCCAGCAAGTCATCAAGCACTGTTGAAATTCAAGCACTGATGAAAAAAGATGGTTAACTATACCTGCTTTTTGTATAAACTTGTACTGTCTAACTGCACAAAAGTAATGACAAGGTACCACTCCTCTTTTGAAAAAAAAAAAAAACAATCATAAGTTAACTACTAAACTTCTAAATTATATTTACAGTGAATGAACACTGTTTAAATGCAACAGTTGTTTATTTCGGCTTTTCCCGGTTAGGGGTCGCCACAGCGGAACTCCAGTCTGATAATGGTTGGCAGTAGATTTTGATGAACTCCGAGGTGCCAGCTCGACGTTCAAACTTCAGTGAAGGCATGCCCATTTACGCAAGTCTTTCAAACTCGCACCCAACCGTGGGGAGGACATGCAGACTCCACACATGCAACAGTGTACATTACCAGCTTAGATGCGGGACAAAGTCTGCAAAAAAGCAATAAATTTCTTGACATCTGGCAATACTGAAGAAAAATAATTATCGGGTGATTACTGATTCTACAGCACAGCACCGTAGACCTCTGAGTTTGCTATCCTTTTGAGTTTTGACATCTTGGGTTAAAGTTTACTGCTACATTTTCTTCCACTGACTTTTGTTTAAATTTATCTCCTAAAAGCCTGCATTTGCTGGCTCATGTTCACCAGTTACATCACTTAATTGTACTGCAGAAAAAGTACTTAATTCCTTTTTTTTTTTTTCCTGGTCACTGCTAATTTTTACACTAGTCATCCCAACGGACACTGCACTCGATTGGCTCCATTCCACACCAAACAGATGTAGCAAAGCTGGGGATGTGAAGTGCATATACAAAAAGTTGATTGTAAATTTTCAACTTTTATGATAATGCAGCTTGTTTGTAAACTGGATTACCGTTCAGCGTATTGTAAGCTGTCATATCAACAGATCCACTTGCACGCAAAGTATTCCCAACTCACCCAGTTAAAAAAAAAAACGCACCACTGCACATTTCCTAAATGTACTTCAGGTGCTAGTGACAGTTTCTGGCTGGCATTAAATACATTAGTGCTCACAAGAAGAATAGAAGTACTTAGCAGGGAGCAGGTAAAGCAGTTAGCAGAACACTATTACCCACACAGCAGTTAACACTGCAATAAGGTCGCACCATCTAAGCAGAGTTTGTAACAGTGATAGAGCAGTAGTCCATGTCATCGCATTAACATGATGTTCTCTTTGGTTGGCTGCCACAAGTCTTAGGCAGGCTGCAGCCATAAACAGCATTTTTTTTAAAGCTCTTTCCAGGTCTCTGAAAAGCACTAAAGCAGTGAGACACTGTCTACAAACCCTGACATTGGCAGTAACTGCAAAAAAAAAAAAATCTGGAATTGAGAGGACCACTCTTGAATATGTAGCACCCCATTATTTTGCCCTAAAAACAGGGAAATACTGAAGAATTTGGTACGGTTGAGAGGTATAATTCATAGGTGTTGTACTAGGCCAATGCCCTGGAACCTTTACAAGCCTAGCCCATAGAAGTGCCCTGGCTTCATGCCGTCATTATTTCCGGTGCCTTTGTCAAGTAGAGCCACTGAAGTGATCTCCAAGGTGAACTTGGTTTCCCATCCACTCGAGATTTCTCTTGAAAAGGACTAGTGAGGTGCTCTGCTTGACATCTATGGGAAGTCTGTTAGAGCATGGGCAGTCTCTGGGTTATGAACCTGTCCTTCCAGCATGTTTTGTTTATTGTGATGACAAGGTTTAGATCCCTGGAGTGTGTGGCTTTGAGGGATTGGGATTTCTTTAAGTGTAGCATGTCCAACAGCTCTGGGTTTGACATGGCCTTGTATGTTAAGCAGAGATTGCCTGTGAGTAGACGATATGCGACAGAAAGTATAGCTGGAGTTTTTTAAGGCAGTCTGCATAGGGCATCTGCTTTATGCCTGTGATTCTTTTAGTGAGGTATTTCTGCGGCCTTTCCAGCTGTTGCAGATGTCTTGAGAGGTATATACCAAATGGGGCGTTGTGTTCTGTAATGGGTCTAATGAGGGAGGAGTACAGTGGGACAATGACCTCCTTTTTTTCTGGATGAAAAGCCCTTAGTGATGAGGTGTGCCACATAGAAGGATTTCCTGACTGTTGTGGCGATGTGGTTATTGAAGGTGAGACCACTATCCACCTGTGTCCCTAAGTCTCTTATCACATTTTCGGTCTTTAGTGTACTGCCACCTATGTGGTAATTCACGGGTACATGTTTTTTCACAAAGGGGATAACTATACATTTATTGGCATTGAGCTTGAGCCCATGGTTCTGGCACCAAGCATCTGTTTCTGTAAGGCCCTTTTGTAGAGTATCGACATAATTTGGGGATTCAATAATGGCTCCCAGTTTGCAGATGTTCTTCGTGTTTCACTGTTGCAGTCATTACATTTGGGGTAATCTGCTGGCAGGTTGCCCTCAGTTGGCCTGAATTCCAAAGTCTTGGGTCCTGCGTCGGTTGCTGTCTTCTCTTCCATGATGTCAGGGGTATAAAACATGCAGCCGATGCCATTTTCTTTAGTCCTCCTTGCTGCGCGGTGCCCAAAGCAGAAGCATTTTGCAAGTGCCGGTCGGCAGACTACTGAAATAATCAAGTTTGAGTTTCAGAACCGAAGTCTTCACTAAAGCTAAGTACCCCTTTGGGGAAACTTTTTTTCTTGCTCCTTACCTATGTCAGAAAAAGTTAATAATTGTATTACTTGTGGGAAGCAAATACCTCATAAGGATTTCCATTTATACTGTATTCCTTGCCTAGGCCCTGATCATAACGTGCCTGGCTGTTGGTTTTGTGCTAGATTTAACCAACGCACTATTAAGCGTCAGTATATTTTTGCATCAAAGTATTTTGGAAACAGATTTAACTACCCAGAAATGACGTTGGATAGCAATCCTGACTACTAGATTACATAAAAAATGAAAACAAATGGACAGAGACAGGCAGTCAAGATCCAAAACCGACGACGAAGCTTCTCCTAAGCCAGTCGCCGGTACTCAGTGAGGCGCTTTCACATCCCCCGATACCCACTACCTTAGAGTCGCAGGCCTCTACCGACACCCATGTGAAGTCCGGCATGCTGCAAGATACTCAAGGTATTGGACCAACGGATGTATCTCCCTCGGATGGGTCCGGAGCCGCTGAGTAGGCACTGGCTTCTGAGGGTGTATTCAGACCTCAACATTTGTATATCAAACCGACAACCGCTGCAAAACCAAAGACAAAAGCAACTTCTAAAACTAAAAGACCGACTCATCAGCCACGTGCACAGGCCTCTATGCCTAAAAAACAGATGATCAAAATGGCTGAAGACCTCATTACCTTGATCAGGGGTACCCATCCCCCTCCAGATAAGAGGCCCAGGCAAGACACTGATTATGAATCTTCAGATCAGGTTTCTATTTCTTCTGATTCCTTTTCTGATCAGGAATTATCTATACCTCCCTATGAGGATTCTGATGCAGAGGAGTCTATACCATCTGCATCTCCTCCTGAGGATTATTCATTTGGAGAAACCCTGCATAGTTTGAGGGAGCATTTTCACTGGGAGAGTCAAGACTTCTCAGAATCAAAAAAGAGGCCCAGGGATTTCCTTCTCCCTCAGCACAGGCCTTTAGCCATTCCCCCTGTTTTAAACATTGTGGATGATATGTTTTCGGAATAAAGCTTGACCCCTGACTCCTTACCTCTGGCTCCCAGTAAGCCTGACAGATATTACAGGGTCCCTGACTCGCATAAATTTTTATTTAGAAACCCTGCTGCTGATCCTGAAACTATTTCACAGGGTCCAAAGGGAGTTAAGGCCTCAACAGCAAAACATCCTACCCCCTCTGACAGAGATTCAAGGGCACTGGACAGATGGGGAAAAAGGTTTATACTTCTGCAACCTTGGCAATCAGGGCCTTAAACTGTCAATTTCATATGCTTAAGTACCAACAACATGTTATGGGATTGTTGAAACAGAAAATGATGTTTATTTCAGAATGTGCAGAAAATAAAGAATTGCAGGAATTATTGCATGCAGCTGAACAGGTTGGAAAGCATGCTTTGCAATGTGGTTTTGACTCCTTAGAGGCCTCCTGCAGGGCTGCAGTTACTGGATCTGTGATTAGGAGGCATGCCTGGTTAAAAGAACAGAATTTGCCTGATCATGTTAAAGCTAAATTGCTAGATGCACCTCTACAGCATGATTCTATTTGGTATTAAGGCAGAAGAGGTTTTAAAGAAAATGGAAGACAAAGCTAAGTCTATGCAAACAATTAGACTTACAAGTACAGCCACCTAGATTCAGTAGACACTTGCCTACAAAAAGTTGGTCCTTTCACGTGTCAGACAGAGCTCAAAGGGGCAAATCCAGACGCCCTAAGGGTTCCAGATACCAGGCGCAAGATTCATACAGGTCAGAGCAATGGGACGCTTCTACCTCCAAATCTGGAGGAGATAAGGCGCAAACCTACAGAAAACAATCCAGATGACTTCCCTCTGCCGAGTGGGTACTAAACATAGTATCACAGGGATACAGATTCCATTTCCACACTTTGCCAATGGCAAATGGTTGGCCAGACCTGCCAAAAAATCAGTGGGCAGTGGCACAGAAACAGGTTACGTCCCTCATGGATATGGGGGCCATTCAGCCAGTACCAGAATAGGAAAGATGACAAGGTTTTTACTCAAGACTGTTCTTGGTACCAAGAAAGGACGAGGCCTGGTGGCCAATACTGGATTTATCGATTTTGAACACATACCTGGACATTCCAAAATTCAGAATGCTGACTTTGCAGCAGCTTCTGCCCATGCTGGGCAAGAATGCTTGGCTAGTGACATTAGACCTAAAAGATGCATACCTGCATGTCCCAATAAGACAATCGTGCAGAAGATACCTCAGATTCAAGGCTGGCTTAATGCATTACCAACCTAGGCTTATCTACTGCGCCCAGGGACTTTACAAAGTGCCTGGCACCAGTAATTGCATTTTACAGACAAAGAAGTATACAAATATATCCTTACTTAGACGACTGTCTCATTCAAGCAGAGAACAAGGACATTCTTCTTCGACACCTGGCATTTGTGAAAAGGCTTCTAACATGCCTAGGGTACACAATAAATGAAAAGAAATCACAACTGGTACCCTCTCAAAAGATAACATTCCTGGGTGCAAGATTGAATACAACTGCCCAAATGGCTTACCTCACGCCAGACAAGCAAAGGCAACTGACTGCTTACTTCAAACTGATGGCAACAAAAAAGACCCAGTTATCTGCAAGACAAATTTTGCAGGCTCTGGGCTTCATGGCATCCTGCATCCTACTGATTCCATGTGCAAGACTGCACATGAGGAAACTTCAGTGGTACCTGAAAAGTTTATGGTGTCAACATTCTCACAGTCTGGAAGCAGTGATTCTTCTCATACCCTGTCTGCAACAGGAGTTTCTATCGTGGGTGAAGGCATGTCACCAAAACATGGGACGGGCCTTCACTCTACCCCCTGCCAGCCAAACCTTAACAGACGCATCAGATTATGCCTGGGGGGCCCACATGGCAGAAAGATGCATTCAGGGCATATGGACCCCAAAACAAATGCATCTGCATATCAACCAGAAAGAGATGCTAACTGTTCAAAATGCCCTAACAGCCTTCAAGGACTTACTTCATCCAGGACAACTACTGATAGATGGACAACACCACAGTCATGTGGTATATAAGCAAGCAAGGGGGCACACACTCTACCCCCTTTGCAGATTAGCCATGGCACTGTGGGACACAGCTTTGACCTACCAAATACATCTTCAAGTTCAATTCCTGACAGTAAAACAAAATAAATTGGCAGACAATTGAAGCAGAAACCTTCTGGATCCTCATGAGTGGAAACTAAATCCACAAGTCTTCAGCATAACAGAGAAATGGGGGAGCCCAGACATAGATCTATTTGCCTCCCCTCAAAATTATCAATTGAAAAGATTCTGCACAAGGACTTATCAAAGACAAGCATGGAAAGTGGACGCCCTATCCTTCAGTTGGAAAAACCTATCAGTTTACGCCTTTCCTCCTCTGCCTCTTCTTCCCAAGGTCCTCCTAAAAGTCAGACAAGAAAAGCCAAAGATGATACTAATTGCCCCGGACTGGCCCCGCCAGTACTGGTACCCAGTCCTAAGGAACTTGTCTCAATACCCAGCTTGGACCTTACCTCAAAGAACTCCACTACTGTCCCAGCAAAACAATCTCATCCTGCACAGTCAACTACAGACATTGAACCTGGCAGCATGGCTGATCATGTAGTTATACAAACACCACCTCTCAGTAAAGCTGTGATGGATGTCATTTTGGAAGCCAGAAGGCCTAGTACTAGAACATCTTATGCTGACAAATGACAGAGATTCTGTGCTTGGAATCAAGCACAAGGAATGGATACAGCAAAACCAAATATTCCTCAGATATTACAATACTTAACTGAGATGCTTGACAAAGGCCAAACTTTCTCATCAATCAAAATCCATGCCTCTGCCATTTCGGCTCATTACAATACAGAGCCACTAATCTTTTCTCATCCATTATTAAAGCAGTATCTTAGAGGAGTGAAAACTTTAAGGCCTCCTCTAAGATCACCATTACCTGCATGGGACCTCAATTATATATTGGAAAAGCTCACCCTGTCACCATTAGAACCAGCTGCTAACTCTTATATAAAGTTCTTGTCATGGAAAACAGCTCTGCTACTAGCAATTACATCAGCAAGAAGAGTTTCAGAGCTACAGGCCCTCATGACTGTAGAGTCTTTTATCATATTTTACCTAGACAGGGTGTCTCTGAGAACACATTCTACTTTTATGCCTAAGGTGGTTTCCAGTGTGGATCTTAACCAAACAATTCACCTACTAACTTTTTATCCAAACCCGCAGAATAAGGGGGAGAGAATTCTGCATTCCTTGGACGTACACAGACAGCTAAGATTCTACTTGAGCAGGACAAAAGCTCTAAGAAAAACTGAGCAATTACTAGTGTCATATGCTGCAGGATCACATGGAAAGGCAATTTCAAAGCAGACAATATCCAAGTGGATAAGCCACTGCATCCGTTTCTGCTACTTATACCATGGTAAATCTGTGCCCAAGGGCATTAGGTCTCATTCCACCAGAGCTGCAGCTACTTCAGCAGCCTTTCTCAGAGGAGTACCAACCAAAAACATTCTAGAGGATGCTACCTGAAATTCTGTTCACACCTTTACAAAGCATTATCTTTTGCCTCTCTAAGTCCAGGGCAGGCTTTGCCACTGCAGTACTGCAGGGCCTTATAGCCGCACCTAATGCTGTTTAGCCCCAGCCTCCCAACCATAGCTTTGGGATTCTACCCAAATGTAATGACTGCAGCAGTGAAACACTAAGAACATAGTACAGTTGTGTACACTTACCATAAATGTAGATGTTAAGAGTGTATTCACTTTTGCAGTCCAGGTTACCCTTCCGCCATCCCCCTGTCTTTCTGGAGTTTCTTTCCTTCTCTATCTTCTACAACCTATGTGGTGTATTTGCTTGTAGATGAAGGTAAAATTTATATTGATGAATGTATATATAGTTATATATATTTTTGCTACCTTTTTGAGGGCACTTGACATCGGGGGCAAGAAAAACTAAAGAAAATGGCATCTGCTGCATGTTTTATAGCCCTGACGTCATGGAAGAGAAGACCGCAGCCGACGCAGGACCCAAGACTTTGGAATTCAGGCCGACTGAGGGCAACCTGCCAGCAAATTACCCAAATGTAATGACTGCAACAGTGAATACACTCTTAACATCTACATTTATGGTAAGTGTACACAACTGTACTTCATCTGCGAAGTTTGTTAGCCAGAGTCCCTTAGTGTTGGCCTGTACTTCAGAGAAGTAGATGCCAAATGACAGGTCCCAGGACTGAACCCTGAGGTACTCCACTTGTCTGGAGCTGGATTTGGAGTCAGCTACTTTTACAGTGTGGGTTCTGTAAGTAAGCCATTTGGCAACCCATCGAGTGACGTAGGGATTAATGCCCAGCTTAGTAGGTTTATCTATGATTCCAGAGTGGTGGATGGTGTCAATGACCTTGGCGGCCTTACCCTCGTCCAAGGCTCTGGAGACTGATTCGAAGAAGTCAGTCAGGTTCAGGAGACAAGATCGGCCCTTCATGAACCCAAACTGGGTGGGGTCCAGTGTTCTAAGGTTGCCAATGTCTTTGTTTACAAGTTCCATGATAATTCGTTTCATGGCTTTGCAGATCAGGCTCGTCAGACTGATGGGGCAGTAGTTCCTCGGATTCAAGGTGGATCCCCCCCTTGTGGAGTGGGATAACTGGAGCTGTGCGCCACTCAGTGGTCATGAAGCCTGAGGTGAGAGTATGATTCAACATGACACTTAGGTTAGGTGCCAATTAATTTTGTAGTTCATGTAGTACACAGTCCTGGATGTCATCTGGTCCTATGGATGCTGTATTCTTAGCTTTGGAGAGTGCGTTTTTTACCTGTGTGGCCATTATTACTGGAATTTGGCAATCTTCCGGTATTGAGATGTGCCATTTAGGGGGTGAGAGGGGGGTGACGTTGGCACAGAATTGATCTGCCGGGATATTGGCAGTATCATTGGGATCAGTATATTTAATGCCATTCTGTTGTAGCTCAGAGCAGATCTGAGCATTGCCATTTAGATTCTTGACATAGTTATGGAATGCCTTGTGGTTGTCTTTGGAATCTTTGGCAATTTTATTTTCGTAACTAGTTTTGGAGGATTTTTTGAGGGATCTCAGCTTCTTACTGAGGCTGGTAAGGAAGTTTTTTGCATCCTGGGATTTTCCTCTTTTCTGCAACAGTTTCTTCTTTTTGTTGTAAAGTTTGTTTATGGCAGACCACCAGATTGGCTTCCTTTTTTTGGAGGAGAGCATCTTGGTTCTATTTGGGATGGCACGATTCATGCATGAGTGGATGTGTTCGTACAGTGCCTTAGTGCAGGACTCAGCATTCGAAATTTCAGTTCCTGTCTGCATAGGTATCATGAAGTTTGTAACTTCTGACTTGAGTAGCACGAAGTTGGCTTTGGAAAAGTTTTTATGGAGGTTTCCTTACTGGGGGTGGGGGGTGGGGGTGGGATGTGGATGTTAAGGGTGATTAGCTTATGGTCTGATCTTACCAACGAGGGGGTGACCATAGTTGTGGAGCATCGATTTACCATGTTGGTAAATGACCAGGTCTAGGATATTGGAGCCCCTGGTGGGACTATGGATTAGGTGATCCAGGGCATTGGAATTTATGAATTCCAAGAACCGTTGGGTAAAGGTGTTGGTACATGAGTAGTTTTCCCAGTTAATGGCAGGGTAGTTGAAATCGCCCAGTATTAGGGTGTTTGGTTGTATATTAATATTTTCCAGTATGTTTAGAAAGGTGTAGTGAGAATCTTCTGTTGATTGTGGTAATGAGGTTGCGGTCCCTGGAGCATGTGGTGCAGAGGGATTGGGATTTCTTTAGGGGTAACATTTCTAACCAGGCTGGGTCAGATATGGCTTTGTAAGTCAAGCAGAGATCACCTCTTAGTACACGATGCAGAGAAAAGCTGGAGTTTTTTGTTTGTCCACATAGGGCATGCATTTAAGGCCTAGGATCCTCTTCATATGGTACTTTTGTGGCCTTTCCAGCTGTTGCAGGTGTTTAGTGAGGTACATGCCAAATGGGGCATTATACTGTATTGGTCTAATGAGGGAAGTGCAGAGAGAGACTATGACCTCTTTCTTCCTGGATGCAAACCCTTTGGTAATGAGATGTACCACATAGGACTTTCTGACCACAGTGGCAATGTGGTGGTTGAAGGAGAGGTTGCTCTCAACCTGTGTCCTCATATCTCCTATAACATCATCCGTGTTCATTGGGCTACCATCAGTGTGGTAATTAGTAGGAACTGAGTTTTTCCCAAAGGAAATGACTATGCATTTTTTGGCATTAAGCTTAAGGCCATGGTTTCGACACCAGTTGTTGGTCTCAGTGAGGACTTTCTGTAGGATGTCTACATCACTTGGAGTTAATAATAGCTCACAGCTTTCAATAGTCTGTGAAACTTGGTCAGCCAGAGTCCCTCATTGTTGGCCTGGACTTCTGAAAAGTAGATGCCAAATGGGAGAGGACCCAGGACCGATCCCTGTGGGACTCTACTCGTGACTGGTCGGCAGTCTGACTTGGAGTCTGCTACTTTCACACTGTGGGTTCTATCTGTTAACCAATTTGCAAACCCACCTAGTGATGGAGGAGTTGATGCCTAGTTTGGTGAGTATCGATAATTCCTGAGTGGAGAATGGTATCAAAGGCCTTGGCCAGATCGAGGTAGATTGTATGAACTGCCTTGCCCTCATCCACAGCTCTGGTGACTTGACTCAAAGAAGTCAACCAGGTTGAGCAGGCATGATCTACCCTTCACAAAACCAAATTACGTGGGATCCAGAATTTGGAAATTCCCTATATCCTTGTTAATTAGGTCCATGATGATGCGCTCCATAGCCTTACATATCAGACTCATCAGACTAAATGGGGCAATAATTCCCAGGGTCTTTAGTCGCTCCCCCTTTATGGAGAGGGATGACTCTAGCACTGCACCATTCTGTAGGGACAAAACCTTAGGTGAGGCTGTGATTCAACAGGGCACACAGATGTGGTTCCAGTTCACTTTGTAGTCAAGTCTGGTCCCACAGAAGCTGTGTTCTTGGCCTTGGACAGTGCAGCTTTAACCTGTCTTGCAGTAATGCTGGGTTCCTGGGATTCTTCCAGTATTCAGATTTTTTTTTTAGTGGAGGAGAGAGGGGTAAAGTTGGCACTGAATCTGTTTGCCGGTATGTTGGCAGTATCTTTTGACTCTGTATAGGAGGTGCCATTGTGCAGTAACTTGGAGCAAATCTGGGTATTGTCGTGGAGATTCTTGATACAACTGTAGAAGGCTTTGTGATTGTTTTTGTCTGCCACAATTCTGCCTTCATAGCTAGCTTTTAGAAGTTTTGATGCGGGATCTCAACTTTTTGTTGAAGCTAATAAGGGAGTTTTTCCAGTCTTAGGACTTCACTTTTTTCTGCAACAGTTTCTTCCTTTTGCTGTACAGTTTAATGGCAGGGGAACCACCAGATTGGCTTCCGTTTTTTTGGAGTAGAGCTTCTTGGTTCTGTTGGGTATAGCTAGTTCTATGCATTTATGTACGTGTTCGTACAGTGCATTGGTGTATGATTTGGCGGTTATGCACCTGTTTTCCATTTGCATGGGTGCCGTGAAGTTGGCACCTCTGGTTTTAGGAGCTCAAAGTCAGCTTTGAAGTTTTTCATGATAGTTACTTTTGCTGGTGGTGTGGGTGAGATGTGGATTTCCATTGTAATTATTCTGTGGTCAGATCTAACCAGGGAGGACTTGACTGCTGGTGTTGAGCAACAGCTACCCATGTTAGTAATAACCAGGTCAAGGATGTTGCTTCCTGTAGTGGGGGTAAGAATGAGCTGGTCCAGTGCATTTGAATTAATGAATTCCAGGAAGCTTTGGGCAAGTCTATTGGTGCATGAGTAGTTTTCCCAGTCAAGACAATAGAAAAACTTCTAGCTTTAGACATTGTCTGCTTCTGCATTGTAACTGAGTGATAACATCTCTTGTTTATGGCCCATCTGTAAAGTAACCTAATCTCAACTATTCTTAAGATTTCCAAGTTAATCTTCTATATTCCAGCAGGGTATGCTGTGGTTACATTCTTGAAGCTCAGTACATAACATAAATATTCTTCGAGTTTCACTGTTGCAGTCATCACACTTGGGTTATCTGCCTGCAGGTAGCCCTCAGTCAGCCTGAATACCAGAGACTTAGTATTTCTGCGTCGGTTGCTGTCATTCCAGGACAGACGTCAAGTCATCAGGGGTATAAAAACAGGCAGCCAACGCCATTACATCAGTCTTTCTTGCTGAGGAGCCCGAAGCAGTTTGCACGAGTGCCGGTTGGCCGCTACCTGAGTTTTCGTTTCCGAATTGAATCATCCTGAAGTCTTCTAAAGCTAAGTACCCCGTTGGGGATCTTTTTTTCCTGCTCTAACCGATGTCAGAAAAAGTTAACAATTGTCTCTCCTATGGAAAGCAAATACCACACCGAGATTTCCATTCTTACTGTGTCACCTGTTTAGGCCCAGACCACGACGTACCTCGCCGTTGGTTTTGTGCCTTGTTCAATACCCAAACTATTCGTCCTTGGGCCCTTATTGTCGCTAAATACTTTTGTTCTCTATCTCCATATTCAGAAATGGCTTCTGTAAACTATCCAACTACTGATCTTCCGAAAAAACTTAAGGGTAAAGACAGACCGCACAGGTCCAAACTGCTTCCTTTAAGCTAGTCGCCACTTCACCGGTACTCAGTGAGGTGCTTTTGCAGCCGCTGATGCCTGCTTCAGTGGATTCACAGGCCTCTACTGAGAGACTTTTCTTTGACTACGGAACCTGCAGATGTCTCTACCTTGGATGGGTCCTGAGCTGCTGAGCAGGCACCGGCTTCTTAAAAAAGTTCTTCACACTACCGATGTTCGACATAAACCGACTTCTTTTGCATCTTCAGTTCTGTTTAAAACTACTGAGCTTCTAAGGCTAAGAGTACGAACTACGCCTAAAAAACAGATGACCCAAACTCGAGCACTTGCTTCCTTGCCACATCATCAAATGCTTAAAATGGCAGAAGACCTTATGCTGATTAGGGGAGGTCAGGCTTCCCCTGCTAAGAGAAAGAGACCTGTCCCCAGCAGCTTTAATAGACCAAGAGTCTGATGGCTCTCAGGTATCTGATTATGAAGACATTTTTTTATCTGCTTGAGGATTCAGGTGCAGAGGAAATCCATTCCCTCTGCTTCTCATCCAGAGGGATCTTTCTTTTGGTGAAACCTTACATACTTTGAGAGCATTTCCACTGTGAATGCCAAGACTGTCCTCGTCCAAAAAGAGACTCAGAGAATTTCTGGATTTGCCACAGCATAGGCCTTTAGCAATACTCCCAGTCCTGGATGTTAAGGATGATGTCTTTATGGAATCCAGTTTAACCCCTGATACTTTACCCACTGCTCCTAGGAAACCAGACAGGTACTTCAGAGTTCCTGACTCTCACAAATTCCTTTTCAAAAATCCTACTGCTGACCCTGAGGTCATCTCCCAGGGGCCTAAAGGTATCAAAGCAACTACAGCTAAGAATCCCACCCCTTCGGACAGGGATTCCAGAGCTTTAGACAGATGGGGTCAGAAAGTATACACCTCTGCAACTCTCACCATTAGGGCTTTGAATTGGCAGTTTCATATGCTGAAGTACCAACAACATATTGTGGAACTTATTAACAAAAAATAGCTACCTTTACAAACTATGCAGAAAATAAAGAATTACAAGAGCTTATGCATTCTGCAAGCCAAGTCCGCAAGTATATTTTGCAATGTTGCTTTGACACCCTAGAAGCATCTTGTAGGGCAGCAGTCACGGGTTCTGTACTGAGAACGCATGCTTGGCTTAAGGAGCAGACCTTGCCAGGCAATGTCAAATCAAAAATGACTAGATGCTCTTTTGAACAAGGACAATCTGGCACCAAAGCAGAAGAGGTTCTTAAAAAGATGGAAGAAAAAGCGAAGTCTCTGCAGACAGTCAAAAAGTTCTTGCAAGTACAGCCTCCAAGATTCAGTAGGCATTGCCCCTCAATACATTGGTCCTTTCCAGCCCCCTTAAAGCCATCTCAGATTAGACCCAGGAGAAACAGACCCCCCCCCCCAGACTACAGTCTCAGGGTATGCAGAGATCTAAGCAATGGAGTGGCTCCACTTCAAAAACAGGGAGTGGTAAGCCACCCTTTTATGGAAAGAATTCCCAATGACTTTTCAACTCCACTCCCCACCTCTGCCCAGCTGCTCTTGCCCCTAGTAGGAAAGCTTGCCCATCATGCAAACAAACTGGGCTTCCATCACCAAAGACCGATGGGTCCCCAACATTGTATCCCAGGGGTAGAAATTTTGCTTCCACTCACTGCCAACCCCAAAAGTGTTCCCAGACCTTCCTCCAAACCAGTGGGCAGAGGCACAAAACCAAGTTCAATCCCTGCTCTCCATAAGAGCAATTCAACCTGTTTCTGCGGAACAGATAAGTCAAGGGTTCTATTCCAGACTTTTCCTGGTACCCAGAAAAGAGGGCACTCATTGCCCAATCCGAAATCTTTCCACTCTAAACACCTTCCTGGTCACAATGCTCACCCTGCAGCAGCAGCTTCTATGCTGGCCAAGGATGCCTGGTTAGGCACCCTAGAACTAAAAGAAGCCTATATGCACATCCCTGTCAGGGACTCCTGCAGGAAATATCGACACTTCAGGGCAGGATCTATGCGTTATCCGTTCTCTGCACTTCCCTTTGGCTTATCCATTGCTCTCAGTATTCACAAAATGCCTGGCTCCAGACATTGCCTACTGCAGACAGAGATAAATTCAAATTTACCCGTACTTGGACGACTGCCTGATTCAGGCAGACAGTCAGGAAATGCTTTTGCAGCACCTGACATTTGTAAAAAAAACCTTCTAACCTCCCTGGGGTACACTATCAATGGAAATAAATCAAAACTAGTCCCCAGTCAAAAGATTGTATTCCTGGGAGCAGCCTTGAACACAGCATCCCAGGTAGCATTCCTTACTCCAGAAAAACAAGCCTATCTGACAGACTACTTCACTCAAATGGCCACCAGAACACAGCTATCCGCAAGGAAAATCCTGCAGGCCCTAGAGTCCATGGCCTCTTGCATCCTACTAATTCCATATGCCAGACTGCATTGAGGAAACTTCAGTGGTACTTAAGTCTTTGGTGCCAACATTCTCAGGACCTGGAAACTGTCAATCCTATCATACCTTGCCTAAGGACTGAGTTTCTTTGGTGGGCAGTAGCATGCAAGCACAACAAGGGACTTCCCTTTACTCAACCTCATGCCGCCCAGACCCTAACCACAAATGCATCAGACAATGCTTGGGGGGCACACCTGGACAACAAGTGCATTCAGGGCCACTGGAGCCCAAGTCAAATTCATCTGCCCTTCATAGGTTCATAGGTTTATACTAGGCTATCTGCCCTAAGGCATTTATAAGCCTAGCCCAAATTTTTGTGGCTTACGCCACCCCTTATATGAAAAAATACTGTGCCCATTAGTTTGTTGTGCCTCTGTCCAGCAGTGACACAGAGATGATTCCCGGGGTAAACCTACGATCTCCCATCCACAGGTCAAGATTTCTCTTGAACAGAGCCAGCGAGGTGCTCTGCCTCACATGGACCGGGACTCTATTCCACAGCATAGGGAGTCTCTGAGTGATAAATCTATCCCTCCAGCACGTCCTATTTATATCTGTGCTAAGGTTTAAGTCGCTTGCTCTAGTGGTTTTGGTGGATTTGGATTTTTTGAGGTGGAGCATGTCCATTAATTCCGGGTTGGACATGGCCTTGTATGGTCTCTTCAAAAAGAGATGCTAGCTGTTCAGCGTGCTCTAACAGCTTTCAGATCCCTACTCTCTCACCAGGACCCCTGCTAATAAAAACGGACAACAGCACAGTTATGTGGTACATCAACAAGCATTGGGAAACCCGCTCTGCAGATTAGCCATGGCCCTGTATAACATGGCCTTGGACGTACAGGTCCATCTGCAAGCTCAATTCCTGCCAGGCAGACAAAACTCATTGGCAGACTTGAGCAGAAATCTCCTAGACCCACACGAGTGGGAATTAGAACCCAGCACCTTCAGCCTTCTGATTCAGAAATGGGGAACTCCAGAGTTGGATCTCTTTGCTTCCCCCTGCAATCACCAGCTCAGCAAATTCTGCACCAGGACACACCACAGCAAAGCCTGGAAAGTGGATGCCCTATCCTTCCAGTGGGTAAACCTCTCAATCTATTCATTTCCCCATCTGCCCCTTCTCTCAAGAGTATTGCTCAAGATAAGATAGGACAGACTAAGGACAATCCTGATTGCCCCGGACTGGTCACTCCTGCACTGGTACCCACTACTGTGCAGCCTATCACCATTGCCACTCTGGCACCTACCCCAGAGCCCGACCTTCCACACTTAGCAGGGGGGGACATATCTTGCATCCACAGCTGCAAACCTTGAATCTTGCAGCCTGGCTTATTCCTTGAATTCTCCCCCAGTGACCAGCCTAAGCAAGCAGGTGTTGGACGTCCTTCTTGAAGCCAGAAGACCCAGTACAAATAAATCCTATGCTGAAAAGTGAAAAAGGTATTGCTCATGGATTCAGTCTAAAGGAGAGGACACGACTCTGCCCTCCCTACCTCTAATCCTGGATTGCTTGGCAGATCTACTCCACAGAGGCCTATCCTTCTCCTTCATTAAGAACCATGCCTCCGCCATTTTGGCTCTTTACAACACTGAGCCACCCTCTTCTCTCACCCTCTCATTAATCAGTTTCTGAGAGGGGTAAACCACTTAAGGCCACCAAGGAGAGCACCCCTTAACTTTGTACTGGAAAAGCTCACACTACCCCCTTTTGAGCCTGCAGCATCAGCAGAGTTAAAATTCCTCTCTTGGAAAAAAGCATTGCTTTTGGCCATCACTTCAGCTAAGTGTGTCTGAACTACAAGCACTTATGGCAGTGGAACCCTTCATTATTTTTCATGCTGACAGGGTCTCCCTGAGGACTAATCCTGCCTGAAGTGGTGTCCAGTGTGGCTCTCAACCAATCTATCCATTTGCAAACCTTCTTCCCTAATCCTCAAAATAAAGGGGAAAGGATCCTACACTCCTTGGACGTGCACAGACAGCTCAGATTCTGCCTTGATAGGACTCCCAAACTCTTCTTGACTGCCTCCACCGTTTCTTCAGCTTTGGGATTCAACCTAAGTGTGATAACTGCAGCAGTGAACACGGACATAGTACAGTTGTGTACACTTAACCATAAATGTAGATGTTCGAGTGTATTCACTGTTGTAGTCCTGGTTTCCCTTCACTCCAGCCCCCTTCTCTCTCTCTCCTCTGTGTATATTACTCACCCCATGCAGGGGTATTGGTATTTACTTTTTACTGGTGGTGATTTTTCCACCATAGCTTAGCTCCCTATTGGGGAGCTTCTGACATTTGGGGCAAGAAAAACTGATGTAATGGCGTTTGTTGCCAGTTTTTATACCCCTGACGACTTGACGTCAGTCCTGGAGTGACAGCAACCGACGCAGACAGGCTAAGTGTCTGGTATTCGGGCCAACTGAGGGCTACCTGCAGGCAGATAACCCAAGTGTGATGACTTCAACAGTGAATACATTCTAACATTTACATTTATGGTAAGTGTACACAACTGTAGTTTCTGTATAAATCATGTCAGTATTCACAAATGACATAGAATTTGTAAAATTCCAGATAGCTGGGCTGGTCGCGTGACAGACACACTGAGCAGGTCCATGACTCCGTCCCACAAACGGATGTTACACAGGGATGTGTTTCTGGACATTGACTATCAGTGGGGTACACCTCCGGTAGATCTCTCTGCCTCCCCCATGAATAGACAACTTCCAAAGTTTTGTGCCAGATATCTCTATCCTGTGGCATGGAGGGTAGACTCACTGTCCTTTTCCTGGAAGGGAATGTTCCTGTCTGCATCCCCACACACACACACACACACACACACACACACACACACACACACACACACACACACACACTTCTCCAAAAGTTCCTGTTGAAGATTCAACAGCAGCAACGAAAAATCTTTTTGGTGACTCCCTTTTGGCGAAGACGGCACTGGTTCCCCCCTTCTGCCTTTAGCCAAGCTCAGTCTTCACAAGTTACCCCACAGAGTGGACCTACTCACACAAGACAAGGGCTCTTTAATACACCCACAGAGGTCAACCCTACAAATGACCCTGTAGGGTGAGTTTTGATTCCTTTCAGACAGCTTTTTTCAGAGGACATGCTACAAGTTGTGCAGGAGACCGGAAAACCCAGTATTAGGAAAATCCTGTATTTCCAAGGTTTTCCACCTTGTATCTAAGGATCTGCAAACACTGTTGGTGGATGTTCCAGTAGTTCTGTCCTACCTGTGTGAATTATTGAAGAGTGGACTGTAATACCCTTCAGTAAAAGCTCACCTTTCCGCTATCTCAATATGTCTGCCTATGACTCCTCCCTTGGCCTACAAACTAGAGGTTAAACTTTTCCTGAAAGGCGTCCTACATATTAGACCACCAAGGAAACAAGTTCCTCCTCCTTGGGATGTTAATTTTGTCCTAGAAAAACTTGGCTCCTTTTGAGCCAGCGAGGAGTAGTTCTTAAGCACTGCACCTGGAAAAAGGGTTCTTGTGGCCATTACCTCTGCTAGAAAGATTTCTGAACTTCAGACACTTGTTTTCTTCTCCCTTGACTGTTTTCCACAAGGATATAGGGTCTCATTATGCGCGAACACCTCCTTTATGCCCAAGGTGGTAAATGAGTTGTCACTTAGTCCATTAATCTTCCCACCTTCCCTTCTCAGCAGTCCTGTAGTGAGATCTTGCACACACTACATGTGCATAGGCAACTCAGATTTTATTTAGATGAAAACCAAACCTATTACGAAATCTGACCGCCTGTGTTTCCTGTCACCTAAGGCTCTGGGCAGGCCCGTTTCCAAGCAGAGTACTTCTAACTGGATTTCCAAAACCATTTTATTTTGTGTCCCCCATGGGAAGACTGTTGCTTTGCCTGTTAGGGCACATTCCACCAGCGCTGTGTCCTCTTGTGCTTTTTTCAAGGGTCAAGACACCTGCTCTGTATTCGAAGCAGCTTACCTAGTCGTCTGTACACACCTTCACAAAACACTACAAGTTAGATGGCATTTCA
This sequence comes from Protopterus annectens, assembly GCF_019279795.1. Taxonomy (NCBI): domain Eukaryota; kingdom Metazoa; phylum Chordata; order Ceratodontiformes; family Protopteridae; genus Protopterus; species Protopterus annectens. The sequence continues at coordinate 992,636,348 of NC_056727.1, read as the reverse complement.
GGTCTGGAGCTGGTTTTGCAAGGGTTATTCTGCAGGGGTTTACTGCCCCTCTGCACAGCTCTTCTGCATGAGCTTTAGTATTCTCCCTCATTTTATGAATGCTGCAACATATGAATAGAAGGACATAGAATAGTTGTGTAAAATCTTATCATAACCATAGATGTCCTTCTGTTCTGTATGTTGCAGTATTCTTTCCCTCCTGACTTCCCCCTGATACTGGCCTGTATGCTGGTGGTGTGTTTCCTAACTTTGGTTCAGGCTGATGCTCTTCTTGCAGCATTCATTTCTGAGGATCGGTATGTGCTGATGTCCGGTTTGTACCAGATATTTTTTTTGAGTGATGTAGGGTCTGTACTGTGTGTGATATCGCATGTACCCTACAATAGCGTTACACTTTTGTATACTGGCTGAATGTAGGAGTCAGCTGGGGGTGACCCCCCTCATGTTATGAATACTGTAATGTTATAGAAGGGGATTCACTTTGAATCATCGAGTGTTCAGAACTTCGATGTTTTGATCGTCGATGTTCAGAACATCGAAGATTCGAAATGAACCATAAAACACAAAATCACAAACACTGTTATGCTGTACCCCCTACACACGCCCTACTTTAATATTCCAACTCCGAGATCGCACTACAGTGGGGTAAGGGAAATCCCCAGTTTACCGCTATATGCGGTAGCGCGAAACGGGAGATTTCCCGTACCCTACCTGCTATGCCAGCACTCAGATGACTCAGATGGCACACACAACATGTAGGGCACCTTGCTGCCCTGCATACACACCCAACATTCCACAATCTCACTTACCTGGCACTTCCACTTTAAACCTTCGATGTTGTAAACATCGATGTTCTGGTCTCGATCAGAATGTCGATGTTCTGAACATTCGATTATTTAAAGTGAACCCATAGAAGGACATCTATGCTTATGGTAAGATTTTACACAGCTATTTACTTATGCTAAAAGTGCAATTCTACTGATAGGGAAGAGGACTCGTGGCACAGTGAAGGGGAGAAACTGGATTATTCACAGATGGTTTTCCCTTCTGGGATACAATACTTACACCTAGGATACCCATCTACTCTGACTCTTGTATAGAAGATCTCATTTGTGGAAACAGCTTTCTTCTTGGTAAATTTAAATGGGAACGCATCCTAGGGAAAAACTACTTTGAAGAGTGCAAAATACATAAAAAAACAAGTATCTTAAATAGTGATATGCATTTTATAAGATACATGTAATGAAGTATTTTAGTTACATTGATCTATTTTTTGTGTTATGGGGAGAAGATTATGTTCATCAGTTCATTCAAGATAGTTAAGCCAGTTTGGTTTCAAGTTTGATGGGATACAAGTTTGAGTACAGGTTGCATTTTTGTATTTGGATTTATATGGTTTGTCAGGTGAACAAATCTGTACTTCATTACATAGAAAATTAGAAGATGGTAACTTGTTTTTATATGGCATTAATTGCCACACCCCACCTCATATCCATATTTTTACAATATGGTGAATTTTTATGACTATATAAATTGTGTAATCAGAATATTTTATTTATTTGACATGTGTTGACCAGGTTAGTCTGACTGGGCATCAGCCCTTTTTCAGCAGAGACCCGAGGAGAAAAGCTCCAAATTACAAAAGGATAACAATAACAGACAAGATAAAGTATACATACATAGTTTTGTGCTTAAAGTATATACATGAAATAACACAAGTATAAGGTTTTTACAATAAGGTTAACATAATTCATATATAGTTTTCTATTTTACAGGCTAACTGATGAATGAAAATATAGTACAAAATATAACAGAGGTTGACTATGCACTTTCTCCATATTGATAGTTACAGTAAATGTTACATGAAAAATACAGGCAGAGGGAGGTAGTTTAGTAGAAAGAAAAGGAGAAACAAATAGGAGGAAGGCATATTAAGTAGGGTTGGTGCAGGAGCAAGTCCTAGGGTGTAATAGTTTATCTTTTAATGTTTTTTTGAAATAATTAGTATTAGGGGTTGCTCTTAAATATTGGGGGAGTTTATTCCAAGCAGAGGCCACAGAGTAATTGTTAGAGAAGTTTGTACTGGGTTTGTAGACTTGCAGGAGGTGGTAGTCTGAGCTGCGGCGTGTATGGTTGGGAATGTAAGGTGAGATGATGGAAAGAGCAGGACAAGAGAAGAGAGGTTTGTTTAAGATGGTGAGTTAAGGTTAGTAGAGGCAGTAGGTGTTGGTAGTGAAGGTCAAGCCACTGTAGGTTTTTTAGTGATGGACAGTGATGTCTAGCTGTTTTATTGTTGGTGAGTTCAAGTTTTGTCAGAAGATTTCTTTGAAGGCTAGTAAAGATTGGGGCAGTATATAATAGTGTGGGTAGTAGGTTTGAGCTAGGGTGAGTTTAGATTCATTAGTTTGGAATCTTTTGTTTCTATAGAGAGGGCCTAGTTTCTGATGGGTTTTCTTGATGGAGTTCTGGATGTGAAGATCGAATTTTAATTTGTCATCAGTAATGACCGCAAGAAGTTTAGTGTGGGGTTCATCATATCAAATCTACCTTTACTGTCTCCTCCCTCAACAACACAGCCATCGTGGTTGAAGAAGTTTTTGGGAGGAATCGGAGGAGTTTGGTTTTATTTGGGTTGAGGAGTTGGTTAGATGTTAACTAATTTTCAACAGAATGAAGTGATTCTTGAGTAAGAGTAAGTGGATGGGAGAGATTGTCAGATGTGGAATAGAATCATCAGCATATTGAATTCGAGAGGAGTTAGGATAGGAGAGCGGTTGTTGGTGAAGATGTTGAATAATAGGGGACCAAGGATGGAACCTTGGGGAACCCCAGTCTGAACTTGGAGGAAGGTGGAGGTTGTGGAGAGCCATTTTACAGACTATAATCTATTACAAAGAGCGGTGGAGAAATTAAGATCCGAGAGTTTGGACAGAACTAGATTGTGGGAGACAATCTGCTATTGAGAGAGGTTCAATACACAGCAGATATGCTTAAGAGAAGTATGGTAAAGAAATAGAAAATTCTATGCAGAAAGTCCCCGATAAACATAATGGCAAACCATTTGTGAGAAAAAAAAAATTATAAACAACTAGGTAATAGGCAGTTGATAAGTAACCATAACTTTGAGAAATAAGAAAGTAAGGATATTTATTTTATAACAGCATGTAATTTACTGAGTGATCAGTTAAGTGATTTACTAATTTATTGGCCTATTTTATCTAGGGATAAAGATTTGGGTAGTATAATTTGTAGTTTTCCACATATATCTTACAAGAGAGGATGCAGTGTAGCAGATATGGCAGTACATAGTAGATTTATGCCACCAAATACATATTATGACCATATTTCTTTAAGGACAGATCATTTTAAATGTAATGATGTTCTTCGTGTTTTACTGTTGCAGTCATTACATTTGGGTAATCTGCTGGCAGTTGCCCTCAGTTGGCCTGATTAACAAAGTCTTGGGTCCTGCGTTGGTTGCTGTCCCTTCTTCCATGACCTCAGATGTATAAAACGTGCAGCCGACGCCATTACATCAGTCTTTTTTGCTGTGCGGTGTCTGAAGCAGAAGCAGTTCGCAAGTGCTGGTCAGCAGACTCCTGAAATTTTCGTTTGAGTTTCAGAACCAAAGTCTTCAACTTAAAGCTAAGGACCCCATTGGTGAAACTTTTTCTTGCTCCTTATCAATGTCAGTAAAAGTTAATAATTGCATTACTTGTGGAAAGCAAATACCTCATAAGGATTTTAATTTGTACTGTATTCCTTGCCTAGGCCCTGACCATGACGTACCTTGCTGTTGGTTTTGTGCTTTATTTAATCAGCGCACTGACTGTCAGTACATTTTTGCTTCTAAATATTTTGGTTCTCAGTTTAATTATCCAGAAATCATGTTGGTTAGCCATCTGACTACTGGGATTCTGAAAAGAATGCAAAGATAGACAGAGACAGGCCGTTGAGGTCCAAATCTGCTGACGCCTAAGCTAGTCACCAGTTCGCCGGTACTCAGTGAGGTGCTTTTGCAGCCCCTGATACCCGCTACTTCTGACTTGCAGGCCTCTACTCAGACCCATTTGGAGTCCGGTATGCCACGAGATGCTTCACCTATGGAACCCGTGGATGTCTCTACCTTGGATGGGTCCAGAGCCACTGTGCAGGCACCGGCTTCTGAAGGTGTATTCAGGCCTACAGACTTGCATATTAAACAGACTCCACCTTCTATACTAAGGCCTAAATCTCGATCTGTCTACAAAAGTGATGCCTAGGCCACATGTTCAGGCCCCTATGCCTAAAAAACAAATGATCAAAATGGCTGAAGATCTTATTACTCTAATCAGGGGTAGTCAAACCCCCCCTTCTAAGAGGCCTAGGGCTGAGCTTGACTATGAATCTTCTGATCAGGACTCTTGTTTCTTCTGATTCTTCTAATGACCTGGATTTGTCCATACCTACTTAGGAAGATTCTGATGCAGAGGATTCCGTTCCCTCTGCCTTCCCCCCTGAGGAATTTTCTTTTGGGGAAACTTTGCATACTTTAAGGGAGCATTTCCACTGGGAAAGTCAGGAATTTTCTAAATTAAAAACGAGGCTTAGGGATTTCCTTCTACTTCAGCATAGGCCCTTGGCTCTACCTCCTGTACTAGACATTGTTGTGTTTTTGGAATCCAGTATGGCCCCTGATTCTCTGCCTCCAGCTCCTAGTAAACCTGACCGATACTACAAGGTTCCCGAGTCCCACAAGTTCCTTTTCAAAAATCCTGTCGCGGATCCAGAAACCATTTCTCAGGGGCCCAAGGGCATTAAGGCTTTTACTGCTAAAAATCCTACCGCTTCTGATAGACTCCAAGGAGCCGGATAGATGGGGTCAAAAGGTTTATACTTCTGCAGCCTTGGCAATCAGGGCTTTAAACTGCCAATGTCATATGTTAAAATATCAACAGCATATTATTGGACTGCTTAAACAGAAAATTATGTTGATCTCTGACTGTGTGGAAAATAAAAGATTTACAGGATTTATTGCATTCTGCTGAACAAGTTGGAAAACATACTTTGCAATGTGGTTTTGATTCTTTAGAGGCCTCTTGCAGGGCTGCTGTTACTGGGTTTGTGCTTAGAAGGCATGCTTGGCTTAAGGAGCAATCTCTGCCTGACCATGTTAAAGCGAAATTGTTTCAATGCTGTTTTAAATCAGGACTGCCTGTTTGGCAATAAGGCTGAAGAAGTTCTAAAAAAGATGGAAGATAAAGCTAAATCTGTGCAAACTGTAAAATTATTTTTTTACAAGTGCAACCTCTAAGATTTAGTAGGCACTGGCCTACTAAGAATTGGTCCTTTCCCGATCCTTCCAGATCCTCTCAAGCCAAACCCAGACGCACCAAACGCACCAGGATTCAGTCCCAGGAGACACTCAGAACTAAGCAATGGGGGGCCTCCACTTCCAGATCTGGAAATAACTAGACACCCCCCCCCCCCCATGGTATAAACTGTCTCAATGGCTTTCCTTTAAAATTACCAAGCACTTACCTTTTAGCTGCCCCTTTGGGGGGGAAGATTGCTCTTCATGCAGAATACTGGGAACTCATAACCCAAGACAAATGGGTTTTAAATATAGTGTCCCAGGGATACAGATTTAATTTCCACACGTTGCCAGTACCAAACGGGTGGCCAGACCTTCCCCCAAATCAGTGGGCAGAGGTTCAAAAACAAGTACTTTCCCTCTTAAACATGGGGGCTACCGGTACCAGAAGAGGAAAAGGGACAAGGTTTCTATTCCAGGCTTTTCCTGGTACCCAGAAAAGACAAATCATGGCATCCAATTCTGGACCTGTCTAAACATCTTTCTGGACATTCCAAAATTCAAGATGCTGACTCTTCACCAGTTACTTCCTATGCTAGGCAAAGATGCCTGGTTGGCAACTCCTAGATTTAAAAGAAGCATACCTGCATATCCCAATCAGGGAATCTTGCAGAAGATACCTACGTTTCAAAGCAGGCTACTTGCATTATCATTTCTCTGCACTACCCTTTGGCTTGTCTGCTGTGCCCAGGGTATTATCAAAGTGCTTGGCTCCAGTAATTGCATTTTGCAGGCAAAGAAATATTCAAATATATCCATACCTGGACGATTGTCTAATTCAGGCAGAAAACCAGGCCATACTTATAAATCATCTGGCATTTGTAAAAAAGGGTTCTAACTTGTCTGGGGTACACCATAAACGAAAAGAAATCACAACTGGTACCCTCTCAATGGATTACATTCCTGGGTGCAAGCTTGAATACAACTGCCCAGATGGCTTTCCTCATGCCAGAAAAGCAAATTCATTTGGTAACTTACTTCAAACGAGTGGCCACATAAACCCTGGTATCTGCAAGACAAATACTGCAAGCCTTGGGGTTCATGGCCTCCTGCATTCTTCTAATTCCATATGCAAGACTGCATATGAGGAAACTTAAGTGGTACTTAAAAAGTCTATTGAGTCAACATAGTCATAGCCTGGAAACAATAATTCCTATCATACCTTGCCTACGCCGGAGTTCCTATGGTGAGCAGAGGCCTGCAATCAAAACACGGGCCTGCCATTCACACTACTCCCAGCCGCACAAACCCTAACTACAGATGCATCAGACTATGCATGGGGGGCTCACCTGGCAGGGAAGTGCATTCCGGGCAAATGGAACCCAAATCAAATGCACCTACATGTTTTCATAGATTCATAGATTAGTACTAGGCTAACTGCCCTTGCGAGCCATTTTAAGCCTAGCCAATTATCCCCTGTGAGATTCAAACCCTGTACCTTGTGTTTGTAAGGCAAACACCTTAACCATTAGGCCACCCTCCCAACCATGTCAATCAAAAAGAAATGTTAGCTGCACAGAATGCTCTGACAGCCTTCAAGGACTACATTCTTCAAGGACAATTAGTGGTAAAGATGGACAACACCATGGTTATGTGGTACATAAACAAGCATGGGGGTACAGATTCCTACCCCTTCTGCAGACTAGCCATGGCATTGTGGAACACGGCCTTGAGTTACCAAGTGCACCTACAAGCTCAGTTCCTGCCAGGAAAATTGAATACACTGGCAGACGGACTAAGCAGAAATCTCTTGGACCCACACAAGTGGAAACTGGAACCACGGATTTTCAACATGTTGACAAGCAAATGGGGAGCCCAGACATAGATCTATTTGCCCCCCCCCCCCAGAACTACCAGTTGGACAAATTGTGCACAAGGACTCCCCACAAAAAAGCCTAGAAAGTGGATGCTCTGTCCTTCAGTTGGAAAAAGCCTATCAGTCTACATCTTTCCCCTTCTGCCTCTGCTCTCCAAAGTCCTACTAAAAGTCAAATAGGACAAACCAAGAATGATTTTGATTGCTCCAGACTGGCCACGCCAGCACTAACTACTCCTGCGCAGTGTGTTGCAAATATCTCCATGGCATCTGCCTCGGACACCTTCCGTGCTGTCTCAGCAGGAGAAACAAGTTCTGCACCCTCAGCTCCCAACATATTACACCTTGCAGCTTGGCTAATCACTTAAATTCTCCCTTAGCATCCCTCAGCAAACCTGTGATGGATGTCATCTTGGAGGCGAGAAGACCTAGTACTAGAAAATCTTATGCTGACAAATGGAAAAGATTCTGTGCCTAGAACCAATCTTTAGGGATGAGCACAGCAGCACCCAATTTACCTCAGATTTTGCAATACTTAACTGAGATGCTTCACAAGGGCCTGTCTTTTTCCTCTATTAAAATCCACACTTCAGCTATTTCAACTCACTGTAACACAGAACCACCCCCCTTTTCTCATCCCCTGCTCAAGCAGTATCTTAGAGGGGCAAAGAACTTCAGACCACCCAGGAGAGCTCCTACCCCTGCCTGGGACCTCAAACTTTGTTTTGGAGAAGCTCACTCTACCTCCTTTCGAGCCAGCTGCTACTGCAGACTTAAAATTTATTTCTTGGAAAACGGCCTTCCTTTTAGCAATCACTTCAGCTAGAAGGATATCTGAATTACAGGCCCTTACGGCAGTGAAGCCTTTGGTCATCTTTCATGCGGACAGGGTATCTGAGGACCAATCCATCCTTCATGCCCAAGGTGGTTTCCACTGTGGCTCTTAATCAGTCCATCCATTTGCCAACCTTCTATCCCAATCCACAGAACAAAGAGGAACCGATTTTACATTCCTTGGACGTGCACAGACAACTTAGATTCTACTTTGACAGAGCTAAATTTAGAAGAAAATCTGAACAATTGCTAGTAGCTTTTGCTGCTGGGGCAGAGGGGAAGGCTATTTCAAAATAAACCATTTCTAAATGGATAAGCCATTGCATTAATTTCTGCCATAAGCACCATGGAAAACCTATCCCCAGGGGATCAGATCTCATTCCACTAGGGCTGCATGTACTTCTGCAGCCTTTCTCAGAGGTGTTCCTACCAGGGATATTCTAGAAATTGCTACCTTGGAGTTCTTTACATACTTTCACCAAGCATCATCATTTACCAATTTTCTCTAAATCCGGAGCTGGCTTTGCCACTGCTGTCTTGCAGGGCCTTGTAGCTGGTCCTAATGCTGTATAAGTTCCTCTTCACAACCATAGCTTTGGGAATCTACCCAAATGTAATGACTGCAACAGTGAAACATGAAGAACATAGTACAGTTGTGTACACTTACGATGAATGTAGATGTTCGAATGTATTCACTGTTGCAGCCCTGGTTACTCTCCCTCCAGCCCCCTGTTTTTCTCTGATTATACCTTTGCTTTCCTTTTCTATGCTTAAAAGCCATTTTGGTGTATTTGCTTTTGGTTGGAGGTATATTTTTGTGTTTTTAATTTTTATTTGCTCCCCATGTGGGGGGCACCTGACATCTGGGACAAGAAAAACTGATGTAATGGCATTGGCTGTATGTTTTATTCCCCTGATGACCTGATGTCATGGAAGAAGGGACAGCAACTGATGCAGGACCCAAGACTTTGTTAATCAGGCCGACTGAGGGCAACTTGCCAGCAGATTACCCAAATGTAATGACTGCAACACTGAATACGTAGAACATCTACATTTATGGTAAGTGTACACAACTGTACTTTCTGCATGTAAGTATAGAGTAAGTTCTGAAATTAATGGTGTAAAATGTCCTAAAAATGAGTTTTCCTGCAATACTGAAGGGGATAATATATGTATTAAAATGTTCATGTCAGTTCTATGCTGGGGAGAGTCAAAAGGGCTTTTAAAATCCAGTTTCAAGAATATATAAGAGATATTGGAAATTAAAGGTTAGAAAGCCCTTTAGGAATGCATTTCACTTTCGTAATGGTAACCTGGATTTTTTAAGAGGTTGTGTTCTAGAACAAGTGAATGTTAAAATGGGGGAACATGTAGAAATCGGAGACGTGTTGTATAAAGAAATTTTGTTTATATTAAAGTGTAAGACTCTAGCACCATTAGGGTTAAATAGGAAATTGGAAATGCATGATTAAATAAAGAAATATTAAATTGTTACACATGCATTGATGCTGCTTCTTTTTAAATGATATCACTATTTAAGACACTTGTTTGTGTTTTGTATTTTTTTGAAGGGATTTATGCTGAGGCTGTAAGGTGATTAAACTAGTATGATACAGTTCGTGGTGGCTGTTCTGTTGCTTTGCTCTTTATTCATTGTGTAGTTGTTTATAAAAAAGTTACTTTGACCTACCGGATCTGGAGACTGTAAAATCTATGACCATTCCTCCATTTTTATGAGCTGTTATGGATGCATTTATGGCAGCCTCCTAGAAATCATCTCAACTCCCTGTCTGTCCTGAAGACACAAAGTAGGTTTTAGTGTGCGGAAGACTCCTCCAGATACTTGTACAAGAATCCTGTAGCAAATCCAGTAGTGGTGTCTGGATGCAATAAAACGGATCTAAACTGGTTTTTGCCCCAAAATGCACTCCCAAATGACAAAAAGTAGAGATTTGGAGGAAACTCTTAATGGCTGCCATCCTGGCCTTTTAGGACTGTTATTTGCCAGATAAGAATGATTAGGTTCCAGATTACATTATCAGTTTACCTCATTGCCCTTTAGTTTGGTTAGAGCTCCCAGGGTATTTCCCAAGTGTCTGTCCACCTCCATCTTGCTATCCTTACATTGGTGACCCTAGAATTCATTCTGTGCTTCAGAAATCCATTTCTCACTCCAGCAGGGTAATTTTCCTGGGCTTACTGTTGAATAACAATCTACAGAGGGCATTCCTTCCACCAAAGTAGAATACCTGTAGAATTACTTCCTCCTATTACCAAGGCAGAAGCAGATCAACAGCCAGTGTTTCAAAGCTCTGAGGTTGTGGCTTTGATTTACATTGATGGTTTTGCATGCCAGACTGCATATGAGTGAGTACCGGTAGTACCTCTTGTCAACATGGAGGCAACTCACAGCCAGTGGAACAGCAGATTCATATTCTTTGCATTTCTAAGGGACTAGAGTGGTGGCCCAAACAGAGCAGACTAAAAATGGGGTGTACCCTTCCTTGTGAATTTCCCAATCAAATGCCTTTACAACTACTTTTTACTTGGCCTGGGATTTATGCAAGCAAGACTTCAAATTTCAGTAGGTATGGTATGTTGCTGCACCGAAAAATAAACCAGTGTGAAAGAAATGTCATTTATACTATCCAGGTATTGCCTTTCCTCATTCTTTTTCAGTGTTTGTATATTTCTCTCAATTTTCCTCCTGAAAAACAAATTGTTTTGTTGGGAGCCTGTCAGTCAGCATGTTTTGTTTGCAAGGAGTTGCATCAGTTTATTGCCTCTCCATTGCTTCCATCTTGCCATTTTCTCCATCTTTTTGTACTCTTTCTAAAAAATCCAAACCTGCTTGTTTTGCATAGGTTCATAGTTGTGTTCCAGGCTAACAACCACTCAGGCTTTAAGCATCCCAAGTCTCTGACAAGTTCTGGCACCCTTGATAAGTGTAAGCAGGGGGTTAGGTGATGAAACATTTAGAGGCTGTCTATGTCCATTAGAGACATAGATGGCAAACCAGGGATACATTTCCTGCTTTCCTTCCAAGTGTCCCAAGTTGCACTTTAATTGGGTTAGGGAGAAACTGTGCTTCACATGGATGGAGAGCTTGTTCCAGAGAAGTAGTCGTCTCAGGAATACATACCTGTCTGCCCAGTAAGGTCCTATAATATTGCTGATAAGGTTTAAGTCTTTAGAATGGGTGAGTCTGCCGCTGTTTTGTGGATATGCAGGAGGTTAATCAGGGTAAGGACTGACAGTGCCTTGTAAGCCAGACATAGATCTCCCCTCAACAGCCACGACATATGAAGTTCTGTATTTTAGTGAGGCACCTCTGTGAACGTTCCAATTGTTGGATGTGCCTGGTTAAGTACATACGAAAGGGGGCATTATACTCTGGTCTGATGAATGCTGAATACAGTGAAAATAGAGTAGCGACCACCTTGGACCTAGATGGCATTCCTTTTATATAAGTTGCACAACATAGAATGGTTTCCTCACTACTGTAGACATGTGATGGTCAAAGACTAGATTACTGTCTAAGGATTCCCTGTGGGATGCACTGTCAGAGATACTGGGTGGGCATATTGGTATGATGAGGGAGATAATTTTTCTGAGCTGTGATGCATAATCTGAATTGCCTAGTCATAGTATGGCCTTGCTGTCTCTAATTATGGTGGCTGCCAAAAAAGCAATTACTAGAAAATCGGAATCTAAACCAACTATATTAGAAGTAGTGACTATAGTAACATAGATAAAGCAACTAGAACTGAGATCTTTAGAAAATGGTAGGAGCAAACTACATATGAAACACATGGGAATTGTGGGAACAGTATATACAGGGGAGGAATGAGGTTTAAAAGAAGGCAGGACTTAAATGAGTTATGTAATGTTTGACTGAAAAGTATTGGGTAGATTTTAAATGATGTGTAATGTTTGCAACTGGGGGTGTCAATATGGTTTGTGATATAAAATGCTTGCAACTAGGATTGTCGGTGTGGTTTTTCTTTTATGTAAATATAAGATTGCTTATGTACTACTAGTGCTCGACATTCATGTTCTATGTGTTAGCATCTCTTTCTATGTAATTATTGTGGAGCTTTTCTCCCTGGACCTCCACTGAAAATGGGCTCATTCTAGGCCCAGTGGACTTTCCCAGTTAACAAGTGCAATACGTAAATAAGTAATGTCATAAGTAATGGTTTAGTAAAGATGTTTATTTAAAAAAGGGGCAGGACCTAAATAATTTACTTAATTTTTTTTAAGTTATATGATATGTAGCAATGTATGTGAAGCATATTTGTTCATTTTAACTTAATACTTTTATATAAATGTAAATGTCTGTCAAGTGTTTTTAAATAAACAGGAGTTTTTAAAAAACTTTTATTGAAGAAAGTTGTCTGGGAAGGTATGATTGGTGTAATACAAAGATGAGACTGACGTTCATTTGTGTCTGCATGTAAGTTGCAGGATTTGAAACTTTCAAAAGAACGGTCATGCATGATATGTGGGAGTAAAATGTGGCTACTTTGTTATTGACATGTAATGTAAATGGCCATTTATGTTGTACATGAAATGCAGAGTATTGATTTACATTAAGACGTATGGGGTGCAAATAACAATGTTATAGTAGATGCATTTGGACAGAAATGAGCGAGTTTGTGAGAGAGGATTTCAGGGTAGCCATTCAGTAGGATATCTGGCACAAAATGAAAGAGGAATAGCACTGATTTAGAGAGGGGCCACAGTGACATAAGGAAAAAGGAGATTAACAGTAGGTTTGTGGTAGTAAGGGATTATTGACATAGGAGGATTATTTTGTGGCATATGTGACGTCCGGTTAATATTCCACTGAACTGCCACCCAATAATGTGATGTCCCCCTACTTACTTGGGTCAGTAACTAAGGAACTTCAGTACTCACTACTGAATCCAGTGCGAGACTGTCACTTAAACAGGAGTAATATTTCACAATTTCCCCTAGGAGCACAACAGGAACATGCTCTATAACCTGGGACTGTATGCCTCTGTCGACCCCAAATGTAACTCCTTATTGCACACTGCAGAGCAATGTGTTCCAGTTTAAGACCTCTGATACACTTGCACTTAAATTAAATCTTACACATCCAGACACTTGGGGGGAAAGCCTGAAACAGATTTTCTGCTGTGTCCCTTCCCCAAAATAATACAGTAAAATGCTGCTACCAATTAGAGTGCCTATATGCCCTTTCAAAGTGATGTCCAATTAATAAAATTAGATATAGAAACAAATAGCATATGACCTAAAGCAGCCAGGCTTTCGGAGTGGCCCAGGAATTATCAAAGCAGGCGTAAGCAGTCTGAAATCACTAAAGAATACACTGACTGATCAGCCACAGTGCACGATAAGAGATTAATAATATGCAAGATGATTAAAAATGTAACACAGTAATTTCACTAAACAGAATTCGGTCACCAGAAAAATTAAATTAATACTGAAGGATATAAATCCGACATTTAGAAAAACTCTGAATAGCTATAATTTCCTGTCTAACTGAAGACTACTGTCGCTGATATTAAACTAAATATTACCACAGAACAAAAGCAGGCTTACAGTTCTTGCAGATCCCGGAAGTCATAAAACAATAAAACACTTCTGCATCTCAAACCTAGCAATTATTTCTCTTCCAAGACGGTACAAAAACTTCTAGCTCTAGACATTGTCTGCTACTGAACTGAAACTGCGAGATGACTTTTATAGCACATTCATAAAGCAATTTAATTTCGACTTACTTTCTTGAAGTTTTGCAAGTTAATCCTCTTGTGTTCTAGTTTCTACTGTTAAAATGTATACATTTACACAATTACAATAGCTTATATACATTTCTCTTCTAAGATAGCAGGGCATGCTGTGGTTACATTTTAGCTCCATACTTTACACCTTTACACACACTTCTTTATGAATCATATCAATTTTCACAAATGACAGAATTATTTACAGCATTTCATATAGGTGAGCTGGCAGGATTTCCTTTTGTGACAAATACAACTGTGAACACAACTCCACTTCTGAACTTCTGTTCCCAGCTGTCTTCAGCAGGCTCTTTTATAAAGTAGGTTTAACTGTCTCAACTATTCTAGTCCTAATTTCCATTTCATTCTTTAATAAACAGCTGGCTGTTGATTTTCAAAGGTCCGTTCTCTTTCGGTATCTGACAGTAAACACAGAGCAGCTGAACACATTCTGATGACATTATCTGTAGATCAGTTGACTCTGAAACAGTCTGCATTTAGAATCTCATGCACAAACACATGCATTTAGACATGAAACAAAACATTGTTCAGCTTTTTTTAAACATCCTATTAGTCAGCATATAAGAAATCATTTACAATATCATAGCTAATCATGCTGGCATATAATACACGGGTTAATCTAAAACTATGAACAAAACTTCAGCCAGACATGCTAGCACAGATGACTGTCTAATTTCTTCACAGAGTGCATTTATGTTCTATCTAAAACTATCATCCTGATACTTAGGAGAAGTAAGCTTTCAACAGGGAGTACTATTTTTATGTGTAGAGTGGGCCTGATTTACAGTAGTGATGTATTAGGGGATCAAGAAAAGATGATAGATTTCTGAAGAATTAGGGGATTTGGTATGGAAGATGTGAATTCAGTAGCAGGAACTGAGTTTTATATTCCCCAAGGTTAGATGGGTTAGAAATTATTTCACAGGATCGTATTATATTTAATTGAAAATCTTTGTGACACATCTAGCAACTGTATCAGATCATACACCAGTAAAATCTAAGATAAAGATGCAGGGCAATGATGTAAAAATGAGACATTGGCACTTAACTTGTAGAAAGAGAAATTTAAGGAATGTTTAGTAGATGATTTGACAGATATTGGGGAAGGTTGAGATTACTTCAGAGGTGATAGCTAGTGAGCTCCATGAAAGGAAAATGGACTTTGAAGGAGTAGTAGATATGGAAAAGAAATATGAGCTAATTAGAAGGGTTGATGAAGGTGCAAGTATTGCAGTAAAAGGGGGAATCTCGCAGCAGAAGAGCAGTTGAGAAACACTGAAGTGAAAAGGTAATATTTTGGCAAAATGCATTAATGTAGAAATGTTGCAGTTAAACAGCTATTTTTGATACAACAGAACACACAAACGTTTTGCACAATAGAAAGTTGAAATGATTGCAGTCAGACTAAGGGAATCTAGGTATTAGAGATATTTTAGAAATTTTATGAAAATTAGATCAGATGTCCTTCTCATTCCTCCTCACTAATGGGTCTCAGATCTAATATCAGATTAGACTCTGCTGCTTTCCAAGACTTTAGGATCCGAGTCTCAAGCTCCTCCCTCTGTCCATAATGCACCATACCTTCCTCAACTCACCAGTTCTTGTTTGCCATGTGTTGCGTCCAGATGTGGTTCCAGTCTCGAACTAGTGGTGTTGGTCTTTTTTGAGAAAGAAGTGGAAAATTATTTTTCTAAGTAGTTGTTGGTTTTAAATTCTTTGTTTTACCCCCCTCCTATAGTTTTCGAAGCATTAGGGGCTTTAAAGTTATTCCCTTCCATGTCATTGGCACTCTACTATCTTATGAAAAAAGTGTGCTTTACTAGTTAAGGTTATTTGTTATTTAATCTATATAGTTTGACTGTGACTGTTAATGGTAGTTTTTTTGTTGGTCTTATTACTGTTGTGCTAACTGTGATAATGTCTGAGAAACCATCTGGTTTCAAGAGATGCACTTCTTGTGGGCACGAGATCCTTAACTCAGATGCCCACAAAAAGTGTGTCTATTACCATGGCCCAGGTCATCTAGATGTGGAGTGTGTTGTGTGCGGCTTTCAATCCTCAAGCTTTTTTGACCATAGGAACAAGGTCATTTTAAAAGGCTTTTTGCCTGCATCCTCCACTTCTGAGACTCAAATTCCCCCTTAAATATTCTGGCTCCAAGTGACCCCTCTCCACTTCCTCTGGGAAAGACATTGGATCTGAGCACCTCCAGAAAATCATCTCTTTGGATCAATGAACTGAGGCTCCTATTGTTTCAGGACCAGCATCTGATCTGACAGATCTGTTGCATCTGTCTTCCTCAGCTCGAAGCATCTCTAAGATGACTACAGATGCGATTGTGGTATTAGTATCCCCTTTTCCTGGCACCACCACCACCACCTCAGATCCCAGGGCTTCAGATTTGGTGGTTAGGAGCCTGCCATTGTCCTTCCTGGTAGAACCGGTATTTCCAGCCCTTCTCTCTAAGGCCCTTCAAACCCATCCAAATTGTGACATGCTTCCTCTGCTTCTTCCAGGTCTTCCCGAATCTTCAGCAAGGTCGATGTGGACAGAATGATGCAGAAGTTCCTCAGGGCACAGATCCAGATGGAGGTCTGATCTCCATCCCATATCGGATCCGTGAGTGCCCCTCATCCTTCCTTACAGACTCCTTTTCCAACCCGACTTCAGGTTTTGGACTCCCAGGAGCCTGGGTACCCAGGAGACGTCTGTCTGATCTGAGGAAGCTTCCTTCCTCAACTAAGACTATATATCTCTGACCAGCACTGCTCCGTTTTTGTTTGATCAAAATGGGTCCCAGATCAAAGATCTGTGCACTGACTCTAAGGGGGTGAACTTTGGGTCCGACTTTTTTGAATTATTCACTTCCCATAGGGGCTTTGGCCTTCAACAGCTCAGGTCTGGTTCTGTCTGGAGGCCTCGTATCTTTGGATGGTTCTTCTCTTTCCCCTCCAGTGATTTTGGTTCCGAGGGAGGTGGCCTCCCTGGGTCCATCGGCCTTCCGGGTTGCAGAAAGGGCTTTCTTTAGAGTGATGGTCATCTCCTCGCACCCATGGTCTGCCCTGTCCATCAGATCTGAGCCCATTGTTTGTCCTAGGTCAGCCTGTCCTGAGGAGCCTGCAGACTGCTTCTCAGGGAGCCCCCCCCCATCTTCTGATAACCTCCCCAGAACACCCCACGGAGGAGGTCCCTCCCCTATGGAGTTCCCTCACAGAGGACTCCAATTTCGATGTGGGAGAAGGATCTCTCCGATCACCTGAGGACGTCTCTTCTAGAGACATTCTAGAACGTCATTGGAAAGGTGGATGGTCTGCCCAAACTCTTCCTTCTGAGGAATCTGTATTCTTGGAGGCTTTGGGGATGGACCAGTCTACGTCTTCAGTGACTCCCTGGTGGATGAGCTGATGCATCTAGTCTCCCGTCGGGCTTGGAAGGAACCAGATCCAGTCGAACCTAAACCCGACAGCTTCCGAAGTTTGCCATCAGAGTGTAAGCACTGGAGTAAAGGTGTTTTTAGATGCTATTGTTGCAGCAGCCATTAAGCCTGAACTAGCAGAGCAAAGCTCCACTGTCCATCTGCCTAACAAGGAGTCTACAGCGTTGGACAGATATGGAAAGTGCATTTACACTTCCACTACCGTCACACTGAGGTCGTTGAACAATTTGGTGCAATTAGCAGAGACCTCGTTAAAGAATTATGCAATTCTCTTGCTGAGATCATGTCGGAGGAGGACTTGGAAAAAGCCAGTACAGGCATAACTATCAGGAGACATGCCTGGATGCGGCTTTGTGGCTTTGCAGAAACCTTCAAGGCCCCAGAGGCATGGGGAGTCTGCCGAATCAGGGTTTCATAGAACCTTTCCCTGATGGGCCCTTTCGATGCTCCTGTAATGCTGCCCAATTGTCCATCTCTGGAGGCAGCCGGGGGTAATCTATCCCTGCACCCGAATGCTTGGATAAGTACAACAAACAATACCTCGGTGCTAAACATAATATCTAGAGGCCATTACATTCCCTTTTCTCTAACTACTCCATGTCCAAGGAGGAATCTCCCTAACATACCACCCAGTCAGAGGAGAGTAGTCAATATGAAGCTCAAAATCTTCTACAAAAGTCATCCAAGAGGTACCAAATGAGCAAAGAGGATTCGGAACTTATTTTCACTTTAGTGCCAAAAAGGACAGGTACCTGAGACCTGTTCTGGATCTCAGTAGCTTGAATCATTTAGTCAAGAATTCAAAATTCCGAATGGTTATGGTTCAGCCTATTCTGCCACTTTTTACACAAGGTCGATTGGCTGTGCTTAGTGGTTCTTTGGGATGTGTACTATCGTATCAAGTTCGACAGGTGCTCTAGAAGTCATTTGCACTTTAAGCTGGGACCCAGTCATTACCAGTTCAGAGTGTTGCCCTAAAGTGGTTCCAGGTGTTTCCATATCTAGGCGATTGGCTGCTTACTGCACCAACAAGGCATCTTCTGCTGCAGTCCATGGACTACCTAGTGAGAATCTTCAACCCACCTGGGCATTACAATGAAATAAACCTAGAAAAATCAAAGTTAACACCTATTCAGAACTTGGAGTTCATAGTAACACAGCTGGTTACAATGACACAAGTGGCCTCCTTCCTAATGCATCACATTTTATCTCTGTCAGCATGTTCAAGATTTATTAGATCTCCCTCAGCCACTGGTGAAGTTGGTTCTACTGGCTCTGGCGTCAGTGGCAGCTGCAGTTGTTCTAATCCCCTTAGCAAGGCTCCAGTGATCCATCCTTTGTCACCTGCTGTCTCTTAAAACTGTCTCCAAATTGCAGGAATCCTCTACAGTGGTGGCTGGAATCACACACCCTGTTTCTGAACAGATACTTCTCTCTTCCCCCAGCCATTGCTACAGTGACCACGGAGGCTTCCTGGTCTGGGGGGGATCACTTCATAGGGAAGATGGCCCAAGGCATGTGGTCACCTGCAGAGACCAAACTGCATATCCATGTCCTGGAGATGAGTAGTCTTCCTTATGTTGGAAGCCTTCCAGGATTTTCTCCCTCAGGGGGCTACTGTGATTCACACAGACAACATGCCAGTAGTCTTGTACATCAAACAAGGAGGAACGTTCTTACCTATTGTGCAGGAAGGCCATGAGAATTTGGAAATGGGCGATATCTTCAGACCATTTTGTGATTGCAACACATATTCTTGGGGTAACTAGTGTTATAGCGAACAGACTCAGCAGGTCCATTTTGACCTCCTGAGTGATCCCTCAACCAGGCAGTTGCAAACAAGATATTCAGCTGTAGCGGCCCACCTTGTTGCAACCTTTTTGCCTCTCCCCTGAACTTCAAGTGCAACAAGTATTTTGCTGTGATCCCCCCCCCCCCCAAAAGGGGGAGTCACTGAGTGATGCTATAGTCCATGATTGACCCCAGAGTCTCATTTATGCTTACCCTCCACTACTGTTGTTCAGTTATACAGAAAGCAGGTTGAAGAGTTCCTTGATCCTCATTGCTCCTTTTTGGCCTTGCCAGTTGTGGTTCCCATTTCTTTGGTGTCAACTCAAGTATCCGCCTTAGATTCTGGATCCCATTCCGGATCTCACCAATCAGAAAGTCCGCATCCCATTCTTCATGTCCTAAAGCAGACTGCATGGTTTCTCCAATTCCAGTAATTGTAAGAAAGTCCAGGCTTGCCCCCTCCATCCATGACATTATCCTGGTCTTTCAGAGGGTTTGTACTATGAAGGCCTGCAATAGCAAGTGGAAGAGGTTCTCTGTTTGGGCATCAAAGGAAATATTGATCCTTTCTCAGCATCAATTCTCCTTTTTCTCAGCGCACTCTCAAGAAAGGAGCTAGCTTCTCCATCAAATTCCAGCTGACTGCCATATCCAGTTTTCATGCTGGGAAGAGAAACTCCTCTCTCTCCTTCCAGGTTATGTAAGGCTTTCATGAAGGGCGTTTTTCATCTTGGACTTCCAATAAAAGATCCTTCTCCCCCTTCAATCTCACGGTGATACTGCAAGGCCTTACCTAGAGGCCCTTTGAACCAGCAGATTCTTGCAACATAAATTTCTTTCTTGGAAAATGATCTTAGTAGCTATTATGTCCACTAAGAAAATATCAGAGCTTCAAGCTTCGTCAGCCAAACCTCGTTAAGTCATTTTTCACAAAAGAAGAGTATCCTTAAGAACAAATCCATCTTTCATGCCTAAGGTGACCATGGAGTCTAACATTAACTAATCCATTCAGTTAACAGTTTTCGTCTTCAAATTTTCGAACAAAGGTAAACATCTTTTACGTTTCCTATAGATGCTCACAGACAAGTACATTTCTACCTCCCACAGAGCAGAGTCATAAGTCCGTTCAGCTATTTGTATCTTTCTCAGCAAGCTAGTCAGGACAGGTAGTTTCTAAAATTACTTTAGCTAAATGGATAAGGCTGCATTTCATTCATTTATCTAAGAAAGGTATAGACTTGCCCTGGTCTCCTAAGGCTCATTCCACCAGGGCTATGGCTACTTCACCTGCCATCTTCCAGAGCCTCAGTTGATGGTGTGTGCTGCAGCTACTTGGTCTAAGATTCATAATTTTGTTTCGCATTATAAGTTTGATATTTTCTAGGAGCAGTGCATCCTTTGGCTCAACCATCCTCCAGCACATCTTTCTTAGGGCCACCCAAGGTTTACGTAGCTGGAGAGACTGAGGAATGAAAAGGACATCAGATTTAGAAGTTATGTACTCACCGTAACTAGGTATCTGTGTTGTCCATTTTCATTCCTCCTCACAATCCTCCAGTCCTTCCCCCGGCAGGGTGCCTTTTCAAAGTACTTGGAAGAATTCGGAACCCATGGGTTTAAAGTTTGAGCCCCAGATTCTTTTCAGTCTCTGTACTTGTAATTCTTTCCGCTATAGGGCAGCAAACTTGATCTGGGGAATTGAGGGAAGGCACAGTGCATTATAGGTAGAGGAAGGACCTCGAGACTCGTACCCTAAAGTCTTGGAAAGGGACTGAGTCGGATCTGATGTTGGATCTGAAACCCATTAGTGAGGAGGAATGAAAATGGATAATAGATACCTAGTTATAAGTACGTGACTTCTAATTTAAAGCAGAGGAATGGTGAAAGCAGGAAGGTGTACAAATAAAATTATTTTTGGAAGTCTTAGTTTTGCCAAGGTTAGAGGAAGTTTAGGCTCAACAGTTAATAGGCTGAGATGAGAAAGATGAAAATGTTGGTACATGAGCAGTCAGCAGGGAATTCTGCAGTAACAGGCCATATTCCTGCGTACGTTTGAAAGTTGGGAATGAAGAGTGACAAAGATCTTGGAAGGCTTTAACAGTATTTTAAAGGGGGATAATAAGTAAGAGGACCAGACTCTTGGAAAACAGTGGTGGATAAACCTTTAGATTCCGTTTTAAACCAAGATTATGAGTTATTTTTTTATATTTGCTAAGAGAATGACAAAGATGTTAACACGATTGATGCAAATCCGTGTGTTTTTTGGGTATGTTGAAGTTAGGATAAACCTTTGACAGTCATTAATAGAACAATGAAGATTTAGAGTGAAGCAGTGTGCGTGAAAGCACATCTGTTGAGTGTTGATGCAGAGAAAGCATTCAATAGAATCATCTGGATTTTGAGTAGGTAAGTGGTAGCATTTGTGCTCCCAGATAAAATAGTAGCAAGGTTAATAAGAAGGGTATATGAATGGTCAGAGATGATGATCAACTTGGGATGGCTGTTCTCGGATGAGCTGTGCTGGAGCAGAAGAACCAGGCAGCGATGCCCTCTTTTTTTTTTTTTCTCTGATTTGCTTTAGTTCTGTAAATAGCGAAGAATATTAGAGATTCACAAATTCAAATATATAACTAGTGTGGTAATCCAGATAATCTAACTTTATTTGCAGATATTTTGTACTTGATGCAACCAAAAAAAAAGACATTGATGCTGTAGAACATTTTGAGGCAGTTTCAAGAATTTTGGGGTTTCAAAATAAATAAAGGTAAGTAATACAGTCAGTGGCAGTAATCTATGCACCTGCACTTGAATTGGTTCAGCAATATCCATACTTATGGGTTCATTATTACATTGTGTTTAGATATGGATTAAAAGCATTCTGTTTTGGCAGCCAAGGATATTTGAAAAGGGACTAAAAGATTATACAAAAAAAAAAAACAAACTTGAAGCTGTTTTGATAATGGATGTGGCTGGTAAGATGCAAGCATTAAAAATGTTTGTCCTTTTTGCCTTTATGTACAGTTCAGTCATATTTTTATCAGAGGATTTTTGGATGAGTAGAATTGAAGGAATTTGTGTGCAGAAAGATGGCAAGAGTTAAGTGGGATAAGTTGGCTCTTCTGATAGAATGAGGTGCTTCAGGGTTACCCAATTTAAAAGGGAGTACTTTAAAGTTACATAGTTAAGGCATAACTGAAGTGGAAAGTTAAAAGTAGAAAAAGATGACTATGATGAAATGTGTGTGTGTGTTTGGGGTGAGAGAAACTAGTAATCTGGATGCAAGTCTTTAAGGAGAATAATGCAGTGTATTATGTTCATAAAGTAGGAGAAAGTAGTTTAAAAACGAATCCAGTGTGGGAATGAATAAAGGAGATTTTACTGTTATGGATGTCAAGTAAAGCTGTAGAAAAACTGTTAGAAGGGGTTGGAATTAACTGAAGGAAATTTAGCAAAAGAATAAAGATTGAGAATAAATAACCTGGATGGGAAATTTAATAGAATGGGATAAGGCTAAACAGGTGTTTGGACTTGCAGGTTGGAGATTTCCTTCCCTTTCAGAGATAGTAACAAAAAGTGTAGGCAAAGAGAAAAGGACAGGTAGTGCTACGGGAAAGATCCGCTCTTGCAGAGTTTCTAGATGCTCTTAAATGGATAAGTAGTAGCACACATAATATAGTGCTTGATAACTATAAAAATCAATCTAGAGATGTTAGAAAAGATTGAGGAAAAAATGGGCAAATTGCAAAGCTAATAGGAAGAAATCTGTGAGACTCCCAAGTATACAGGAATTTCAATAAGGTTTAGGATTTTTTCCTTGAAGTTGGTCATTTTGTATCCTCTGCAGACTATTTTTCCTGAGGTAGATAGCAAATGTTAGATATGTGATAGGGAAGAGGAACTTTTGTAATGGAACGAGTTGGCAGACTTAAAATTCTGTACAGAGTACTTTTGATTAAACTTTGAGAAAAAAAAAGAAGTTATGTACTTTAATGTTGTCCGAATTGTTGCTTTTCATTTGTCTTCACCATATGGGAGACTGATCCGGCTCGGGTCCCACCCTGCTGCATAGTCCAGCATCGGAGCTGAAATCCAAGCTACTCATAATGCCCCACTGTCCCTCCCCTCAGATTGAGTTAGCTGCAGGACAGAACCAACCGCACACAGCAGAAAAAAAACTTAATCCCTGACCAAAAAAAGGCATTGGCAACACACTCAGCTTGGGCCAAGAAGCCTGTGTTTAGATCTGTCCAGTCTACTACAAAGCCAAAAAGGCAGGGGGAAGGAGGGAGGGACAGTCAAAGACAAATGAAAAGCAACAACTGAGATGGAGCATTATAGCAAAATACATAACCTCATCTGAAGTTTTTTCATTTGGTCTTCAACCTATGAGACAGAGTTCCTAGCTAAAATAACCGTGGGGGGGCCCTCATAGAAGGTTGTTGCAGAGTACAGCTAAGCTAAAAGAGGCCCTGCTCCTGGGGAGAATATCCACTTTGTAATGAGAGATGTGAAGAGGACCAGATAACAGCTGAACATTTATCAATAGGAACCCTGGACCAAAAAGTCACAGAAGTAGACACTGATATGATAGAATGTGCCTGGTTGGGACCTGGTAGAAACAAACTTTTAGAACAATAAGCCGTAGAAATACAGCTGGAAATCCACTGAGCAGCAGTGACTTCAGAAATGGGCTTTCCCAGACATGGTTTACAAAAGGATACAAAAAGCTGATCCGACTGCTGAAACCTTTTGATTCTATGCAAATAAAATTGCAGCTGCCTGTGAACATCAAGTAAATGTAACTTGTATTCCCCTTTGTTTTGTTAATTTGGGAAGACTGGCAAATTAATCATCTGGTTAATATTAGCTTCACAGGCCACCTTTGGTAAAAAAGATGAGTTAGTACAAAGAGCCCCTCTGTCCTTATGGAAGAGCAGATAAGGGGGCTTGATAGGTAATACTTGAAGCTCAGAGACCCTCTTGGCCAAGATATAATAGCCACCAAGAAGGCAGTCTTCCACGATAAGAATTGTAAATCGACAGTGGCAGATAAACCAGGGTCTGGAAAAAGAGTTAGATACCATGGAGGTGTGGGGTCCTTAATAGGAGGCCAAAGATGAAAATACCCTTCAAAAAGGCCTTGCAAAGTTTAGAAGACACCAAAGTGGCTGAATTCTCCCCCACATGGAGATTTGATGTCAGCTGAACTTTAATTGTAGAAAAACATAGTGCCACTGTGAAAAATGTGAGCTAGAAAATCCAAAATGGCAAGGACCGGAGCTGTAAATGGATCCAGATTGTGCTGAGAAGCCCAGACAGAGAAACTTTTCCACTTACTGGAATAGATCTTCCTGGCAGAAGCCTTATGAGCCGCAATCAAGATCTTTTTGACAGGCAGAGAGAGCCCGGGAGTCCTGGTCATCAGGGAAACTGGAACACCCAAGCGATGAGCTTCAGGCTGGCTAAATCTGGGTGAGGAACCCCTGACGAGAGTTTGAGAAGATCTGGATACAGAGTCCAGGTTGGACACACTAGATGACCAAAGAGTGGGGAACCAAACTTGGCGAGGCCAGAAGGGGGCAATGAGGATAACTTTGCTTTTCAACCATTGTGCTTTCTGAATAAACTTGGGGATCGGAGGAAGAGGAGGATAAGCATTATAGTAGACCGAAGGCCCAAACATGGACCAGTGCATCTGTGGGGTGACTCCTTTACAGAGGGGATCAGACCGAAATACTCGCTGCACTTCACGTTGGAAGGAGAGGTGAAGACATTGCAGCAAGGATGATCCCATTTTTGAAAGATCATGTCTGTTACTGAAGTATTCAGGGACCACTCATAAGGCATCAGAATGGTTCTGTTGAGCCTGCCCGTTAAGATGTTGGACTTCCCCAGAATGTGTGTTGCCACCAGAAACAGGTTGGAATAGATCGCCCACTCCCACAATCTCATGGCCTCATGGCAACGGGGATAAGATCTAGTCTTCTCCATTTGTTGATGCACCAGGTAACTGACTTACATCTGGATGGCAATAGTCCCACTAGGAAGAAAGGCCTGAAGGGCTTGCAATGCCAAAATCACCAGCCTCCTACAGTACCTTGATATGCAGATTGGTCTCAGAGGACCACGTGCCTTGGCCTGTCCATCCCATGTAATGTCCCCACCCCAGAAGGGAGGCATCTGTGGTCACCATGATTGAGAGGAAGGAAGAACAAATGGGCATCCCAGAAGGTTCAGGGACAGAAGCCACTACGGAAGAGAGTCCTGACAAACTCTGAATTGACTGACTGGATATGTTAAAGGAAGTTCGAGAAGGGACCACTGTACTGCTAAAGTCTGTTGGAGAATCCTCATGTGAGGGTGTGTGATTGTTAGAAGGGTGATTGTGGCCGCCATGGACTGCAGTGCCGGAAGAACCATATCCGCTGGAGGAAGATGGGTCTGAGGAATAGACTTCACATGTTGTTGGAGTGACAATAACCTGACTGGAGACAGAAATACCCTGCCCTGTATTGTATCCAACTGGGCACCTATAAAATCCAACAGATTTGACTTGGCTAGATTGATCATAATGCCCAGAGAAGGAGCTAGAAGGAGGAAGTAATACCTGGCTTGAATCAGTCGATGCCTGGAGGTAGTGGAAAGGAGCTAATCATCCAGGTAAGGGAAGACCTGAAACCCCTGCAGCCACAGGTGAGCTGCCACTACTGCCATCCCTTTGGTAAACACACATGGGACAGTGGTGAGCCCAAAGGGGAGCACAGTGAACTGGAAGTGATTGGGTCCCGGCCAGAAACAAATGAACCATCTGGAGCATCTGTTCATTTTCACAAGTTAATACACATCCTGAAGGTCCACAGAGCACATTTATCCATTCTTCTGCAGAAAGGGCAGAATGTACTGTAAGGTGACCATCCATAATTTCGTTTTTGCAACAGGCAGTTTCAGAGTAGTAAGGTCCAGAATGAGTCTTAAGTCCCTTGCTTTCTTTGACACCAAAAAGAACCTAGAAAAAATGCCTGATCTGGACTGGCCTTTGGGACGGGCTGGATGACTTTTGTTTTTGAGCAGCCTGGTGATTTCTATGGCCGTCATCTCCCGTTGACTGGCTGGAACGTCTTGGAAGTTTCTCTTCGGAGAAGATGATGAATGAACAGGATGGAGTAACCCTGAATATGATTGAAGCACCAAAAGATTGCTCGTGATGTGCTCCCAGGATGTTGAGTGCAGGGAGGGGATGTCCCCCGACTGCCTCCTGAGTAGAGCAGTCAGGCAATCCTTCAGGATTGCTGAAAGGGTCTGTCCTGGAATGAATTTAGAGACCCCTGGTTCCTCTCACTTCCCTCTACCACGTGGGCAGTGTCTGTCATTTCCCACTCTGCCCCTGGGAGAAGACTGACCCTGTGCATCCTGGGAAAAACCCTGAGACTTCCTAAACCACTACTTCTTGACCCCACTCCGATTCCTAGAAAGGGATCGTTGTGGAGTAGAGAAGCGGATGCTGATGGCAGGCAAGGCCTTCCTGTCTTCTCGTTGTGGGTAAGAGTGTCCCTAACAGTTTTGCCAAACAAAGTTGACCCGTCAAAGGGAGCACTCGTAAATGACTCCTTTAAAGGGTTCCAAAAAAGCAAAAAGCCAGATGTGCTGCCTAATGGCAATGCCCATCCCGGCTGCCCTAGAGGCACCCTCAGTTGCATGAGAAAAAAGCCTCATGGACATGTTCAAAATTGCAGTTAGGGTGGCCATACGGGAGGAGAACTTTCTTCTCTGCCGACATGAACCCTGGGGCAGACTCAGACTTACTTAGGTCCCTCTACAGTCTGGTGACATGGACCAAATAGTTCAGCGCACGCAGAGCAAAGGTGGTTGAAGCATACATCCTCTTCCCAAAGTGGTCCATCTCCCTAGACTCCCTGTCTGGAGGATGGACCTAGGAGCTCTCCTGAGCCGGCTCCCTCTTGGTGGCCGCAACCACCATGACATCGCCTGGAGAACCCTTGTGGAGCCTGTCAGAAGGAGCACTAAGAACCTTGTTTGGGCGCTTAGGAATGGGCTCAACTTTGTCTGGTTCCTTCCATGCCCTACGTAAAGATAAGATCCACCAAAGGATCCACAGGGCAGACACCCAAGCTGTAGAAGGCCCTGTGCCAAGCACTTCAAGGAATACAGACTCATTGGGGTTGTATGTTTTTCGTGTTTCACTGTTGCAGTCATTACATTTGTGTAATCTGCTGGCAGGTTGCCCTTAGTCGGCCTAAATATCAAAGTCTTGGGTCCTGCGTCTGTTGCTGTCTCCTCTTCCATGATGTCAAGTTGTCAGGGGTATAAAACATGCAGCCGACGTCGGTTTATTCAGTCTTTCTTGGCGTGCGGTGCCCGAAGCAGAAGCAGTTCGCAAGTGCCGGTCGGCCGACTCCTGAAATTTTCGCATTCGAGTTTCAGAACCGAAGTCTTCAGTTAAAGCTAAGAACCCCATTGGGGAATCTTTTTCTTGCTCCTTACCGATGTCAGTAAAAATGAACAATTGCATTACTTGTGGGATGCAAATACCTCATAAGGATTTTCATTTGTATTGTATTCCTTGCCTAGGCCCAGATCATAACGTGCCTTGCTGTCGGTTTTGTGCTAGATTTAACCAACACACTATTAAACGTCTGTATATTTTTGCTTCAAAATATTTTGGATCCAGATTTAATTACCCTGAAATGTCAACTGATAGCAGTCCAACTACTGGAGTACACAAAAAACGCAAAGAAAGACAGAGACAGACCGTGTAGGTCCAAAACTGACTAAGCTTCTCCTAAGCCAGTTGCCGGTTCGCCGGTACTCAGTGAGGTGCTTTCGCAGCCCCCGATACCCGCTACTTTTGAGTTGCAGGCCTCTACCGAGACCCATGCGGATTCCGATATGCAGCGAGATTCTCAGAGTATTGAACCTGCGGATGTCTCTCCCTCGAATGTGTCCAGAGCCGCTCAGCAGGCACTGGCTTCTGAGGGTGTTTTCAGGCCTCAACATTTTTATATAAAACAGATGCCAGCTTCAAAAACAAAATCAACTTCCAAGTCTAAAAAAAAAAACGAAGCATGAACCGTGTGCTCAGGCCCCTATGCCTAAAAAAACGATTATCAAAATGGCTGAGGACTTAATTACCTTGATCAGGGGTTCCCAACCCCCCACTAAGAGGCCTAGGCAAGACACTGATTATGAATCTTCAGATCAGGTTTCATAGGTTCATAGGTAGGTACTAGGCTATCGGCCCTGGGACCTATACAAGCCCAGCCAAAAAGGTACCCGGGCTTTTGCCACCCAAGAAAATGATTTTCCTGTGCCACAGTCGAGCAGAGCCACAGAGGTGATCCCTGGGGTGAATTTCCTATTTCCCTTTCAATCAAGACTTTTGAGTGCTAAGGAGGAGCTTTGTGTGATATAGATAGGTAGTTTATTCCAGAGTATGGGAAGTCTCTGGGACAGGAATCTATCCCTCCGGCATGTTCTGTTTATTGTGGTGACCAGGTTTAGGTCCCTAGAGCGTGTAGCTCGGAGGGATTGGGATTTATTTAAGTGGAGCATGTCCAACAGCTCTGGGTTTGACATAGCTTTGTATGTTAGGCAGAAATCACCTCTGAGTAGGCGATATGCGACAGAGTAAAGCTGGAGTTTTTTGAGACAGTCTGCGTAGGGCATCTGTTTGAGGCCGGTAATCCTCTGTGAGGTATTTCTGCGGCCTTTCCAGTTGTTGTAGATGTCTTGTGAGGTACATACCAAAAGCGGCGTTGTACTCTATAATGGGTCTAATGAATGATGAGTAGAGGGGAACAATGACCTCTCTTTTTTCTGAATGAGACACCTTTTGTGATGGTGTGCCACGTAGAAGGATATCCTGACTACTGTGGCGATGTGATTATCAAAGGAGAGACTACTGTCCACCTTTGTCCCACGGTCTCTTATCACACTTTCGGTGTTAAGTATACTACCGCCTGTGTTGTAGTTCATGGGTACAGAGTTTTTACCAAAGGGGATGACAATGCACTTTTTTGCATTGAGCTTGAGGCCATGGCTTTGACACCAGGTATCTGTCTCAGTGAGGCCCTTTTGTAGGATGTCCACATAGTTAGGAGTTTCGATTATGGCTCCTAGTTTGCAGTCATCTGCGAACTTCGTTAGCCAAAGACCTTCTGTGTTAGCCTGTACTTCAGAGAATTAGATACCAAACAGGAGAGAACCCAGGGCTGAACCCTGTGATACTCCACTTGTCACTGGTCTGAAGTCGGATTTGGAGTCTGCTACTTTCACAGTGTGGGTTCTGTCAGTGAGCCAGTTGGCAAACCCATCTTGTGACATAGGGATTTATACCTAGTTTAGTGAGTTTATCTATAATTCCAGAGTGGGGGATGCTGTCGAACAAGTAGATATTACTGCCCGCACTTGCTTTTAGATAAATGATTCTGAGTAGTAATCTGCAGGGGTAAAGTTTACCACTTTATATAAAAATATGCTGGTGCAAAGTGCGTCTATGAAACTGACTGCTAAATAACTGCCTTTAACCAGTGCAATGGACTGGTGTTCTACAACAGGGTCACCTGTCAAAGGGCAAATCTGTTTTTCAGCTGTTGACTGTTTTCTTAGTAACATCTTAGATGAACCTCCAAAAACTAGTAGTTACATACTTAGCGATGGAGAGAATTATACCCTTGGCTACTACTCTCGAGAAAACATTATTTGACTGCATGGTGCTCAGAGCCACAGCCCTTGGAGACACTTTTGCATACATGCAGAAGATGACTGAGCAATGCATTCAGTCATAATTCAGAGAATGTACGGGATGTACTTGGCCATAATTCTAAACACTTTTTGAGTAAGTAAGGGGGATGTACTGTAGTCTGCAAAAATGCTAAGCTTCTGCAGTAAGTGATATCTACATTAATCCACAGTCCTAAGTTCTTATGCAATAAGTGACAGATGCTCCAAATACTTGAAGCCTCAAAAGTTTCTATATAAACCACGTATGGAGTAGTGAAGGTCAACATTTCTTTGACCCCTGCCAATCAATAATTAGCAGGGAGCATAAAGCATTTTTTTTTTTTTTGGTTTACAGAAATTAACTTTCAGACCTAGACTGTCCAGCCAACAGAATCTGAAAGTAGTGGGAAACTTGTAGTCGGTTTTGCTGCAGTCCTTCTGAGATGTCCAAAGGATCCTGGCAACAACATGAACAGATAATAATAGATGCAGCTTTATGGGAAAAAACAAAAACAAAACAGATGCCTATGTCATGAGTGATAGTTTAATATTATTTATTTTTTTTTTTTTTTACAAAAAACATCAAGACACACTCATATACAACCTCATGGACATTACTAATGTTTACAACCAGTTCAAAAAAGGAATGACATGAGGGTTAATCATAGTCTTGAAAGTTTGTTTGCTGTATAATTTTGGAACCACTTTAGTTTGCAAATCATCAGACTGTCCATTTTCAATTCTGTGACAAGAACATCATAATTTGCAGCACGAACGATACACATTAATCATTTATTTGTTTTCACTGACTAGGAAAGTCCATTTTCAGCATAGGCCCAGGGAGAAATGTTCCACTAAGACAAAAACAATTATAGCAATGGACATATCTATATTATATTAATTTATAAGATTTCCCATTTTAAACAAATGTACCATAACAAACAAATTCAGACTAGCACAGTTTTACATGGGTAAAATGTTTGCATATAGATTTCTAATGGGATGTACAAGTGAGCAAGAGATATTTCTAAAATACAGCATATGGTACGCGAGAGCAGTAAACAGTTTTGAAAGGCATTTTGCTGTTGAATGGCAGTGCAAAGTGAAAAACGAAAAATAAAGGAAAAAGCAGTTACAATATACTTATTTTGAGAGCAAAAAGTAAATAGTTAATGTAAACATTTAACAGACCTACTGCAGATAAAGTGGTGGTAGAGGGGAAAAAGGAGGTCCATTTATAAAAGTAGATATTCTAGTTATTTTGGGTAACTTGAGCCGATTGTCCTGATGCAGTACAGCTGTAGAGCCAGGTTTTATCCAGACTTTCAGTAGTTCAGTTAAAACTGCGTTAGGGCAAAAGTCAATTTAAAATGCAGGCTCCATGACAAAAGTAAAGATCCTAGAAGCCATCCATGTCCATTTTTTTTAAAAAGAATGAGCTCAGTAGTCAAACAAAGGTAACCTCTTCCACAATTAAACCGTAGCTTGGCTTAAATATCTAGTTTTCAGGTCAGTTGTATTTTTAATAATTCTACACATGTAGCTTATTCCTGTGGTTGACTTGTTCAAGTCCAGTAAATCAGTATTTAACAGAAGATGCAGCTCTTCATTCATTAATTCTTTGAAGGCTAAACAGTTTTCCCCTCAAATACCTGTATCTAACCGAATAAAAAAACCTAGACTCTCAAAAGTCTAGATTGATATGGATTACCATTAATCTCTGGTATTCTCTTAGTAAACCTATCGAATACCTTCAAATAGTAATAAACCACCTTTGCAATATAAACAAAACAGTATATTTTATTTTATAAATGGATGAACATAAGCTATAAATTTCATGACAACTTTCCCTAAGACTAAATTCATAAAAATTAGACCACCAACTTGAAAAGATTTTTTATTTATTTTCTGAGCACAAGACCTGAATTTTAAATTGTTACCAACAGTAATGACATGGTCCTTGAACTGTGATATGTTCTGTAAGTCAATGGGCCTTAGTTTCACATTTGAAATAATAAGAACTCTACCAAAATGTAAAACACATTTCTCCTTACTAACTTTTTGAAAGCTTGAAAAACTGCTTGTTTTATTAGCAGACCAAAGTTTCCAAGATTTATCATGTAAGTAGTTGCTTGGTTTCTTTTTCAGCCGTAGTGTTGTGGTGGATTTTTACATGTTTTGTCTGAATAGATGTCACTTCATTTAGGATATTTATGAAAGCTTCATCATCGGACCATGTCATCCAGGGGTAGTACTTTTAGTATGTTCCAACTACTGACATGTAGGGCAGAGATTAAACTGTCTTTGCTGACTCTGGTTAAAATTACATACTTGGTGGTAAATTACTGTTTGCTTAGGTTAAGAAGTTTTCCGAGTACATATGTTGAAAGATATCACTAATTCAATCAGGTAAGCAACTAAAGAATTTATAGCAGTGTGACAAACCAAAATCCTGCCAGCCCAGCTAGCTGGAATTTTGTAAATAATTATGTCATTTGTGAATATTAATATGATCTATAGGCTTGTCTCAAATGTAAGATGATGTTCTTCGTCTTCCATTGCTGCAGTCCTGACTATTGGGTCCAGCGCAGTCGCCCCGAATACCAGTATATAAGGCTGACGTCGGGTGAATAACTGTATTTGATTTAACAGCGCACTATTAAGAGGAGGCTAAAGCTACGCCGTCGGATGTCCGCGCCCGCTTCATCAAGAAGCGCAAGTGTTACAGGATGAGGTAGTTAGGGCCTCTCCTTCTGTTGCCAAAGCTAGAGGTAGGCCAAGTTCAGTGGCTGAAGATTTGATTACTGGAACAGGAGTTTGATAGTTTACTTATTCTGATTCTGATGTGGATGATCCATGAGGGAGCACTTTAAATGGGAAGGCCAGGATTGCAGAGGCTTCCTGAACCCTGACTCCTTGCCTCCTGCTCCTGTTAAGCCTGATAGGTATGTTAAAAATCCTGTACCTTCTGATAAAGAGGCAAGGGCTTGAAAGTGTATACTTCTATTTGGTTCATGTGTCTGAACAAGTGGGTAAGCATTCTTTGCAGTGTGGTTTTGATGCTGTTCAGACATGCCTGGTTGAAGGATCAGAATTGTCTATGCAGACTGTTAAAGATTTTGTTTAGTAGAAATTGGCCACATATCCTGCTTATGGTTCCCAGTCTCAAAGGCATGCCAGATGTTCCTCCTCCACAAAGAAAAGAGGCTCACAAGCAAGTTTCTCAGTTACTCCAGATAGGGGCCATTCAGCCAGTCCATTTATCTATCCTCAACACTTATCTGGATATTCCCAAGTTCAAGATGAACAACTGTTACCTCTGCTGTTCAAGGATCACTGGATGGTAACTTTGGATCTCAAGGAAGCTTACCTTCATGAGAGTATTCACAAAGGTTCTGGCTCCAGTGAACAGCATCTGGAATATGTCATAGCAGTGCTAAGATGCCTAGGGTATTCTGTGAACGAAATAAAGTCCAGTCAGACTGAATACAGCAGCCCAGATGGCCTTGAGTCTGTCACTTTACTTCCATCAACTATCTCATCAGTCGACTGCAAGGACAGTCCTTCAAGCATTAGGGTTCATGGCATCTTGTATTCTGGTGCTTCCCAATGCCAAACTGCATATGAGGAAGCTGCAATGGTATCTCAAAATGTATGGACACAGCACTGCCAGGATTTGGACACTGTCATTCAAATAATACCTTGCCTTCAAAAGGAATTGACTACAGCATCTACATATCAACATGAAGGAGATGTTAGCAGTCCAGTTTGCATTGATGGCTTTCAAGGAGTTACTTCTTCCAGGGCAGGTGTTGATTCTAACAGACAACACAACTGTCATGTGGTACATCAAATCCTCTATGCAGGCAAGCAATGATTTTATGGGAGACTGCAACTAACTCTTCAGGCAAGGTTTCTGCCAGGAGCACAGAACTCCCTAGCAGATGAAACTGGATCTTCATGTATTTCAGACATTGACAGTGTCATGGGAGACATAGATCTGTTCGCTTCTCCACTAAACCACCAGCGGAAAGTGGATGCTCTGTCTTTCAGTTGGAAAGATGATTTTGATAGCTCCCTCCATGGCCTTTACCTCTGATTCCTCATCTGTTATCTCAGTCATCTGCTCAATGTCAAGCTAGATTTCAGAGCCTAATTTGAGTGTGGCTCTTCAATATCTTACTGAATTATTGGACAAAGGTTTGTCCTTCTGTTCAAGCAGTTTCTCCTACTCCTGCTTGGGATCTCAATTTTGTGTTGGAAAAGAGCCTGCAGCTACTGCTGAATTGAAATATTTGTCATGGAAGACTGCTTTTCTGTTGATTTTCCATAAGAATCCTTCCTTTATGCCTAAGGTGGTTTCTAGTGTGGCTTTAAACCAAACTATTCATTGATTTTGCACACTTTAGATGTACACAGGCAATTATTATTTGAGCAGGACTAAGAATTTTAGGCAGTCTCAGTAGTTACTTGTTTCTTTTGTTTTGTGTTCACATGGCAAGCCTGTGGCAAAACAAACTATTTCTAGGTGGATTGGCTTTATCATGGCAAAGAGGTTCCAGCTGGGATTAGGCCTCATTCAAGGATATTCTGGAAGCAGCTACTTGGAGTTCAGTGCATACTTTCTCTAGGCATTATCACCTGCCTATATACTCTAAGACTAGGGCTGGTTTTGCCACAGCTGTTTTACAAGGCATGTTGTCAGCTCCTGCTACTTTATAATTTGCCAGCCTCCCTTACCTCTGCTTTGGGATTCTACCCAATAGTCAGGACTGCAGCAATGGGTACCTACCATAAATGTAGATAGGTGAGTTTACATGTTTATATTTTATATATATGTATATATTGTTGTATATATTATACATGTTTGACTATACCCCAATAGTCAGGACTGCAGCAATGGAATTATGTGGATATTAAACTACTGGTGCAGACGTGTGTGTTGAACTGTACGTTATGTACTGAGCTTCAAGAATGTAACCACAGTGTACCCTACTAGAACAGAAATGTATATACACTATATGCCTGTACAAATATATGTCTTCATAGTAAGAAGCTGGAACATACAGAGTTAACTTGCAAAATTTCAAGAAAATAAGTTGAAATTAAGAGAGTTTTATGATGCGCTATAAAATTAGTTAATACAGCAAGGAGACAGGATGTCTACAGCTAGAGATTGTTCTATTGTCTTGAAACAGAAATAATTACTAGGTTTAAAATGTAAAAGTGTTCAACTGTTTTACGACTTCCAGTTCTTGGCAAACTTCTGAGAGATAAGTATTTTTCACAGAGAAATGTTACATTTCGTTGGTCTCTCTCAGCCTGGGAACTGAAGGCAGGTGACACATAGTGATGTCATCCCAGCTAACCCAGCAGTTTGTTTGTCTTTTCGGCTTTTCCCGGTAAGGGGTCGCCAAAGCGGAACTCCGGTCCACTAATGATTGGCAGTCGATTTTTTATGGTGCCAGGTTGCCAGCCTGACGCCCAACCTTCAGCGAAGGCATGCCCATTCACGCATGTCTTTCGAACACCCACTCGACCGCAGGGAGGACATGCAGACTCCACACAGAAGGCACTCCCACCAAGAATCGAACAGAAGAACCCTCTTGTTGTGAGGCAACAACGCTACCGCTGCGTCACCGTGGCTGTGTGTATTATTAATTTAAGAACTATCCGAGAGTGAATCTGTGCATTTTGTATCTTGTTTTGGATCTGAAAACACCGATTCAGCACTTCTCATCTGTATTTGCCTTGCCCTCTAAGTAAGACTTAGATCATATTATCTCTCTTAGAGATAGTTAGGAATATAGTAAAGATTAGTTTAGATGTTTTCTGTGTGTATTTGAGACTGTCCTGCAATGTTGTTTTAAAATATTTACTGTGATTCTGAACTCTGTATTTACTGCGCTGAGTTACTGAATATTGTCTGTTTTTTTATTATTTATTATTAAATATATTTAATCTTTTTAATTGTGGCTGGTTTGTTTAGAGATATTTAAGCACTTAGGGTACTTGCATATGAATTTGGTGACATTGTATAGGTCACTGCAGTAGTCTTGCTGTTGGGCACACTTACCATTTGGATAACAGTAACATTACACAGTAAGATTGGTCACCCTTTGGGAAGGACCTTAAAGTAGCTGATAAGGGGTTATCGCGGCAGAGCTAACTACCTTATGGTCTGGGCAGAAGGGGGCATATCTAGTAAACCTGTGCCAGCCTTTCCCAGGTGTGTGTTTGTGTATAAATCAAATATCAGTGTGTGTTGTGTGTTGTGTTGTGGTGTGGGGGGTGTGGTGTGGGGGGTGTGTGTGTCAGCTA
Source organism: Protopterus annectens (assembly GCF_019279795.1). Taxonomy (NCBI): domain Eukaryota; kingdom Metazoa; phylum Chordata; order Ceratodontiformes; family Protopteridae; genus Protopterus; species Protopterus annectens. The sequence continues at coordinate 992,600,268 of NC_056727.1, read as the reverse complement.
TTTGGGCAGGGACACAAAGCACTGGTTGGACAGAGAGGGTGCTAGTAGGACTTGGCTTAGAACCCTGGCTGAGGACTCAACTCTACAGCTGTGCCAGTGGGGAGTCTTACTGGGTATCTGGAGAAAGAAAACCAGCCCCAGACTGACTGATCTCTCTGTGCTCTTAAGGGAAATTGTACTTTAGTGTGTGTACTTGTCATCCTCCCAATGTGGACATCCCTCAGTGGTGCTAGTGGTGAAGATTGAGGCTCCTTGATTATTGGGCCAGTGCAGGGGCATCACAGACCAAATTACTTGTATGGATCCAGTCCAATGTAGATTGTGTATGGCTGCATTACTCAGACGAATCTAGTCCAATGTAGACTGTTGATTAGAATTTTTTTGTCTATTCTTGTAGCACCACAGTTCATTAGTTGGAAGAAACAAAACAGATTTAGTGAGATGGAGGGAGTGGCTATGTTACATGATTGTCGATTTTTATGTCGCCCATAATAATGGTTTTATGGTGTAGGTTCCGAGATGGCCAGTGAAGAAAGTTTGCACTTATGCCGCTTTCTGGACAAATATACATTCCTACAATGCATGGTCTTTTTGCTATTTAGTCTGACGCAAGAAATGATGACTTCTGCATTGCTATACTTTGGGATTTGGCTGGCATGAAGACTTACTTTAGATTATTTTTATATATTATGATTATGCCACCTCCACACTTACTTTTTCTATCCAAGTGGGTTATACTGAAATTTGGAGGTAATATATCACTGACTTATTTCTGGCTTTTCTCAAGTTTCTGTAGTAACTACTGTCTCTGGGGAGTAACATGCTAGGTCCACAGAGAATTTCTGTTTTTATTACAAATTCTTCTGATAATATAAAATGGGTGACATTACATTAACGACTTCTACAGTTCTGGAATGATGTCTAGAGAAAAGACAGTAATAACGAATCAGCTCAAGTGTTAAATGCCCATACGAATTTAGGGCACAGACAATTTGGATGGCAGTTACTACTTCTCAAAGCTTATACATATTTATTTTGGAAATTAACACTCTTGCAAAGTTAGTCTGTTGAAAACTCATGACAGGTTTTTCCTGTCCTTCAAACACCACAGCCTTTAACATCTAATGAGTAGCCCAGCAACTGGCTGTAGACAATAGCAAAATCTTCAGTTATTATTTTTGGGTTCAGCCACCTCCTGCCCTTGGATATCTAGAAGAGAAACTACTTTGACTACTCCTTTCAGCAAAGTTATTTCCCTTAAAAATTCTTTAGGGTTTGCTAGTAAGGCAAGAAGTAAGTTGTCTTTTTCAGGAAAGTACATTTCCTTAACAGAAAGGAGGAAGGCAAGTGCAGACAAGGGCATCCGGCAAAGAGATGGAGGGACGGTTTCAGACAAGACCTGTGAAACATGGGGATGACCATCAAAGAAGGTTACAGAGTGTTATAGAACCAAGAGAGATAACTTTGACCCCATGTAGAAAATGAGGAAAGGGGGGATGATGATGATGATTTGCTTCATTGACACTATTTTACCATAATCTCCCATATAAAATAAGTGGTTCTAATCTAAAGTGTGACTACCTTAATACTGTGCCTTTCAGCAAATACCTGCCTGAACTCAGGTGCTCCCAAAGGAGCAGAAATTCCTTTATCCTGTACGGTCTTCATGGGATAAAATTTACCCAAGGGGGTAATAAGATATTAAAAAAGTATTCCAGTATTGCATTCTTTCTGCCATGTTACCAGTCATCAATAACTACAATCAAACATATTTCAGAGGTGGCCTTTCTGCTGTATTTTCAGGATCCAGGGATTTAATCACGTGACTCTTACATTTATGTGGCCTGACTGAGAAGACAATAGCCACATTACAATGGTCAGTGAAAACTACATCATATACCCTTATGGAATGACACTTTTCTGGATGTCCTTCAAGAATGCAACTGCAGTCATAACATGTGGGTTGTCCTGCCTCAGGCAGCCCTTGGTCGGCCGGATTCCAAAGTCTGGGTCCGACGTCGGCTGATGTTGCATTTCTCTCCAACGTCAGAGCGGCTGGAGTACATAAGCATCAGCCGACGCCATTTTCTTCAGTCTTTCTTGCCGCGGTGCCCGAAGCAGAAGCAGTTCGCAAGTGCCAGTGGGTCAGCTCCTGTATTCTACGATACCGAAGTCATCGAAAAAGCTAAGTACCCCGTTGGGGACCTTTTCTTGCCTCAGCCGATGTCAGAAATTACTGAAAAAGTTAACAATTGTCTTTTTTGTGGTAAACAAATACCTCATAAGGATTTCCACTCTTACTGCCTCCCTTGCCTGGGCCCCGACCACGACGTCTCGGCCTGTGTAGCCTGTGCTCGCTTCAACAAGCGCACTCTCAGGCACCGGGCGGAGTTCGCTGAAGATTTTTTCGGCGATAAATTTGCTTACACCATGCCGTCGGATCTTCTGACATCGCAAACACCCAAAAAGCGAAAAGACCGGGACCGACATCTTCGGCCTGCGTCTACCACCGACTCCACGCCAAAACCTAGCGCGAGTGCTCCGGTTCCCTCTGAGACGGTCTCTCCACCGCTCCGAACCGAAGACACCACATTACCGACTACTCCGATTCCAGACATTACTCCGCCAGTTATAGACTTTCCTCCAGATACTGAAACCGAGGAAATGCCTGAGACCATTGCTGTAGACAAGGTCACTCCTGCACGTGGAGCTGCCAGGCCTCCTATGGCCATGTCTATTAAGGCCTACACTAGGGCTAAGGCAGCCAGCAAAACAAAGCATATTACTTCTAAATCCCTACCTCAGCCGACTCCGGAGACACAAATTATGTCCATGGCTGCTGATTTAATTTCCATGATTAGAGGTTCACAGGCCCATCCTGAGAGAGCATCCCAGCCTCCTCCTGAAAAAAGGCCCCAGGTTGAACCCTCTGACCCTACTCCTTCAGATGAAGACTCTGAGGGCTCTGTCCACTCTGATAGCCAGGAAGAGCTCTTCCAGACTTATGAGGACTCGGATGCAGAAGATTCCATCCCTTGGCCTCCCCTCCTGAGGATATTTCTTTTGGGGAAGTTCTGCACACCATGAGGGAACATTTCAAGTGGCAGGGTCAGGAATATTCTGATTCTAGGAAACGCCTTAGGACTTTCCTTAAGAAGCCTCAGCACAGGCCCTTAGCTGTTCCTCCTGTACTTGATGTTCTGGATGATTTGTATTCTGACTCTAGTGCTACCCCTGATTCTCTTCCTCCTGCTCCAGCCAAGCCAGACAGGTATTACAGGGTCCCAGAAACTCATTCCCATTTATTCAGGGCCCATTCTGCTGATTTGGAAACTATTTCACAGGGGCCTAAAGGAGTTTCAGCCTCCACCTCAAAAAATCCCTTGCCCTCCAACAGGGAAGCAAGGTCTTTAGAGAGATAGGGCAAAAAGGTTTACACATCCACTACCTTATCTATGAGAGCTTTAAATTGCCTTTTTCATATGTTACAATATCAGGATTATCTCTTAGAAGATTTACAAAAAACATTAGCTTCGCCTGATCCTTTAGACAGGAAGACTTTGCAGGAAGCTGTACATAACACTCAGCAAGTAAGCAATCACTTCCTGCAGTGTGGATATGATGCACTGGAAGCTTCATGTAGGGCAGCTATGACAGGGGCAGTGATTCGTAGACATGCTTGGTTAAAAGATCAACCTCTACCAGATCATGTAAAAGCAAAACTTCTGGATGCACCTTTGGAAAAGAACAAGCTTTTTGGTGCAAATGCTAAGGATGTGTTAAAGACCATCGAAGAAAAAGCAAAATCAGTTCAGACTGTGAAAGATTTCCTCCAGGTTCAACCCCCAGATTCAGTAGGAATTGGCCTTCAAAAACTGGTCCTTTCCTAATCCAGAAAAGTTTCAAAGGGGTAAGAACAGGCGTGGCGAGGAAGAGGCCAATACAGAGGCCCTTACAGGGACGACAATGGCAGCCAGGAAACCAAAGAAGTGGCGAGGGGTTTCACCTGCCCAACAACCACAAACTCAATGACTTTCCTCTACTACCGCCTACCAGGGAACAACTAGAAGCTCCCTTGGCGGGAAATTATCTCTGTTTGCAGAAAACTGGCACAGACTGACAAAGGACAAATGGATTTTGGACATTATAGACCGAGGGTACAGGTTTCATTTTCATACCTTACCAAGAAAACAAGGCATGCCAAACCTACCACAAAATCAAAGGGCAGAGGCTATCAAGCAAATCACTCTGCTGACTCGAATGAAAGCAATAGAAAGAGTTCCACAACAAGAACAAGAACAGGGGTTTTACTCAAGACTGTTCCTTGTTCCAAGAAAATAATCTCAATGGAGACCAATACTGGACTTGTCCGCATTAAACACCTTTCTCATAGTACCAAAGTTCAAAATGCTGACTCTACAGCAACTTCTTCCCATGCTGGGCAAGGAGTCGTGGCTGATTATTCTGGACCTCAAGGAGGCATACCTGCATGTCCCTATCAGACACAGCTGCAGAAGATACCTCAGATTTCTTGCAGGGCCAGAGCATTATCAATTCTCAGCATTGCCATTTGGCTTGTCTACTGCGCCCAGAGTATTTACAGAATGCCTGGCTTCAGTAATTGCTCATTGCAGGCTCCAGGGTATACAAATTTACCCGTACCTGGATGACTGCCTCATACAAGCGGACGACAAATTGATGTTGACAAAAAACCTGGATTATGTCATACGATTACTTCAAGCTCTGGGATACACAGTCAACTTCCAAAAGTCAAGACTGCAGCCATCCCAGCAAATAATCTTCTTAGGAGCCAAACTAGACACAGCCTCTCAGAAGGCTTACCTGACAGAAGACAAGCAAGAGAAGTTAACTCATTACTTCAAAGGTTTAGCAAAACTCACCCAGATGACTGCAAGGAGATTCCTACAGGCCCTGGGTTACATGGCATCCTGCATTCTACTGGTTCCATTAGCAAAACTACACATGAGAAAGCTTCAATGGTACCTAAAAAGCATTTGGTCTCAACACAGCAACAACTTGGAGACAATCATACCACTCATTCCATGCCTACAAAAGGAATTCCTATGGGGGGGCCTCGGTGAGCCAGGAAAACACAGGTATGTCATTCAAAAAACCACAGATAACACAGACCATGACTACAGACGCCTCAGACCTTGGATGGGGGGCGCACATGGAAGGCAGGTGTATACAAGGACAATGGTCTCCAAAGGAAACACATCTGCATATAAACCAAAAGGAAATGCTGGCAGTAATGCATGCTATCGAGGCTTTTCAACACCAACTCCAGCAAGGCCATTTAATGATATGGACAGACAACACCACTGTGATGTGGTACATAAACAAGCAGGGGGGCACCCACTCTTACCCCCTTTGCAGACTGACAATGCAGCTTTGGGAGAAATCACTGAGTCTAAACATCCAGTTACAATCCCAGTTTGTTCCAGGAAAAGACAATGTGTTGGCGGACAGCCTAAGCAGGAATTTCACAGATCCACACGAGTGGAGGTTACATCCGAAGGCCTTCAGACAACTCACTTCGACATGGGGCAAGCCAGAAGTGGACCTATTTGCCTCTCACCTCAACCATCTTCTACCAAAATTTTGCACAAGGACATACCATCCAAAAGCTTGGAAAATAGATGCCCTCTCATTCAACTGGAACTCCCTAGCAATCTATGCATTCCCACCTCTGCCACTGATGACCTCAGTATTACTAAAGATCAAAGCAGAGAAGCCCAAGGGGATCATAATAGCTCTGGATTGGCCAAGACAACACTGGTACCCACTACTACGGAGCATATGTTCCACCAGGAGGTGGGCCCTCCCTCAGTGGCCTCTACTTTTGACTCAACACCATTTTGAAACACTGCATCCAAACCTTCAGACACTGCAGCTAACAGCTTGGGAGATCCCATAAATAACTTCAGCTTATCTCTCTCTAAGGAAGTTCAGCGGATACTAACAGAGGCTCGAGGACCATCCACCAGAAAGGTTTACTTAGCAAAGTGGAAAAGATACAGCAATTGGAATACCAGCAAGGGACATGATGCTTCATTGCTGAACATCCCACTTATCTTGGAATATTTGGCAGATATGTTAAAGAACGGCCTCTCATATTCTTCCATAAAGATACATGCATCTGCTATTTCAGCTAGATACAACACTGATCCTCCTGTTTTCTCTCACCCCTTACTAAGACAATTCCTCAGGGAATCAAGAACATTAAGCCACCAAGAAAGGCCCCAGTGCCAGCCTGGGACCTCAATTTTGTCTTAGAAAACTGACTCTACCTCCTTTTGAGCCAGCAGCTTCAGTTGACTTGCAATTTCTCTCATGGAAGACAGCTTTCCTGTTGGCAATTACCTCAGCAAGAAGGGTTTCGGAGCTACAGGCCCTAATGGCAATACCACCCTTTATTATTTCCACAGAGACAGGGTTTCATTAAGGACCAACCCTACCTTTATGCCAAAGGTGGTATCTAGGGTTTCTCTAAATCAAGCCATTCATCTGCCTGCTTTCTTCCCCAATCCGGAGAATAAGGGGGAAAGACTTTTGCATACCTTGGACATTCACAGACAACTTCGATACTACCTGGACAGAAGCAAGGCCAGTAGGAAGTCTGAACAACTTTTTGTAGCTTACGCCCTGCAGTCCAAGGAAAAGCAATTTCAAAACAGACTATTTCTAAATGGATTGGACATTGCATCAGATTCTGTTATTCCTTTCATGGAAAGACTGTTCCAGCCAATGTCAGACCACATTCCACCAGAGCTACAGCCACTTCTACAGCATTTTTAAGAGGGGTGCCTACCAAGGACATTCTAGAAGCTGCTACATGGAGCTCCGTGCATACATTCTCCAAACACTACAATCTCCTCTATATTCCAGATCCAAAGCAGGCTTTGCTTGGCAGTCCTGCAGGGTTTGATTGCCACACCATCTCTTTCCTAGTGCATACCTCCTCCCCAGCTAAGCTATGGTATTCTACCCACATGTTATGACTGCAGTTGCATTCTTGAAGGACATAGTACAGTTTTGTACCTACCATAAATGTAGATGTCCGATAGACATGTAACTGCAGTCGGATTTTCCCTCCCTCCATACCCCTCTATGCCTAGGGTCCACTCCTATCCCTGTTACTCTTAGCTGGGGATATCTGTTATGGTGTATTTGTTTTATTGCTCTTTTACTTGTTTGGAATCCTGTTTTTGTCTTCCAATTTGATTACAGCCTTCCTTGGAGGGCACCTGGCATCTGGGGCAAGAAACACTGAAGAAAATGGCGTCGGCTGATGCTTATGTACTCCAGCCACTCTGACGTCGGAGAGAAATGCGACATCAGCCGACGTCGGACCCAGACTTTGGAATCCGGCCGACTGAGGGCTGCCTGAGGCAGGACAACCCACATGTTATGACTGCAGTTGCATGTCTATCGGACATCTACATTTATGGTAGGTACAAAACTGTACTTTGCTCATTACAGATACAATCCAGTATGACGTGCTTCTGAAAGGACAGATTTTGTCAACTCTAAGTTAAAACGGAGGTGAACAAGAAAGAACTTTTTTATAACAAAGAATAATTGGTTTGTGCAGTCACTTACTGGAAAAGGTGCAAACTAAGACCTCAACTTTGGCTTTTAAATCAACTTGGGATTACTAAAGAGATAGGATGAAATTGGGGAGGGAGTCGGATGCAATACAGTAGCTTACAGAATCAGGCAGACAGTCTCATGATCTCTTTCCATCAGCTACCTTGTGTTGTGCTGTGAGGTGCCTTAATTAAGCATCAAACTTCAAACATTAGTGATTCCCTTTACATTTACTGCAGTGGCCATATCTCTTTCTTTTTGTGCAGAATTCTTTCTATTTTTCCTTTCAGATAAGAAAACAAAATGCACAACTACTGCTAGTGTGCATGTTACCCAATAAAGTGCTGGAAGTGGTTTGTCTTAGTTTGGTTCAAAACTAATGGCACACATAACCAGTAATTCTTCTCTCAAAGGTTTTTTTGCTGACTGGACTGATCAAACCATAGGAGGCAAACAAACTTCTGCTTGTTCAGCTCAGCACAAGCAGAAGATAAGTCTTTCTAGGAATTTTATAAGCTGTCTGGCCTGACAGTTTCCCTAGGACATCATCACTAGTAAGCCTTGTACTGTTATGCTATACCTGGGACTATTACACTTAGCTCACCTAGACCAGTCTTAACTACCACACCATGTTCTGCAGTACTGTCCACCCCCAGCCTTCCGTACCACACCATGTTCTGTAGTACTGCACAGCCCCAGCCTTCCGTACCACACCATGTTCTGTAGTACTGCACAGCCCCAGTCTTCAGTACCACACCATGTTCTGCAGTACTGCTCACCCCCAGCCTTCAGTACCACACCATGTTCTGCAATACTGCTCACCCCCAGCCTTCAGTACCACACCATGTTCTGCAATACTGCTCACCCCCAGCCTTCAGTACCACACTATGTTCTGCAATACTGCTCACCCCCAGCCTTCAGTACCACACTATGTTCTGCAATACTGCTCACCCCCAGCCTTCAGTACCACACAATGTTCTGTAGTACCGGCTCCTAGTAAGCCAGATGGATATTACAGGGTTCCTGACTCCCACAAATTTCTATTCAAAAATCATGCTGCTGATCCTGAAACTATCTCACAGGGTCCCAAAGGTGTAAAGGCCTCTACAGCCAAAAATCCTACCCCCTCTGATAGAGATTCCAGGGTGCTGGATAGATGGTGAAAGAAGGTTTATACGTCTGCAACCTTGGCAATTAAGGCCTTAAACTGCCAGATTCATATGCTTAAATATCAACAGCATGTTATGGGCCTATTGAAACAGAAAATTATATTGATTTTTGATTGTGTGGAAAATAAAGAATTACAGGAATTATTGCATGCAGCAGAACAGGTTGGAAAGCATACTTTGCAATGTGGTTTTGATTCCTTGGAGGCCTCTTGCAGGGCTGCAGTTACTGGATCTGTGATTAGAATGCATGCCTGGCTCAAGGAGCAAAATCTGCCTGATCATGTTAAAGCTAAATTGTTGGATGCACCTTTACAGCATGGTACTCGGGTAATAAGGCAGAAAAAGTTTTAAAGAAAATGGAAGACAAAGCTATATCTATGCAAACTGTAAAAGATTTCTTACAAGTGCAGCCACCCAGATTCAGTAGGCACTGGCCTACTAAAAATTGGTCCTTTCCTGTGTCCAGCAGAGCGCCTCAAGGCAAATCCAGGCACTCAAAAGGCTCTAGATACCAATCACAGGGTTCTTACAGGTCAAAGCAATGGGGTGCCTCTACCTCCAAATCTGGAAGAAACTAAGCACAACCCTACAGTAAGCAGTCTCAGTGACTTCCCTCTACCATCACCAAGCACTTATCTTTTGGCAGCCCCCTTGGGGGGAAAATTAGCACTTCATGCTCAAAATTGGCAGTTAATTACACAGGACAAGTGGGTATTAAACATAGTATCCCAGGGGTACATATTTCATTTCCATACTTTGCCAATTCCAAATGGTTGGCCAGATCTGCCACAAAATCAATGGGCAGAGGCTCAGAAACAAGTTACGTCCCTCATGGATATGGAGGCTATTCAACCAGTACCAGAACAGGAAAAAGGACAAGGTTTTTATTCGAGACTGTTCCTTGTTCCCAGAAAAGACTATGCCTGGCATCAAATACTGGACTTAGCGATTTTGAATACGTTCTTGGACATTCCAAAATTCAAAATGTTGCCTTTACAACAGCTACTGCCCATGCTGGTCAAGAATGCTTGGTTAGTGACTCTAGACTTAAGAGGCATACCTGCATATCCCAATAAGGGAATCGTGCATAAGATACCTCCGCTTCAAGGCAGGTTTTATGCATTACCATTTCTCTGCATTGCCCTTTGGCTTATCTACTGCTCCCAGGGTCTTCACAAAATGCCTGGCACCAGTAATTGCATTTTGCAGACAAAGAAGCATTCAAATGTATCCTTATCTGGACGACTGTCTCATTCAAGCAGAAGATGAGGACATTCTTCTTCAACATCTGGCATTTGTAAAAAGGCTTCTAACATGCCTCTGGTACACAATAATCGAAAAGAAATCACAACTGGTACCTCCTCAAAATATTACATTCCTGGGTGCAAGCTTTAATACAACTGCACAGATGGCTTACCTTACGCCAGACAAACAAAGGCAACTGACTATATATTTGAAACAGATGGCAACAAAAATCCAGTTATATCTGCAAGACAAATTGTGCAGGCTTTGGAGTTCATGGCGTCCTGCATTCTGCTAATTCCATATGCAAGACTGCATATGAGGGAAACTTCAATGGTATCTAAAAAGTTTAAGGAGTCAACATTGTCACATTTGGAAACAATGATTTCTCTCATTCCCTGTCTACAACAGGGGTTTCTTTGGTGGGCAGAGACATGTCACCAAAACAAGGGACGGTCATTCACTCTACCCCCTGCCACCCAAACCCTAACTACAGACACATCAGACTATGCTTTGGGGGGGGGGGCACCTGGTGGGAAGATGCATTCAGGGCATATGGTACCCAAAACAAATGCATCTGACTATCAACCAGAAAGAGATGCTAGCTGTTCAGAATGCCCTGACAGCCTTCAAGGACTTACTTCATCCAGGACAACTACTGATAAAGACGGACAACACCACGGTTATGTGGTACATAAGCAGGGGGGGCTACACATTCCTACCCCCTTTGCAGACTAGCCATGGCATTGTGGGACACAGCCTTGGCTTACCAAGTACATCTTCAAGCTCAACTCCTGCCAGGAAAACAAAATACTCTGGCAGATGACCTAAGCAGAAATCTTATGGACCCTCAAGTGGAAACTGGATCCACAAGTCTTCAGCATGGTAAAACAGAAATGGGGGAGCCCAGACATGCATCTATTTGCCTCTCCCCAAAACAATCAACTGGACAAATTCTGCACAAGGATTTATCACAGACAAGCATGGAAAGTGGATTCCCTATCCTTCAGTTGGAAAAACCTGTCAGTCTATGCCTTTCCTCCTCTGCCTCTTCTCCCCAAGGTCTTACTAAAGGTCAGACAGAAAAAAACAAAAATGAAACTAATTGCTCCGGACTGGCCTCGCCAGCACTGGTACCCAATTCTAAGGAATATGTCTCAATTCCCTCCTTGGTGCTTGCCTCAGATACCTCATCTATTGTCTCGGCAGAACAATCAAATTCTGCACACTTAGCTACAAACTATGAACCTGGCAGCATGGCTCATGTAATTATTCAAACACCACCTCTCAGTAAATCTGTGATGGATGTCATTGTGGAAGCCAGAAGGTCTAGTACTAGAATATCTTGTGCTGATAAATGAAATAGATTCTGTGCTTGGAACCAAGCACAAGGAACAGACGAAGCAAAACCAAATATTCCTCAGATTTTACAATACTTGACTGAGATGCTTGACAAGGGCCTATCTTTTTCTTCAATAAAAATCCATGCCTCTGCCATCTCTGCTCATTACAACAAGGAGCCTCCCATCTTTTCTAATCTTCTGCTAAAACAGGATCTTAGAGGGGCCAAAAATTTAAGGCCTCCCAGAAGATCACCAACTCCTGCATGGGACCTCAGTTTTGTGCTGGAAAAAACTCACCCTGCCTCCTTTTGAACCGCCAGCTACTGCGGATATAAAGTTTTTATCTTGGAAAACCGCTTTCCTTTTGGCAATCACTTCAGCAAGAAGGGTTTCAGAACTACAGGCCCTCATGGCTGTGGAGTGTTTTATTGCATTTTACCTGGACAGGGTGTCCCTTGGGACCAATCCTTCCTTTATGCCTAAGGTGGTATCCAGTGTGGCTCTTAACCAAACTATTCACCTGCCAGCATTTTACCCAAATGTGCAGAACAAGGGGAAGTGGATTCTGCATTCATTGGACGTACACAGGCAACTAAGATTCCACTTAAACAGGACCAAATCTCTAAGAAAGTCTGAGCAACTACTGGTGGTATTTGCTGCAGGATCAGAGGGGAAGGCTATAGCAAAGCAGACTATTTCTAAGTGGATAAGCCACTGCATTCATTTCTGCTACTTGCATCATGGTTTAAGGTCACATTCCACCAGGGCTTCCTCTACCTCAGCAGCCTTTCTCAGAGGAGTTCCAAACAAAGACATTCTAGAAGCTGCTACTTGGAGCGCTGTTCATACTTTTACAAAGCATTATCATTTGCCTCTCTTCTCTAAGTCCAGGGCAGGCTTTGCCACTGCAGTTCTGCAGGGCCTTATAGCCGCTGCTAATGCTATTTAGTTCCATCCTACCATTCATAGCTTTGGGATTCTACCCAAATGTAATGACTGCAACAGTGAAACATGAAGAACATAGTACAGTTGTGTACACTTACCATAAATGTAGATGTTAGAGTGTATTCACTGTTGCAGTCTGGGTTACCCATCCGCCTTCCCCCTTTTTTCTAGAACTTCTCTTTCCTTCACTATATTCTAAAGCCTTTGTGGTCTATTTGCTTTTAGATGAAGTTAGTTTGTTGATAAAAGTGCATTTACATATATATATATGTATATGTATATATATATATATATGTATATATATATGTATGTATATATATATGTATATGTATATATGTATATGTATATATGTATATGTATATATTTTTTTATTTTTATTTTTTGTTCCCCATTTGGGGGCACCTGACATCTGGGGCAAGAAAAACTGAATAAAATGGCATCGGCTGCATGTTTTATACCCCTGACATTATGGAAGAGGAGACCGCAACTGACAAAGGACCCAAGACGTTGATATTCAGGCCGACTGAGGGCAACCTGCCAGCAGATTGCCCAAATGTAATGTGACTGCAACAGTGAATACACTCGAACATCTACATTTATGGTAAGTGTACACAACTGTACTTTTTGAGGGAAGACCACCCACCTCTCTAATGCAGAATCTTCAAGATATCCCCAAAGGAGGCATAGTCAGGGGGTGATCGGGGGAACCTCCCCCTCAACCAAATCTGCATCTTTCATAAGAGATTCCAATGGGGAATTGTAAGTGCCTCCTCTTGCAAGTATGCTTCTGAGGCAGGGGAAGCTCTTGGGAGGTCTCTGAAGCTTTGGGGAATTCCTGAAGAGGAACATCCTGGGGCGGTCTGACAACAGGCTTGTCCATGAGATGGCAGGATGGATGACTGTAGCCCAGAAACAGGCGGAGCCAGGGTGGAATCTGAGGAAGAAAGTTCAGGGCTACCGAAAGAGCCTAGAGTACCCTCCACCACCTTGAAAACTGAAGGCAAGCAGACCCCAGAATGCAGCACAGCCGAAGCAGTCATCCCTGGTGCTGAAGGGGGAGTCTGAGATGAGCTTCCTGGCACCAAAGCCCTGAAGGGAAGTGATGGCTCCAAAAGCCTCACTCCATTGGCTCAGAAAGTCAGTCCATTCCGAAGACACTGGAGCTGAACCGCCCAAGGTAACTGTGTGGAGGTACAAGAGATCTTTGGCACCAACACCTCAACACTAGGAAACCTTGGACCTAACGACTCCAGCGCCAAAGGTTGGATTGAGGAAGGAGGTATAGGGAGGAAACCAGAATGCGTGCTCACGACTCCAGAGGGGGATGGAGCAGGCAAGACCACAAGCTGAATCTTGGCCCGAAGAAACTTCAACATCATCCTGTCCACCTTGCTTCAAACATGCTCCAAGTGGACTGCTCAGAGGAAGCTAACAACCCCGACCTGAAATGGCTCGGAGGGGAGGCAAAGGCAGGAGACCTAGCTCAGGAAATCTCTGGCGAGAAATGGGGTGAGCAAAGCCGAGGTGAACCCTGGGCCAGTATGCCTGACCTGATCTCCTTCCCCGGAATTCTTGGTGGGATCGAGTCCCCGAAGCAGGGGGAATAGAAGTAGAGGCTACTGCAGAGGGTGCTTACAGGCCCTTAAAGATGAGCTTTTTCCTCCTGTTGGTAAACACATGGGGGTTGAAGCCTACGCAAATCAATCCGGAGGAATCGGGGTGGGGAACCCCCAAATACACACAATGTGTGCATCAGATGGAGGAATCCTGTGTCCACACTGTACACTTCTTGAACTCCAGCTTAGGAGTGTTGACCATGGGGACAAGTACACACACACACACACACTTGCGCGCTCTCTCTCTCGACTCAAGAACAACGGTAGATAGAGGGGGAGCGAGAGGATAGAAAAGTTTTTTTTTTTTTTTTTTTTTTTACCGAAAACTGACAAACGTGGGGATAGAAGAGTGGGGAAGATAGGAATAAATCCACAAGAAAACTTACTTAGCTACTATAAAACCCTGGAGGAGCTCAGACACGGTGATGTGCGCTCTTCAAAACGAGTGGCAAATGAGATCTGGGTGGAGGGAGAGCGGGGCATTATGGATAGGAGAAGAGCTTGGATATCAGCTCCAGTGCTGGAGTATATGGCTGAGTCGGATCCATGCTAGATCAGAGTCCCATAGGTTGAAGACCAAATGAAAAACCACTTTAGATCAAATGGTGATAACCAAGGTACGGATACTTATGGGCAGGGGTATGGGGTCTGAATAGCTTACATAGTAAGGCCTTACCAAGTTTAATGCTATTGACATTCAAAAAAATAGTTACTAGAAAATGGAAGTCTAAACTTACATTACTGTTGGTTTAGATTTGGAAGATTGTAAAGAACATAAAAGAATAAGAAGCAAGATCTTTAGAAAATGGAAAGAACGCATTCCATAAAAATAAATGGAATGTGTGGGAGCAATAAGCACAGAATAATGCTTAGGGGGAGTCAGGAATTCAGCAATTTATATACTACAGGAATAAATAAAAATTGTTAAAGAAAATGTGTACGTCTACTGCATGATGGTAATGGAAACGTATGCTTTTTCTTAATGCAATGTTTTTCATTTTAAAATGTGATCTGTTTTTAAATGCCTTCCTTCCTTCCAATCTCCTTGTTCTCATGATGAGTCAAAAAAAGAGAATAAGAACAGACTAAAAATGTTTTTTTACTTAAATATTCACATTATTTGTGTCTTTCGGCTTTTTCCCCGGTTAGGGGTCGCCATAGCGGAACTCCAGTCTGCTAATGATTGGTAGTTGATTTTTACGTGCCGAGTTACCAGCCCAGACGCACAACCTTCATCGAAGGTACGCCCATTGAAGCATGTCTCCATGCAGATGACGCTGTAGCTGAGAATTGAACCGGACAGCATCTTACTGTGAGGCGACAACGCTACTGCAGCACCACCACCACCACAGGTCTAACTATAAACAAAATAAATACACTGTAAATTATAACTATGAATAACACACAGCAAAAAGACCTAGACAATTAAATGAATCCAGTAAATTTCAGATAATAGAAGTAAAGAGCAATTCGTTCATAACTCCTGGAGAAAAAATATGGTATGTTTGTAAAGAATGCCATTCATTTAACTCTGTCTTGGGAAATGGTGCCGATTTCCATAAATCTAGAAATCTTGAGGCACAAGCTAAGAAGGACTAGGACAGATTTTCAGAAATGGACATTGAATCGGGGGGGGTCTTCAGATCTCCTTGCAAGCAGGCCTGGAAACCAGATGTATTTTTTTCCATTTCCTAGCACAAGAATGTTACTGCATGCTTTTCAGATATCCAGAAATCTTGTGGAACCCAAACTAAGAAGGACCAGGACAGATTCTCAGAAATAGACATTGAATTGGGGGGGGTGTCTTAAACAGCATTTGTCTTTTTTCTTTAATATAGGTTTCAAGCTCACTGCTGCATTAATACCAGGTAGAGAGTCTTCTTGCAGTCTCATTATCCATTTATACTCTAAAGTCTCTAGTCTGTTACCCAAATCGCCTCCTCTTGCGCTGCTATGCACAATACTTATAACTCTAAACTTAAATTCACGGTTTCTTCCCTTTTCATCCACGTGTTTTACAAGTGCGTTGGTTTTGACATTTGTGTATTTTAGATTTTTGTTGCATTATACAGTACTCAAGTCTTCGTGTGCACTTACCTACATGGAAGGAAGGACATTTTGTACAGGTTGCAAGGTACACCACATTAGAAGTAGAACAGGTAGCACAACATTTAAATGTATATTTTACGTTTGTTAATGAATGTAAAAACTCAACACTGTTTATGATGTCCTTACAGGAGCAGTTATAACAAGGAAAAGTGCCTACTTTGTGTTTTTGTTGTTTCATATCCTTATAACAAAGGCATGATCTTGAAACTTCTACTAAAAAAAAGACAGATGCTGTTGAACTATTGTAAATGATTGATACATGCACTTTAATATGCAAATGTATGTTTTTATATATCTTTTATACTTTTTATAGTGCAAGACTTAGTTTAGGCAGGAAATTTCACGTTTTAAAATGTTATATGTCTTTAAATATGAATATACAGTTATTGTCTTCTTTGACTGAGCTGTGTCATGATGGTTGTAGTTTAAATGTATGCGAATAGTTTATGTAGCACACACCGAGGAAGGCCATTGGCCTGAAAGCTTTGTGTATTTTAAATAAACAAGTTTGCTACTTAACATTACTTGCCTGGCATTTCTGATCACTGGACTTCACCTTGCTCTTTGTGAATATTTTGTCTGGAGTGACAGTTAACCTCAGAGCTGGTTCTAGCTGTTATTCCTTCTACTTTATTTGATTTATAGTTAGCTACTGGCAAAGAAAATAGAGGATAGAGGACACTCATGTTCAGTTCCTGTCTTCAGACCTAGCTAATCAGAAAGGAGCTCTCCCTCTTCAGATTTTGCCTCTGATATCACATGTACTCGTACTTAACCTTATTGTATAAGGGAATGCAAATGTTTCCAGTGATTTACTCATAAAAATCCCACCTTACCCTGCCTAATGGTTTCTCTGCATCAAGACTCACCCAAAGCAGTGGTATTTTCTTAGATTCCACTTCCCTGTGGATCATCATTGTTCTATTAAGGTCAAATATTTGCCTCCCCTCCACAAAACTGCATTGATGCATATCTGCTATTGGCAGCTAAATTGCAGGCTTTTGTTAAGGGTTTTCTTTTGTAGTCCAAGAGGAATTGATTCTGCAAGGGTATCTCAGTGTAGTGACAGTTTTAACACCTCTGCAGTAGTGTGGGGGAGCGGACTTGTCAGTTCCTCTTGAACTACAAAAGAAAACCTGAACAAAGATCTGCAATTTACCTACTTTTCTGGTTGTAGCTGGATAACTTCTAAGTGTAGTGTAAAACAAGGTATGAGCCAAACATAAAGGAGGGAAAGAAACAAAGCAGTCCTTTTACAGAAGGTAAAGAAGATAACTGTAACATTCACAAATCCCATGATATGTCAGTAGCATGGGAATTCATGGTTACTTATGTCTGGCATGACTCATACAAAGCATTATTGGAAAGAGAAAGGGTTGAGGGAGAACAAGATCATGTTGATACATCAAGACCCATTGGTAGCCGTGTTGTGGAAAACCGGTAAAATTACAAATAAAGCACTTAGTGATTTTTGAGGTGTTAAAATAGGTCAGGAAACAGTGAAAGAGGTTGTTTTTTTTTTTTTTTTTTTTACTTCTAGATTGGAGTTTTCCTTTAACTGTTAATTGTGAAGCCTTAGCTACCTCTAACCTTGGCATAATTAAGTCTTTCATAAATATTTCCATTTGTGCTCTTTCCTGATTTCCACATTTCTTTGTTTTTACTAATTTTTTTTAAATTTTAGAACTCTAATATACAGGATCTCTTGTTATTGTTCTTGTTGTAGCCCCCCTAACTGTGGCAGCAAGCCTTTCTACTTTCCAAATTCTGTTGCACAAGTCATTTTGCTAAATGTTTTTGTACTTTGGAGTTATCAAAGAATGTTGCTTAACAGCAACATTTCTAATCTCTTTCATATTATCCAGATACTCCCTAATTGTCTGTGTAGCACTCTGCAGTTGCACCAATTCTTGTGTTGTTCCCCTTGTTCTGCAGTATTTTAACCTTTGTCATATTAAGTAATTCCTGATGTTAAGTTGTCTATCTCACCTTCATTCTTGCTGGATGGGTTCGGAGCCAACCTCGGCTCCGACTCGGCCACTCTAAAAGCTCGAGAGTTGGTTCCACCGGCTCGAGGCTCCCCTTATATCCCACAATGCTAGGCGAGAGTTACCTCAGATCTCGTTTGCCGCTACAGCTATCGAGGTGTTGGTTTTCTACCGGTTCTTGGTAAGTGACTTTCTAGTGTACTTAGTCTATTAAAACCCCTTTAATTTTAATATTTTTACGTATTTCCCTTAGTTTAGAGAAATTCTTATCCCCTTTCTTTAAAATTCCTGTTTTTCCCTCAAGAACTTTAAGTTCTTCCCTTGGGCCTTCAGGCCCCTTTTCCTTCCCTAGTGGAGAGTGTATGTTATTTTTCTCTTAAAACCTAGTTAGTGGTTTATTATATATTTTAATTAGACAGGGTGTAATTAGTGTGTTTGTGACTGTGTGTGTGATTACACCTGTAGTTATGTCTAAAGAAGCAAAGGTCTCCGGATTCAAGAAGTGTGATGCGTGCTGTCAGAAAATGTCTCTGACAGACGCTCACACTTCTTGTGTCTACTGTCTGGGACCTTTGCACCTGCAGGACTCCTGTGCTGTGTGCCATGGCTTCAGCCCCAGGGTCCTGCAGCGAAGAAAAATAAATTGATTTTAAGGGGCTTACTCAAGCCAGAGGATTCCCTTTCTGTTTCTACAGGAAGCCCTCTAAGGCATCTAGGTCTTCGGCTCCGACAACTGAGCCGAGACCTAAGGTTTCTAAACCTTTGCCTACATCGGCTCCGGCTGGAGCCGATGAATCTCAGTCCACAGTTTCTGTGGTTCCCTCGGCTCGGCTGGAGCCGAGGTATTAAGTTCCCATGTCGGCTCCGACCAGACCTTCGGAGCCGACAACTAGGAAGAGGTCCAGGTCACCATCTCTTGGCTCCGTTCATTCGGCTCCAGGATCTCCCCTGCTGTCTGAACGGAGCCAAAGATCTCACTCCTCTAGTTCATCGAGGCTGTCGGATCATGACCTTCAGAGGGTAGTGAGTCGACTTCTTAAGTCGAGGCACTGGGCCAGATGCTTCAGAGCCCGACTCATCAGTCGATGCCTGCCCCGGTCCATCAATATATTCCTCCTTCGACTCTCTTGAGCTCGGAGCCGGGTCGCGTCGGAACCGAGACTGTGATAGCGTCGGAGCCGATACATTTGTCTTCGGCTCCGATTTCTTCCTTGGAAGAATCTCGGCGCCGGACTTCCCTCGTCGGCTCCGAGGAGGTGAGTGCCATCGGACCCTTGTCCCACCCCCCCTCCCTCTCGGTGCTTCGGCGCTGGTGAGTTCGGCTCCGACATCGGCCTCGGAGCCATCACTGTCGGTGCCGAGGGAGGTTCTTAGCTTCTCGGAGAGGGGACCTCTGGCTTTGCCTGACAGGGGTGCATTCGAGGTCATGCGGAGTGTGTTAGAGCCTGGCTCTACTCCACAGTCGGCTCCGTCCGCCCCTCCCTCACGGTGCCTCAGGTCAAGTCGACTCACTCCCTCATCACGGACCGCAGAGAGCCAGCTCTGCAGGAACCCACTGTAGGCATTTCATCCTCTTCCGAGGCCTCTCCTGATTTGGCAGAAGAGCCCCCACGGAAGAGGAAGTGTAAGAGGAAACACATTGACTCACCTGAGTCCATCACGTCTGACACAGATTTGGATGATTCTGAGGGTTCCCCGTTCCCCTTCTGAAGATGTCTCATTTGCAGACATACTAGAGATCCTGAAACAGAGGGGAAATTGGCCAGCCCTCAACCCTTCGGAGGATGAATCTGTGTACCTTGAGGCGTTTGGCTCTCGCCCTTCCACCTCCTGGGTGTCTCCCCTTGACCCCCTCATGCAGGTGGTTGCTAAGAAGGCATGGACGGCTCCTGATTCAGTGGACCCCACTCCCAGGAGGCCCTCAAGTTCATAACGGCACCAGCAGACAAACAGTTCTTAACAAAAGGAGTTTCTGTGGATGCTATGGTGGTAGCTGCTGCCACTAAGAAGGAGCTAGCTGATCCTTCAGTACCTGTCCATCCACCTAACAAGGAATCTAGGTCCATGGACAGGTACGGGAAGCGGATGTTCTCGTCAGCGACATTTACCATGCGTTCGCTGAACTACCTATGCCACTTTACTCGTCTTCAAAGGGACTTGATCAAGGAAGCGAGTGAAATGTTAAACGACCCTACAGCTGCGGGTTTTCAAGATAAGATGAATACGCAGCTGGCTACCCTTAACTCCATAACCAACTCCTCCATGCCTTCTCTTACGCAGCTGATGGAGCGAGTAGAGCCGCAGGGACAGGTGTGGCCTTGCGTAGGCATGCCTGGATACGGCTATGTAATTTTGCGGACCCCTTCAAGACGTCTTTCACTAACTCCCCGTTTGATGGATCATCTCTCTTTGGTCCTCAAGTGAAAGAAACCTTGACTAGGTGCGAAACTGATGGCAAGACCCTTTCTGCCGTCGGAGTCCGTTTTTCTACTCCTTCTAGGCCTTACCCCAAAGGCCAGAAGGGTGGAAAGATGTGGTTCCGTAAACAATCTCAAGGGACTTAGCCTGACGCACAGAGTCGTTTCCCGCCAGAGGCAGGCGGGAATAACAATGGTAGACGCCGCCCTAGGGGCAGGGGGTCCGCAGAACCAGGGCAATCGGGAAGCCTTCCCTGACAAGCCCTTTCAGCATCCCTGAGGTGTTGCCCGACTGCCCATCTTCGGAGGCAGTCAGGGGAAGATTGTCACTGTACCCAGAAGCCTGGCTATCCCTGACTCAAGACAAATGGGTACAGTCCATCATTTCCGAAGGCTATTCTGTCCCCTTTCTTCGCATTCCAAATCAATCAAAAAAATCCCTTCCAGATGTTCCACCTGCTCAAAGGGATCTAGCGGTTTTGGAGATTTCAAAACTACTTACAAAAAGAGCAATTCAGCCAGTTCCAGCAGACCAGCAAGGATCCGGAATCTACTCAAGGTTCTTTTTAGTTCCAAAGAAAACGGGACTGGAGACCAATTTTGGATCTCAGTATTTTGAACAGATCAGTCAAGAAAACAAGATTTCGGATGGTCACGCTGCAATCCATCCTTCCCCTTTTGGGCAAAGGAAACTGGATGTGCTCTATAGACCTTCAGGATGCGTACTATCACATAAAAATGAACAGACGCTCCAGAAGATTCCTCTGCTTCAGGCTGGGAACCAGTCATTTTCAGTTCAGGGCCCTGCCCTTTGGTCTCACCACTGCCCCGGTGTTTACCAAATGCATGGCAGTGGTAGCTTCTCACCTGAGGCGACAAGGATTCCAGGTGTTTCCATATTTGGACGACTGGCTCCTCACAGCTCCCACCAAGCATCTCCTTCTGATGGCCAGGGATTACACTTTTCGCATTTGTCAAAAGTTAGGCATTTCAATAAATTGCGAAAAGTCTGTTTTGTCGCCTTGTCGCACTATTACTTTCATAGGCAAATCTAGACACAGTAGACATGTCTGCGAGACTAACACATCAGAGAATAACAGACATTCACAAACTGGTCTCACTCCTTTTCAACAACAACAGAATCAAAGCCAGATTAGTTCTGAAAGTGTTGGGAATTATGGCGGCGGCCATACCCCTGCTTCCATTAGCCAGATTCCATATGCGGATCCTTCAATGGATGCTCTTTACTCAATGGTCATACCAGGAACTTCCAATGTCTCACACCATTATGATCACGCAAGCGTGCAAAAATCATCTCATGTGGTGGATGTCTTCCCCTCAGCTCTTGTTGGGAAGACCCTTTGTTCCACCCCCTCCGGTTGCTACTCTGACAACGGATGCCTCCCTGATCGGGTGGGGGGGGCATTATCAGGGCAGGACGGTCCAGGGCACATGGCAACCAAACGAATGCCACTTGCACATAAATGTTCTAGAGATGAGAGCAGTGCTTTTAGCGTTGCAAGCCCTTCAAGACTCTCTTCCCTTGGGAACGATTGCAATCCAGACAGACAATATGTCTGTAGTGTGGTACATCAACAAACAAGGCGGAACCAGGTCATACCCCCTGTGTCGAGAAGCACTCAGACTATGGCAATGGGCGATTTCTTCTCAGTGGTTTCTGATAGCAACGCACATCCCCGGGAAGTCCAATCAAATTGCGGACAAGTTGAGCAGAGCAATCCTCATGCCTCACGAGTGGTCTCTGAAAGACTCTGTGGTGAGAGAAATTTTCCTCAAGTGGGGTCAGCCTTGCTGCGATCTTTTTGCTACTCCCCAAAACAGCAAGTGCAGGGAATATTTCACTCTATTCCCTTTACCAGGCCAACCCAGCAGAGACGCTCTAGTCCAAGTTTGGCCCCGGGGACTTCTGTATGCATTTCCTCCCTTCCCACTAATCTCTCAAGTGATACAGAAAGCTATCGCTCAGAAGGCCTCATTGATCCTCATTGCTCCTTACTGGCCTCGACAGGTATGGTTCCCCTTTCTACATCAATTTCTTTTGAGCGACCGTGGAATCTGGACCTAGTTCCAGATCTTTTGATCCATCAGTCGGGTCAGTTTCATCGCTCCTCCCTCTCTGAACCTCACTGCTTGGTTCCTCCAGTTCCAACCTTAGCCAGGCTTCCTCAATTATCTCACTCTGTTCGAGATATTTTGATAGCTTCCCATAAATCTTCCACTCGGAAGATTTATTTGAGTAAGTGGAAACGCTTCACATATTGGGCTCAAGAAAAGGACATAGATCCTTTCACTGCTTCCATCCAATTAGTCCTTGATTTTCTAGCTGAACTCTTCCATGCAGGTTCATCTCCTCTACTCTTAAAGTTCAATTGGCAGCTATTTCTAACTTTCATGTGGGTATTTCTGAATCTACCTTAATGTCCCACAAGCTTTGCAAAGCCTTTTTGAAAGGAGTTTTTCTTCTCAGACCTCCTATAAGAAATCCTCCTTCTCCTTGGGACCTAAATTTAGTACTTGCTTCTTTGATTCTTCCCCTTCGAACCTGCAGTCTCCTGTTCTTTAAAATTGCTATCATGGAAGACTCTTTTTCTGGTAGCTATTACTTCAGCTAGAAGAGTTTCAGAGCTTCAAGCACTCAGCTGTCGACCTCCTTATCTATTGTTTCATAAGGACAGAGTATCCTTACGAACTAACCCGTCCTTTTTGCCTAAGGTGGTCTCGACGTCAAATCTAAACCAAAGCATTGACCTCCCTGTCTTTTTTCCACAATATTCCAATAGGTCTGAACAAAAATTACACTGCCTGGATGTTCATCGTCAATTAAGGTACTACTTGGATAGAACAAAACAATTCAGAAAATCTGATCAGCTGTTTGTCTCCTGTGCGGAAAGCAGAAAGGGACTTTCAGTTTCAAAGGTATCATTATCCAGATGGCTAACATCTTTGATTTCCCTTGTATATGAAATTAGACACCAAAAACTGCCTAATAAACCTAAAGCCCATTCCACCAGAGCTTTGGCTACTTCTTTAGCCTTCCAAGACAGACTGCCTATTGACACCATTTGTGCAGCGGCTACTTGGGCTACTCCTCACACTTTTATTTCTCATTATAAGTTGGATTTAGCTTCTAGGCATAGAGCTAATTTTGGTTCCACTGTTCTCAGGAGTCTGTTCCGTTAGGCCACCCGGGACAAGGTGCTAGGACCGGTCCCATCCAGCAAGAATGAAGGCGAGATAGACAACTTAACATATAGAAGTTATGTTCTTACCATAACGTTCCATGTTAGTTGTCTTCTTCTCGCCTTCTTCTTGCGTCCCACCCTCCTTCCCCCGGGCCTGGACAGACCTAGAGGAGTTGTGATTGTGACCTCTCTTTCTACCACATCTTTCTTAGGCATATGCTATTGTGCATATTTCCCGGTTCAGGATGTAGGTCACCCTTCTTTCTTCCTGTTGTTAGAGGTGGACTCTATTTAGAGTTATTCTTTTACTTTTATAAGCTGGGGTTAGCTTACAAACGAGATCTGAGGTAACTTTCACCTAGCATTGTGGGATATAAGGGGAGCCTCGAGCCGGTGGAACCAACTCTCGAGCTTTTAGAGTGGCCGAGTCGGAGCCGAGGTCTGCTCTGAACCCATCCAGCAAGAAGAAGGCGAGAAGAAGACAACTAACATGGAACGTTATGGTAAGAACATAACTTCTATTTGCTGCTTATCCATATCTTTTTCTTTTATTTTTACTGTATTCTTGAACTCCACTTTCATTTCATCCTACTCACTAGCTATAACTTATCAAGAAATTTGTCTTCCATAATAACTCTCGAATAACTTCCACAACCCGTTCCTTAAATTCCTGTCTAACAGGTAGGTGGGGAAGCAGCAGTGTGTCTTTAACCTGGATTTTTATCTCCTGATCCAAAATAGTATTGGAGGTGTTGAAGCTTTCAATTAAAAGCATGTTCCTGTGAAAGTGCAATTTTTAGCCCAGTTAT
This sequence comes from Protopterus annectens, assembly GCF_019279795.1. Taxonomy (NCBI): domain Eukaryota; kingdom Metazoa; phylum Chordata; order Ceratodontiformes; family Protopteridae; genus Protopterus; species Protopterus annectens. Next base: position 992,575,816 of record NC_056727.1, on the reverse strand, counting down.
ACCTTGGGGAATAATATGTAAATTCTCTGAGTTCATGTTACTGAATTCACTTCTTCCATACCAAATATTTTTTGTAGATTTCTTCAGAAATCTACCCTCTTTGGTTGTATTTTCCCTTCTAGGTCCCCCGATACATCTACTGTTGCAAGTCATATTCTAGTCCCCATGTATAAGTAATACTTCTGAAATCTGATTGTCTCCCCTTATTTTCTTAAGCACCTAATTAGTTTTAGGTGGAATATATATGTGCAATCCTCCTCCCTTGCCAGTAGCCCCTTACTACCATAAATCTATTGTTATGTTTTTCCTCGTCTGTCAGTATTGGAGCTCCTCTAGCAATTCGTACATCTACTCATACTACTTTGAGAAGGACACCAAAGTAATGAATGAGGGGAAAGTTGTTCTAACTGTCTGCCTTGACCTGGCAAAGGCATTTGACAGAATACCACACTCTTGCATTGTTGACAAACTCAAGAGGTTAGGTGAAAAAACGTACGTCACCCGGTGGATAGCCATCTAGCTCACAGACAGGACCCAGGAAGTTAGAATTGGTGAGTCCACCTCTACAATGGGTCAGTCATAAGTGGAGTCCCCCAGGGATCAGTTCTTGGACCGCTCCTTTTTGGTATTTACTTCCCCAGAGTTGAGGCCAATGTCAGTGGTCTCTGGCTGACAAAATCTGCAGACGATTGCAAATTAGGAGCAGTCATTGAATCTCACACTGACACAAGTGTTCTCCAAGAGCGGCTGACAGAGGCAAACAACTGATGTCAAAGCCATGAATTAAAACTAAATGCCAAGAAATGCATAATAGTATCCTTTGGGAAGTCACCCTTCCCTGGTCAGTATCGTATTGACAACATACCCCTTAAAGTTGAGCCACTTGTCAGGGACTTAGGGACACACACACAGATAGTTATCTAGCCTTTAATCATCACGTGTCTACAGTGGTGAGGAAATCATTCTGTGTTGTGCAACTTATAAACAAAGGTATGGCATCCAAGTCCAAGGAAGTCATTGTTCCACTGTGTTCGACATTCATCAGACCTATCATTGAGTACAATGCCCCCTTTGGTATGTACCTAACCACGTGTATTCAACAACTGTAAAGTCCAGAGAGTTTCCTCACTAAAAGAATACAGGGCATAAGTAATATGTCCTATGCAGACTGCCTCGAGGCCTTATCCCTGTCTTCGGTCTCCTACAGGCTTTTGAGGGAGATCTATGCCTTGCATACAAGGCATTGTAAGAGCCCACTCTGATGGATCTCCTACATATCCACAAAACAAACAGTACCAGAATTACCTGTTGTAAAGACTTAACCTTGGCTGTATCCCAGTGACCACCCCGTTTATGGAACAGGCTCCTCATCCACTTGAAGTAGAATTCCTCCCTAACTCAATTCAATGTAACGTGGACAATTGGATGGGAAACCGGAAATTCATCTCTGGTTTGGCACCTGTGTGTCTAATGCATACAGGTAACCTGTAAATGGTTCATCTCCCAGGCCTTTGCTTACATTTATCAAGGGTATCAGAACTTGTCAGAAATTTCGGATGCATGGCTAGGCATAAAAAGGCCCTTGTGATCGTTGGCCTAGTAAACCCCGTATGAACCTATGAACAAGTACTTCCGTTTTCCTTTGTCCCTGATAATGTGCTGAATATCTGTCCTGAAATCCTTTATCAAACTCAAATGCTTATTTGTTTCTGATTGCCTGCTTGTAGCATTGCTATTTGGACTTTGCATTTCTTAATACAGTTTAGTACCGTTTCCTTTTTCTCTGTATCTGACAGTTCATTCCTGTTCCAAAAGGATGTTTAGTGTAGCCATTGTAAGTTATTCTTGCCTATGACCGCTTTTGTAATTGTCTGTGTCCAGTGTTTGTGTTGTATGCACACACTAACATTTAGCATGTTCATCTTTTATATAGTTCTTTTTTGTCATCTCCATTTGAACCTGTCACATTTTAAGATGCTTTTTGGTTTTAATGAAAATCCTCAAACAGCCCCCCCCGAACAACCCCATAACCCTTTAACTTGAAACAAATGCACACAACTATGTACATCTTCAGATAATGAAGTTTAACCCTCCTGATGCAAAAAAATTGCGTACACAGGGATAACCTAACCTAAAATGAGTTATCCATGCTAAGGGGCGTGTTACAGCCTGTGCTGCTACTTACACAAATTGCTGTCTGTTTCCTTAGATTTATTCTCCTTCTACTTGACAAATGTGTGCTTTCAGAAAACAATGATATGTGATCCTATCTCGCCTACATTCTGTACTGATGGGTTCGGAACCGATCCTCGGCTCCGACTCGGCACGCTATACTATAGAGCAAAGTCTCTAATTGGCTGAGCTATTCTATATCCCAGGATGCCCCACTACTGCTTCCCCAGATCTCGTTTGCCGCCTGATAGCATTAGACGTGGTCTCGGATTGGCTGGGCTAAGTACCATTTACTGACTACTTTTCTGTCAGAAATTTTCTAATTTTTCAACCAAAAGTTGTTTTAACAGCTACTTATCGTTTCTAAGTGTTTTTTGTGAAAGTTTGTGTGTGAATTTTGTTAGAGCTAGGTTCCCGCTTTATTAGTAGGGAATTCCTCGCACTCTACTCCATACTGTATTATATCCTTGTGTTACTTATATATTTGGTGTAGTGAATATATTTTTTTCCCCTACGACAAGGTCCCGTTTTAGTTAGAGGGGCCTTGCCCTCTCGCTCTGCCAGAGCTGTGTTTAGATTTTGCCTGGGCCTATCCTGTTTAAGTTAGAGGGATTTGGTACCTCTGTGTTAGTTTTTTTTGTCTAGTCTGTTTTGGTAGTATGTCTTGTAGAGATGTCGAAGGAGCATAGGCCTTCAGGTTTTAAAAAATGTACCAAGTGTGGGTACAAGATGTCAATCACGGATGACCACTCTCTGTGTTTATTGCCTAGGTCCTAAACACCTTCAAGAGTCGTGTAGCGTATGCCACGCTTTTTCTTCTCGTGTCCTCCAAGAGAGGAAAAACAAATTGATATTAAAGGGGCTCATCACCCCTTCTTTTGAAGAGGCTTTATCTCCTTCCCCCTCTCCCTCCAGGAAGAAGTCTTCGGCTCCGATCAGTCCGTCGGAGCTGACAGCAAAGAAATCAAGGCAGGCTTCTCCGTCGGCTCCACGGACTTCGGAGCCGAGGTCGGAACGGTCTGCCTCGAAGCCTCCAGCTTCGACTCCTCTGTCTTCGGAGCCGAGCACTCGAGCATCGAGAGGCGGGTCACCTTCTCCGGCTCCATTGGATTCGGAGCCGAGAAAGGTCACTCGCTCAGACTCTTCTACCTCTGCGCCGAAGTCCCCGTCGGCTCCGAGGGAAATTGCTGTACTGGTGGAGTCTCCCTTGGCGCCGATATTACTTGACTTTTCGGAGCCGGTCCCCCAGTCTTTCGGAACCGGCGGAGAAGTCAACTCGGGCCCGATCGGTCTCATCTCTGTCTTCGAGGTTGTCCGATTCGGATATAGACAGGGTGCTTCAAAGGCTGTTCCAGTCTCCAGTTTTCCAAAAGTTAGTCTCGGCTCCAGCCCAGTCGGCTCCGGAGCAGATTGTCCACCCTGTTGTATTGGTTCCTCCTCCAACAGCCTCGGCACCGTTGGAGTCTGTGCTGGTGGAGCCAGTGGAGGTTCTCTGGTCGGCTCCGACCCTTACCCCAACCCCGACCTTCGGGTCGGAGTTCGGTACACGGACCTCCTCGGTCGGCCCCGGAGGTGACGCTTCGGGCCCGATGGTTTCAGTTCCGAGCCTCCCTCTCGGTGCGTTGGCTGCGGGAGTGCCATCTACTGTTGTGGCCTCGGGAGTCGGAACTTCCCAGGACTCGGGGGGGGGGGGGGTCCGGTCTTCAGGGCCATGAGGAGTGCTTTGGCCAAATCTTCCTTGGCTACCTCCACCATCTCTCCGGCACCTTCCCTTGGCATGGAGACTAGTTCCTTTGTTGTCCCCCTTTCTCAAGACAGCGGAGCCCTGGGGCCTGAGGTCACCCCCATTGGGGATTCCTCCCTTCCTGGGGGTCCTTCCGAGGCTTCTTCGGAAGAACCTCCCAGGAAAAGACAGTGCAAGAGGAAGCACGTCGACTCGCCTGATGAGTCTTTCACCTCAGACACCAACCTCGATGATGGGGAGGGGTCCCCCAAGTCGTCCTCGATTGATGTCTCCTTTGTGGACATCTTGGAAATCCTCAAGCAACAAGGCGACTGGCAGTCCAAACCCCCTTCCGCTGAGGAGTCGGTATTCCTCAAGGCCTTCGGGGCTCAGCCTTCCGCCTCCTGGGTATCTCCACCCTTCGATGAGCTCCTGGATTTGATCTCTCGAAGGGCGTGGGAGCACCCGGATTCTGTGGAACCGGTGCCAACTCGCCCGAATAAATTTCTGTCAGCCCCCCCTGAAAAGGATTTCTTATCTAAAGGTGTGGCCGTAGATGCCCTGGTGGTGGCATCTGCTACCCAGCAAGATGTGGCAGAGGCTTCGACGTCTGTCCATCCTCCTAATAAAGAGTCCAGGAGTATGGATCAGTACGGGAAGCGCACCCTTACTTCAGCAGCCTTTACTTTAAGGTCTCTGAATTACCTGACGCACTTCACCAGACTTCAGAGGGATCTGGTTAAGGAACTTTCAGATACCCTCTCTGGTAACCTACCTGAGCAGTTGGCCCAGACGGGTAGCTCTCAGTTGGCTACTCTATCATCAATATCAAACTCGTCCATGAGGCTCATTTCATATGTGGCGAAGGCAGTAGAGCGCGGTACAGGTGTTGCTCTACGGAGACAAGCCTGGCTCCGCCTGTGTCATTTTGCGGAGGCCTTCAAGTCTTCCTTTACCGACGCTCCCTTTGATGGGTCCTCCTTGTTTGGACCCAAGGTAAAGGACACCTTGACCCGCTGTGAACAAGAGGGTAAGACTTTGACTGCCGTAGGGGCACGGTTTTCCACTCCCTTCCGGCCTTATCCCAAGGCTAGAAGAGGGGGGAAAATGTGGTTCCGCAAATCTCAGAAGACTTACCCCTCACAGCAGGATGATCCCCCTTCTAGAGGCAGAGGAGGGGGAAATTTTTCAGGAAGACGCCGTCGCAGAGGCCCCCGCAACACTGGAGACCGTGAGTCCTTTCGTGGCTCCTCAAACTTCCAGCATACCTGAAGGATTGCCCGACTGCACCACTCCGGAGCCAGTTGGGGGTCGTTTTTCGAGGCACCTAAAGGCCTGTCAGAATATCACTCAGGACCGATGGGTGCTTCGGATCATTGCCGGAGGTTACAACATCCCTTTTTCTCAGCCCCCCCCACCCCACCATCCCGGAAAATCCCGGACCCACCACCCAGTCAACGGGATCTCACAGCCATCAAAATTTCAAAGCTGCTACAAAAAGGAGTCATCCAACCAGTCCCCGGAGACCAGACCAGATTAGGGACTTACTCAAGATTCTTTTTGGTGCCAAAAAAGACCGGGGGCATGAGACCCATCTTGGATCTCAGCAAACTCAACCGTTCCGTCAAGAAGTCCAAGTTCCGGATGGTCACCTTACAATCCATTCTCCCGCTGCTGGAGGAAGGTGTTTGGATGTGCTCCATAGATCTCAAGGACGCCTATTATCATATCCTGATAGATCAGGCGTCCAGGCGACACTTGCGCTTCAGCCTGGGAGACGGTCATTTCCAGTTCCGTGCACTGCCCTTTGGTCTCACCACAGCCCCCAGGGTGTTCACCAAATGTTTGGCGGTGGTGACTGCTCACCTGAGAAGTCTAGGATTCCAGGTGTTTCCGTACCTAGACGACTGGCTCCTAACTGCCATCTCCAGGCGTCTACTCTTACAAAACCTAGCAGCCACTATATCTCTAGGCAACTCCCTAGGAATCACCTTCAATTGGGAAAAGTCTGTGTTGCTGCCATCTCAGCGCATACGGTTTATCGGAGTAGAGATAGACTCAAAGCAAATGCGGGTCTATCTTCCTACAGACAGGATAGAAATATTACAGTCTCAAGTCCGAGCATTGCTCCTCAAACATCGAGCCCCAGCCAGGATGGTCCTACAACTGTTGGGTTCCATGTCGGCTACCGTTCTCCTAGTTCCATTAGCAAGATTGCATATGAGGATTCTCCAGTGGCTCCTGTCAGTCCAGTGGTCTTATCAGGATCTCCCTCTGTCACCTCGTTCTGATCACAGAGACGTGCAAACAGGACCTCCGTTGGTGGCTTCTTTCCTCCAACCTGGATCAGGGACGACCCTTCGTTTCCCCTCCTCCAGTGGCCACTTTGACTACGGACGCCTCCCAGACGGGGTGGGGGGGACATTACCTGGGCAGGTCAGTCCAAGGCAAGTGGCACTCCGACGAGAGTTCCCTCCATATCAACATACTGGAAATGAGGGCGGTGCTTCTATCGCTACAAGCACTACACAGTTATCTCCCCCAGGGCATGATCGCCATTCAGTCCGACAACATGTCAGTAGTCTGGTACCTGAACAAGCAGGGAGGGACCAGGTCCTACCCCCTTTGCAGAGAGGCCATGAAAGTATGGGATTGGGTGATTGCAAACAACCGTTTCTTGGTAGCAACGCACATTCCGGGGAGATCCAGTGTGATAGCCGACAGACTGAGCAGAACTATTCTCTCCCCACACGAGTGGTCTCTGAACGACAGAGTGGCAACGCAGATTTTCAGAAGATAGGGAAATCCTTGTTGCGACCTCTTTGCAACCCCTCTCAACACGAAATGTCAACAGTTCTTTTCTCTCACCCCAGTACCGGGGGAGTTCCCCAAAGACGCCCTAGTCCAAGCTTGGCCCACCGGCCTACTGTACGCCTTTCCACCGGTTCCCCTTCTTCCCAGGGTGATCCAGAAGGCGATTCACTTGCAGAGCAAGATGATTTTGGTTGCCCCATACTGGCCTCGTCAAGTCTGGCTGCCCGTTCTTCGGAAATATGCACTTGGATGGTCCATGGTTCCTGGACCAGACTCCAGACCTCTTGATCCACCAGTCGGGACAGCTTCATCAGTCCCTTCACTCGTTGAGGTTAACAGCTTGGCTCCTCCACTTCCGACCATAGTCAGGAACCATGTTTTGGATTCGGAAGTCGTACATATCTTGTCCTCGGCCCACAAGACTTGGACTAAAAAAATGTATAACAGCAAATGGAAGAGATTCACTATTTGGGCCCAACTCCGGGGATTGGATCCCATTACTGCCCCGGTGTCAGAAGTTTTGAAGTTTTTAGCTTCTTTATTCAATCAAGGTTCTTCGGTCTCTACCATCAAGGTTCAATTGTCAGCTATTTCTAATTTTCATGAGACTATAGACCCACCTTTGATGAGCAATAAGTTGTGTAAAGCCTTCATGAAAGGTGCTGGGTTGCTACGACCCACGATTTCTCATCTTGCTCCACCGTGGGATCTGAATTTCGTATTAGGTGCTTTGACCTCTTCCCCCTTCGAACCGGCAGCAACTTGTGACTTGAAATTTCTTTCTTGGAAAACTGCCTTTTTGGTGGCAATTACATCAGCCAGGAGAGTTTCGGAACTTCAAGCCCTGTGCATCAAACCTCCGTACCTGGTTTTTCACAAGGACAGAGTATCCCTCAGGCCTAATCCATCCTTTGTTCCCAACGTTTGTTCTAGTTTTTGTCTTCAACAGTCATTGGAACTTCCAGTTTTCTTCCCAAACTACTCAGAGCGGAATACATCTTCCACTCATTGGATGTTCATAGACAATTGCGTTTCTATTTAGATAGGACGCACCAAACACGGAAAACAGATCAGTTGTTTGTGTCTTTTTCAGACAATAAGTTGGGCAAAGCCGTCACGAAGGTCACTATTGCCAAGTGGATCAGAGACTGTATCAGTCATACTTTCTTTCTAATAAAGAGCTTACAACCACTGTGAAAGCTCACTCTACAAGGGCCATGGCTACTTCGACAGCTTTTCATTCTGACCTTGCCATTAGTGACATTTGTGCTGCGGCTACCTGGTCTTTTCTCCTCACACCTTCATTTCACATTACAAATTGGACGTGGCATCTCGGGGGCGAGCTTCCTTCGGTTCCACAGTTCTCAGGAGTGTTTTCCAGTGAGCCACCCAGGAATCAGGTGCTAGGGACGCTGTCCCATCAGTACAGAATGTAGGCGAGATAGGATCACATAACATCTTTTAGTTATGTACTTACCATAACTTTAGATGTTTGGGATCCATCTCGCCTACATTCCTTATAACCCACCCTCCTTCCCCCTGCCTTGGAGTTCAGAAGAGACTGGACGGTTCGGTTTAGCCTTTTTATCTTGAACACCTGGCAATGTTATATCAACAGTCTATGTGTGTGTGCATGTGTGCGGACAAACAAGATCTGGGGAAGCAGTAGTGGGGCATCCTGGGATATAGAATAACTCAGCCAATTAGAGACTTCGCTCTATAGTATAGCGTGCCGAGTCGGAGCCGAGGATCGGCTCCGAACCCATCAGTACAGAATGTAGGCGAGATGGATCCCAAACATCTAAAGTTATGGTAAGTACATAACTAAAAGTTTAGCTATCTGGCTTATATTGCATACCAGTAAGCTTGTCTGCATAGAAACCTAAGAATAGAATGTACATCTGCCCTTAGCTACAGAGTTCTCATACTGAGCATTTGTTTCTTCAAAAGAAAACATCTCATTACATTTAGTGTTCTTGTTTACATACTTACACTAAAATGCATTAGATTAAGCTAGGGAGACATTCATTGAATCAAAAGTAAGAGAAAATGTAACTACTCTACATGTGTTGTAATTTGTTATAATTTTACACCCCAGCCCCTACCTTAACCTAAGATTACAGCATATTAACTTAAATATGCTTTTGCCTAGCCTTTCTTCTTTTACACTGCAGTACCTACATTTCTTAAAAAAAAAAAAGAGGCACTTGGATGTCCTTCTATTCACATGTTGCAGTATTCATAACCTTTGTGTTATTCTCCACTTTTCTACCAGAACATCCAGCCAGTATACAAAAGCTTTAGTTACTGCGAGGTACTTGGGAGGGAAGTCTGACATTGGCCATAGGGTGCATGGACCATAAGTGATGTCTGCGAATACCTTCCCCAGACCTTCTTTGCCACCAGTCGAACATCAGCTCATTCTGCCATCTGATCCTTCGTATTTAAGATAAGCACCCTGTTGGACTTTTTCCTTTTAATTTTGGTCACTGCATGCCTGCTCAGGTTCATGTCATCCAGGAAAGAAAAGTGTAGGTGTGGATGTCAGTAAGGACACCCACGACCTCTGCCTTTTCTGCCTATAACCTAGCCAAGAACATAAAACCTGTGAGATTGGTCAGGCCTTTATTCCTATGACTCTTAGCAGCCGTCTGCACTCCTTAAACATCTATTTAGTAAACTAGGGTCTTAAGCACCTTGCTCTGGCAATGGAAGGGCCATCCAGTCAGACCATCGAGCCACCAAAAAGGACGGTTTCCAGGCTTGAACCTACTGCTGCACCTCCTCCGCCCGACGTTCCCCCCTGTGGCCAATGTTCATCTTGAGGAACTTACGGAACCAGCTTTTTCAGGTATAGTGGATACAGTTTTGGAGGCCACAGAACCCTAGGCTGAAAGCACATCCATGGAAGTTGCAGACATCAGGTGCCAATGACTAGGGGGGAACCTCTGCTCAGAATGGGCGTCCAGACCAGCCCTTCCACTGGTATACAACCGTCTGAACCTAGGACCTGCTTAGGCCCTATGCCCTCCCGGCCTATCCCTTCCTTAAAAAGAAAAAAAAGTCTCCACCTTCTGAAAGCCTGCCTGATTGGCAGGCTTTCTCCCTTGGAGCTTATTTAATAACTCCATGGCCCTTGGCCCTTCAATGGCTACTTCCCCTCCAGCTGTGCCCCTCTGGTTATCGGTCTTAGGCTTCAGACTGAAGATCCTCTTTCACTTGAAGCTGAAGACTCTTCAGATTCATCTTCAGAGGGACTCCCTTTCCTATGCCTCTCCAGTGCCTTCCCTTGTTGGGTACGCCTCCCAAGAGGGAGGGCTCTGAGCCAGACTCCCGGGAGAGGACCTCACCTTGGAGAAACCATCTCTTATCTGAGTTTTTAAAAAGGGACTCCACTGAAATGACTGAGGTTAAAAAGAGGTATTATGAACTCTTAAAAATAGGCATCCCTTCACCTTCTGCCATTCCATCAGTCTTACCAGCCTTTTTAGATGCCTTCTATGTTTTCTATAAAAATTCTGAATCACAACCCCTAGCCCCTAGAGGCCTGACAGGTTCTATAAGGTCTCAGAAGGGGCAACATTTCTGATCAAATGCTTTGCTGCAGATCTGGCACTATTTCAGTCTCTGTAGACCAGCCCTCCCGACTACTACCTTCCTCTGTCCTTCCCACTGATAAGGACAGTAAGACTATGGAACGCATTGGCAAAAAGGTATACACCTCTGCCACTTTGGCCTTTAGGGCTAACTACCAGATGTTCATGTCTAAGTATGCTCTGGCCCTTTTGACTCTGGTTTCTAAGCTTTTGGCTTATCTCCCAGACTTGCCTACTAATGCTCAAATATCTAACCTCATCTCCTTGTCCTCTTAAGTGACAAGACGCTTGATCAGATGCTGTAGAGGCCTTGACCAGATCTGCAACTTCTGCTTTCATTGCTCAGGAGGTACTCATGGTTGAGACTCCAAACCCTACCTGACAATATCAGGGCTAAGTTTCTTAATGCATCCCTGGACAATTCTTCCCTATGTGGGGCCACAGTGGCAGAGCTTTTCAAGATCCTTTTGCAAAAAGGGAAAGAATTGCAGGATTTAAAGCATGTGCCTCCAATCCCTAAATTCCATAGGAATTATACCACTAAGTTCATCAGAAAACGTTCTGCTCCTACTTCTCTTTCTAGAAGCAGAAACAGCTCTAGGAAGCAGGAGCCTCATTCCAGGCTTGCCCAGACTCTAGCTCAGAAACCTGCAGATGTTCTTCATACCACATTGCTGCAGTCCTAACACTTGGGTAGTCCGCTGTCCCAGTCGGCCCGAATACCAAAGTATATGGCTGACGTCGGTCAAGGCGCATTAGTCTGACGTCAGGACGTCAGGGTACAAATGCGCATGACCGACGTCATATCCTCAGTCTTTTTTGCCGCATGGTCCGATGCAGAAGCAGTTTTGCAAGTGCAGGTTGGCGTTCTGAGATTTTCCGAAGTCGGAGTTTCAGACCGAATCCAAGTTGGCTAAGTACCCGTTGGGGATTATTTTGGTTTTTCTTGCCTCAGTATTTTACGGATGTCAGAAAAAGTGAATAACTGTATTTCTTGTGGGAAACAGATACCTCATAGGGATTACCATACCTTGTGTATACCTTGCTTAGGGCCTGAGCACGGCGTTGTTGGCTGTCGCTCTTGTGCTAGATTTAACAAACGCACTATAAAGAGAAGATTAGATTGTGCCAGGTTAGTTTTGGGAAGCGGTGTAATTATAAAATGCCGTCGGATGCTCCGGCGCCCGCTTCCAAAAAGCGCAAGGACAAAACAGCAAAGCCTAGGCTGGAAGAACCGTCCGTCCGGACGCCGGTTCTTTAGAGGGCTCGGTGGAGCCAGGGGTTCAACCAGAAATTTCTTTGGAATCCCAGGAGAGACTTTATTACTGCAAGATGTGACCTCTCAGGAGGTAGGCCAGGCGGAAGGGGCTTCTCAGGTAGCTGTTCTTCCTTCCCTTCCTAAGGTGGTTAGGCCCTCCCTGCTGTTTCCAAGGCTTCTCCCAGGGGCAGGCCAGGTTTTGTTTCAGGAGTTACCCCTAGTTCTTCAGGGTCTGTACCTAAGAAGCATATGCTTAAGATGGCAGAAGATTTGATTACAATGATTAGAGGTTCTATGCCCCTCCTGATAAGAGGCCTAGGGTGGAACCTGAGCTTGGGAGTTTTGAGCAGTGTTTGGATGCTTCTGAGTCTTGCTGAAGACTTGCAGGAGTATTCCCTTACTCTGATTCTGATGTAGATGATTCTACTCCTTCTGCTTCTCCTCCTGAGGATTTTTCATTTTCAGAGACTCTTCATTCCATGAGGGAGCATTTTAAATGGGAAGGTCAGGATTTCTCTGATTCAGGAAAAGGCTTAGGGAATTTTTGTTTCTGCCCCAGCATAGGCCTTTAGCTATACCTCCTGTTCTAGATGTGGTAGAGGATGTTTTGCAGAGGCTTCTCTGAACCCTGACTCTTTGCCTCCTGCTCCAGTTAAACCGGATAGATATTATAGGGTGCCTGAAGCTCATAAGTATCTTTTTAAGAGTCCTAGGGCAGACCCAGAAACTGTTTCACAGGGGCCTAAAGGTGTTAAGGCTTCTGTTGTTAAAAATCCTGTTCCTCCAGATAAAGAGGCTAGGGCTTTGGATAGATGGGGAAAGAAAGTGTATACTTCCACTTTGGCCATGAGAGCTTTGAATTGCCAGTTTCACATGTTGAAATACCAAAATTATCTCCTTTCACAATTAAAGTCTAAGGTAGATGCTTTGGCGGAAGGTATTGAGTGTAAAGAGTTGCAGGATTTAGTTCATGTTTCTGAACAGGTGGGTAAGCATTCTTTGCAATGTGGTTTTGATGCTGTGCAGGCCTCTTCGAGGGTGGCTGCCACTGGTTCGGTTCTTCGCAGGCACGCCTGGTTGAGGGATCAGAATTTAGCTGAGCATGTGAAAACAAGGATTTTAGATGCTCCTTTACAATCTGATGTGTTGTTTGGTTCGCCTGTGGAAGCAGTTCTAAAGATAATGGAAGACAAGGCTAAGTCTATGCAGACTGTTAAAGATTTTTTGCAGGTTCAGCCTCCGAAGTTTAGTAGAAATTGGCCTACCAAGGGGTGGACATATCCTGCTTATGATTCCCAGTCTAGGGGTAGGTCTAGGCGTGGTAGAGGCAGAGCTCAAGGTTCTTTAGGCCTAGAACAGGGAGTTCACCTGCTCAGTCTTCTGGTGAGGGCAGGGGTCAGTCCTTTCGTAAACAGACACAATGACCTGCCTTTTCAGCTGCCAGAATCTTCTCATCTGGCAGCACCTTTGGGAGGAAGGTTGGCACTTTTCAAAGAAAACTGGAGTTTAATTACCCAAGACAGATGGGTATTGGATATCATTCACCACGGTTACAGGTTTTATTTCCATACCTTGCCTCCTTTCAAAGGCATGCCAGACATTCCTCCTCAACAAAGGAAAGAGGCTCACAAGCAAATTTCTCTGTTGCTCCAAATAGGGGCCATTCAGCCGGTTCCTGTGCCAGAAAGGGGCCTAGGATTTTATTCTCGCCTGTTCCTAGTACCAAAAAGGGGAACACGTGGAGACCAATTTTGGATCTGTCTATCCTCAACACTTATCTGGACATTCCCAAGTTCAAAATGTTGACGTTACAACAGCTTTTACCTCTGCTGGGCAAAGATCACTGGATGGTAACTTTGGATCTCAAGGAAGCTTACCTTCATGTTCCTATCAGACTAATTTGCAGGAAGTATCTGCGTTTTCGAGCTGGGAATTCTCATTCAGTTCTCTGCATTGCCCTTTGGCTTATCTACTGCGCCCAGAGTATTCACAAAGGTTCTGGCTCCAGTGATAGCTTTCTTCAGGCTAAAAGGAATACAAATCTATCCTTATTTGGACGATTGCCTGATTCTGGCTCAAGGAAGGGACGTGCTTCTTCAGCATTTGGAATATGTGATAGCAGTGCTAAGATGCCTAGGGTATTCTGTGAACGAAATAAAGTCCAGTCTAGTACCCTCTCAGGACATGTGCTTTCTGGGTGCGAGACTGAATACAGCAACCCAGATGGCCTTTTTAACCCCGGACAAACAAAAGAATCTTTCTCTTTACTTCCATCAACTATCTCATCAGTCCGGGCTGACTGCAAGGACAGTCCTTCAAGCCTTAGGGTTCATGGCATCTTGTATTCTGGTACTTCCCAATGCCAAACTGCATATGAGGAAGCTACAATGGTATCTCAAAAATGTATGGACACAGCACTGCCAGGATTTGGACACTGTCATTCAAATAATACCTTGCATTCAAAAGGAATTTTGTGGTGGGCTCAGGAATGTCACCTAAACAAGGGACTCTCTGTGACCCGGCCAGAGGCGAGTCAGATTCTAACGACAGATGCCTCAGACACAGCTTGGGAGCTCATCTGAATGGAAAGTGGATACAAGACAAGTGGCCTGCCAGACTGCAGCATCTACATATCAACATGAAGGAGATGTTAGCAGTCCAGTTTGCATTACTGGCTTTCAAGGATTTACTTCTTCCAGGGCAGGTGTTGATTCTAACAGACAACACTACTGTCATGTGGTACATCAACAAACAAGGGAACACATTCTTATCCTCTATGCAGGCAAGCAATGATTTTGTGGGAGACTGCGTTAAGCTTGCAGCTGAATCTTCAAGCAAGGTTTCTGCCAGGAGCACAGAACTCCTTAGCAGATGTGTTAAGCAGGCAAATCATGGATCCCCACAGTGGAAACTGGATCTTCATGTATTTCAGACATTGACAGTGTCATGGGGAACTCCAGACATAGATCTGTTCGCTTCTCCACTAAACCACCAGCTGCCAAAGTTTTGCACAAAAAGGTTTCATCACACAGCCTGGAAAGTGGATGCTCTTTCTTTCAGTTGGAAAAATCTTCATGTGTATGCCTTTCCACCTCTGCCTCTCCTCCCAAAGGTACTTCTAAAGGTCAGACAAGACAAGCCAAGGATGATTTTAATAGCTCCAGATTGGCCTCGCCAGCACTGGTACCCATTGCTGAGGAGTCTGGTAAGGAAGCTTCCATGGCCCTTACCTTTGATTCCACACCTATTGTCTCAGAAGGACGGGCATCTGCTCAATGTCAAGCTTTACTCTCTTCATCTAACAGCTTGGCATATTCTGTTTTGAACCATAGCAGGTCTCAGCTTCCTCAACAAGTTTTGAATGTGATTATGGAAGCCAGAAGACCTAGTACAAGGAAAGTGTACGCAGGAAAATGGAAGAGATTTTTATTTTGGTGTGCAGCAAAGGATTTGGATGTTTCTGAGCCAAATTTGAGTGTGGCTCTTCAATATCTTACTGAGTTATTGGACAAAGGTTTGTCTTTCTCTTCCATTAAGATTCATGCTGCAGCAATTTCAGCTCACTATGATTGTGACCCACCATTGTTTTCTCATCCTTTGTTCAAGCAATTTCTTAGAGGGGCAAAGAATATAAGACCCCCACGTAGAGCTCCTACTCCTGCTTGGGACCTCAATTTTGTGTTGGAGAAACTCACTCTACAACCTTTTGAGCCTGCAGCTACTGCTGAATTGAAATATTTGTCATGGAAGACTGCTTTTTGTTAGCCATTACATCTGCAAGAAGGGTGTCTGAATTGCAGGCCCTTATGGCGGTTGAGCCTTTCCTGATTTTTCATAAGGATAGGGTATCTTTACGTACTAATTCTTCCTTTATGCCTAAAGTGGTTTCTAGTGTGGCTTTAAACCAAACTATTCATTTGCCTACCTTTTATGCAGATCCCCAAAATAAGGGGAAAAGATTTTGCACACTTTAGATGTACACAGGCAGTTGCGTTATTATTTAAGCAGGACTAAGGATTTTAGGCAGTCTCAGCAGTTGTTTGTTTCTTTTGCTTTGAGTTCTCAGGGCAAGCCTGTGTCAAAACAAACTATTTCTAAGTGGATTGGGTTTTGCATTGCATTTTGTTATTCCCATCATGGCAAGGAGATTCCAGCTGGGATTAGGCCTCATTCCACTAGGGCTACTGCCACTTCAACAGCATTTCTAAGGGGTGGCAACTAAGGATATTTTGGAGGCAGCTACTTGGAGTTCAGTGCATACTTTCTCTAAGCATTACCACCTTCCTCTCTTCTCTAAATCTAGGGCTGGTTTTGCCACGGCTATTTTGCAGGGCATGTTGTCAGCTCCTGCTTCCTTATGATTTGCCAGCCTCCCTTACCTCTGCTTTGGGATTCTACCCAAGTGTTAGGACTGCAGCAATGTGGTATGAAGAACATAGTACAGTTTTGTACCTACCATAAATGTAGATGTTCAAGATCCACATTGCTGCAGTCCAACCCTCCCTCCTTCCCTCTGTGTTTAGGGGTGGTTGTGTGGGTGAGGTTATACTCTTGTAAATTTGTATATATTGTATATATATTTGGTGCAGGAGTGTGTGGTGTTTTTTGGTTTTAGCCTTATCTTTTTAGGGTCTTCTGACATCTGGGGCAAGAAAAGACTGAGGATATGACGTCGGTCATGCGCATTTGTACCCTGACGTCCTGACGTCAGACTAATGCGCCTTGACCGACGTCAGCCATATACTTTGGTATTCGGGCCGACTGGGACAGCGGACTACCCAAGTGTTAGGACTGCAGCAATGTGGATCTTCGAACATCTACATTTATGGTAGGTACAAAACTGTACTTTTCAGGACAAGGCAGGTAGTCTGTGACCACCTGCCTTCTCTTCTCCTTTCAGATTCCATCCCACTGTCCCAAAGACACTCTCACGGTCTTCATGTCTGGCAAAATATTATCTCAGACAAGTGGGTCTTAACAATTATAGAAAAAGGTTACTTCATGACCTGGATCATTCCTTCTTTAAGAGGCATCCCACAGCCACTGAAGGGCCAACTTCCCCTTTTCTAAACAGTCTTGGACAGTCTCCTCTCTCATGGGACTATACAACCTGTCCCTGTGTCAGAGAAGGGAAAGGGGTTTTACTACAGACTTTTTCTATTCCCAAGGAAAGACAGCAAATTGAGACCCATCCTGGACCTCTAACTTTCTAAAAAAATCCCACCGTTCGGATGCTTATGCTTCAGACCCCCCCCCCCTCCTCCCCACTAATGCCTCAGGCATTTCTGGCCACTTTGGACATCAAAGATGCATATATGCATATCTCCATAAGGGCCAGTTACAAGACGTATTTACTCTTCTCTGTGGATTTCCCGAATTTTTCAATTAACTGCTTTATCCTTTGGACTATCTAGTGCTCCAAGGGTATTCACCAAGTGTCTGCCTCCATTGATTGCCTATTGCAGGGTCCAAGGGATTTAGACTTTTCCATACCTGGACAACCTGATCCAGGCAGAATGCTCTACTTCCCTACACATCCATCTCCAAAATGTCATTGATGTTCTGCAATCTCTGGGTTTCAACATCAATTTCCCCAAGTCCAAACTAAATCCCTCCCAGGACCCAAGTATTTCTGGGGTGCAGATTTGGGACAGATTGAGAGCATTCCTTCCATACCAAAAGGTGAAAAGCCTGAAGGAATGCCTGTCGCATGGCCTCCATGCCACTGCAATGACAGCTAGAGAATATCTGACTACTAGAACATATGGCCTCTACTATACCTATGTTGCCACTGGCAAGTCTCCCCATGAGGTAACTTTAGTGGTATCTGATGTCCACATTGAACCAACACTCCCACTCCTTGGACAACACCATTCCCTTCCTACCATGGCTAATGAAGGAGTTGCTTTTGCGGATGGATCTAGTATGTCTCAGTCCAGGGCTTACTTTACAACCCCCTCACTCCAGTCCAGGAGATGTGCACAGATGCCTCAGACCTGGGTTGGGGAGCTGCCATGGGCAGCTTGAAGGTGCATGGCACATGGACAGGCACCTTCAAGAGGGAGCACATCAACATCAGAGAGATTAGGACCCATCATCTTTGCACTGAGGGCCTTGCAACACATTCTGAAGCAATGCCCCCTGAAGTTGTTCACAGACAACACTACACTTCTCTGGTATGTGAACAAACCGGAATGGAACAAAATCTTACTTGCTATGGAGACTCCAGGGTGGCACTCGCTCCAGGCCTGAGATTTGGCTCAACATGGGGACACTCAGCAGGTAGTCTACATTCCCTTAGCTCAGAACACTGACACCTTGCGCAGGTCCATGTCACTAATCCCAAGAATGGATGCTACGCAGGGATGTATTCCTGGGCATAGTCCACAGGTGAGGTACACCACAAATAGATCAGTTAGCTTCCCCTATGAACAAACAACTTTCACACTTTAGTACCAGGGCACTCAGCCCCCCTAATGAGTGCATCGGACACCTTTTTTATCTCATGGAAGGGGATGTTTCTCTATGCATTCCCCCCTTCCCACTGTTACAAAAAATCCTGCTGAAAATTCAGCAGGACAAACCAAAAATCTTGTAGGTGATTCTTTTGGCCAAGACCGCATTGGTTCCCCCTCCTTCTGCATTTAGCCAGGGGCAGTCATCACAAATTACCTTAGAGTGGACCTTCTCACACAGGACAAGGGATCCCTAATTCCATCCCCACTTGAACCTAACCCTGTGGGTGATAAGAGTTTTGATCTTTCAGACACCTTTACACTGAAGACATGCTTAATGTCCTGCAGGAGCCCAGGAAATCCAATACTAGGAGATATTTGTCCAAATGGAAAAAGATTCTTTATTTGGTGTCTTAAAAGATAGTTAGACCCATTTCAAGGAGAGGTCCTCTTAGTGCTGTCTTGTATGTGTGAATTGTTGCAGGCAGGGCTGTATATTCTTCTGTTAAGGCCCATCTGGCTGCTATTTCTGCTTCTCTGCCTCTTAACCCTCCTCTTGCCTCCCAACTTCCAGTGAAGTTATCCCTAAAGGGAGTACTGCATCTCAGACCCCCCCCCCCCCAGGAGATCGGTTCCACCACCATGGGACTTGAACTACGTTTTAGAGAAGCTCACTGTTTCTCCTTTTGAACCAGCAGCTAGAGTTTCTCTAAAATATTGCACTTGGAAAACAGTGCTGTTGGTGGCTTTGACATCAGCTAGGAGAGTTTTTAAGCTCCAGGCACTCACGGCCACCCCACTTTTTTTAATCTTCCACAATGGTTGTCACCCTAAGGACTAACCCATCCTTCATGCCTAAGGTGGTCAACAAGCTGTCCCTGAAACCAATGTATTAACCTCCCTGCCTTATTTCTACATCCCCGGAATGACAGAGTCCTGCATTCCCTTGATGTTTACAGACAACTAAGATTCTACCTAGACATGAACAAATCCCTTAGGAGATCAGAGCACTTCTTTTTCTTTACCCCAGAGCTCTGGAGAAAGCAGTGACAAAATGGACAATTTCTGCCTGGATTTCCAAGGCCATCTCCTTTTGTTAAACCCACCATGGCAAACATCTAAACTCCAAAATTATAGCCCACTCCACTAGAGCCATGGCCTCATCTGGAGCCTTCTTCAAAGGGGTGGCCATTGGTTCCTACTCTTGAAGCCTCTACCTGGATGTCTGTTGATACCTTCACCAAACACTACAAATTGGACTGCATTTCCAGATCTAGAGCAGGTTTTGCTAGGGGAATCCTGCATGGATGCTTGGAAAACCAGTTCCAGACCACCCTCCTGCTCTTCACTTTGAGCTGTGACACTCTCACCCAAAGATTATGAATACTACAACATGTGAATAGAAGGACATAGAATAGTTGCATAAAATCTTACCATAACCATAGATATCCTTCTCTTCCATGTTGCAGTATTCTATCTGTATGTATACATATGTATATTTGGTTTCACTTTAGAATCCTGAAATATCACAATCCTGAACTTCATAATCCTGAAGCCCAAAATCTTGAAAATTCAAAATCCTGAATCCCTAAAGACTTGAAACACACAGGATACATATACTGACTGCAGACAACACAACCCATATTAGCTTTCACAAAATATAAGCAGGTGGGCAAGCCCCCTGCACCCTCCACACCACCTGCTACTTAAATATATCAACTCCAAGATTGCACTTCATTACACTATCATGACTTCTGTTGTAGTATAGCAAGTTAAAAGGGAACATTACTAAGGTTACAACAGGCAGTCATGAAACGTGATGGAATGTTTGCCATTTTTTTCTGTGGAGTGCAGTCTTTGCGTTCATATATTTAATTAGCAGGGGGGTGTGGGGGGTGCAGGGGGACTTGCCCCCAGCACATACTTGGTGAAAACTCCTATCCTTTGTTTTGTATGTCTTTGTGTGTCCTTGTTCTGGAATATTGTCATTCTTTGTGTCCTGTATGTTTTCAGTATTTTGGGATTTAGGATTTTGGGCTTCAGGATTCTGAAGTTCAGGATTGTGATATTTCAGGATTTTTAAGTGAAACTAAGTATGTGTGTATATACGCGCACACACACACACACTCAAAAGGAGGAAGCCCCCCACTGAACAACTATGTAATTCAAAATATCCAAGCAACAGAATAATTACTACATTCACCGCGGCCAGGGTAGCAAAGTATATGACACCAGTTAAATGGAAGATTTTCTTTATTGGGAATAAGTTTCTTTATTGGGAATGTGCTTTCTGATCTCCTGAGCCTTCATCAGATCTATATGGATCCGAAAGCACTTATCCCAATAAAGAAAGTCTTCCATTTCACTGGTGTCATATACTTTAATACCCTGGCCATGGTGACTGTGGTAATTATGTTGCTTAAATATGTACATATATAATGTATGTATGTATATATATATATATATATATATATATA